>NC_136527.1:211211391-211661391 GCF_053919585.1 Euprymna scolopes | reverse complement strand
GTCATATGTTTGGCTAAAACCTAAATAATATTGATTTAAATTTTATAATCACTTTATAGTATTTATAATATTTTGTTTTACATTAGTAAATATCAAATATTAATTTAAAGCTCAAACGTTCATAAGTATATAACTATGAATGATACTTACGTTCAGATGAATTAACATAAATATTTTTTACTGTTTTTCACCCAATGCGACTCAGACGTAGTATTTGGCACTGAAACTACAAGAATATTATGTACGGATAAGTATATTATAATATGATACAGTAAGGTTAAATTAAATCTTATCTGTTTTTAGTAATTTACATATTTATACTTACTAATATTTACAGATAAACATTTAACACCTGATAAGTTAAAGGCATGTGATTGAAATATTTTATATTCATATCAATTAGGGGTGAACATATATTAGATATGTTGTGGTAGGCACATCAATTGGTCAGTGAATTGATGCAACTAATGTCACGTCTACTGAGTGCTCATTTTCCTTCATGAATTCTTTGAGGGTATTCAGTTTTCTTATGAGCATTTCACTGGCAACCTTGGTATGAACTTGCACTTTGCCATGAGAGTTTCTGTACACACACAGAGTCGGTCTTAATGTACATCACTTTAGTCTTCCACTGGAGTGACAAGTTAATTACTCTCAATACAACATCCAATTCAGCCAGATTAATATGTTGCGCATCGTTCTCAGGTTGGGGTCGACAAGTGTCCTCCACTACAGTTCCATCTTTTTCTAATGCCCGTTGCTAGCTTGCTGGCGTTGACCCATATGTTTAGTTCCCGGCTGTCCACACACCAGTCCCCAAAAGCTGGATCATTCGGCTTTACTGCATCCACCATCTTTCAAATCATATGCCAGAGATGGGGGTCTATCACCTTGCGGTTCCAGCCGTTTGTGATCAAACCGGCTGTTCTCTTTATTAATCTGCATGCCACACACAACCACGCACATACTGGGCTGTCCATACAAGAAAAATACAGTCTGTCGTCTAATGATATTGTGAATTTCTGCGATTGTGTTCCCTCGTTTTCAGTCCTTATATACATATGCTGTCCCCAAGGTGTTCTGTATCCTTGCATTCTAGTCCAAATGTTCCCTTAATTGAAAGGTGGGCACAATGTCTTAACCAACAAAGATATCAATGTAAACTTATGCTGTGCAGTCCACAGCTTCCTTCCGTGATAGCACTCTGCTAATGATAGCCTTTCTTATGAGGGAAGCAACGTTCAAGCCTAACCTTAAATGTGTCAGACCATATCTATATATAAACCTCTACCATCTAATGGACTCCTACTTGAAGATATGCTTTCCGGAGTTAAAGCAGTGATACGCTTGTGCCTTTTTGGCGGAACTCTCACATCATTGTAGCACAAAAATTATTTCCTGATGCCGATCCAGACTGCACCCATAGGTCCAGCAGTGATGACTCCCAATTTTGTTATCACATCGATCTCTTACAACAGATCAAATACCAGTTATTTACCATGCACCAACAGAGCATGGATCCTAACATAGTCACTATTGTTTGTTGAACTACTGACTTTTCCTCTTCTGCAGCATGTGGGTGTCGTCTGTCTGGTTTATGGTTTTGCGTCCTGTGTTTATTAATGCCGGACACATACAAAATTACCGAGCAAAATAATCGTCTTTTTTTCTTCACTAAAAACGTCCTCATATGCAATCACCTTATACCGCGTTAATACCACAATTTGTATATCTTTCTTTTCTTTGTACTGGACAGATTCGGGTTCAAATGCGAGCAGTTCTTTTGCAAATCCTATTTTGTCAACTTTGCCGAACCAATGGATTGTTGGTCAGTTTAAGCCACCCATATATGACTACAGGATCTTTTAGATGTGAGACTTCTTTTCAACCTTGTCTACGACGAAGACAGTTATGGTAGTTTGAGCCAATCATATATGACAACAGGAACTATTAGATATGAGACTTCTTTTCAACTTTGTCTACGACAAAGATAGTTATGGTAGTTTGAGCCATCCATATATGACAACAAAACTCAATGCATATGCTAATATGGACGTCTATGATTATCTCAATTTAAGGTAATTTTAAGCAACGTTGAAAAAATCCCCCTTTTTTACAAGGTTTTGTATTATTCTACACTTATTTGCCAGTGTATTATTGATTCGTAAACTAAAAATATATTCGTATTGATATTTGAAGAAAATGGAACATAAGTTAAACAATTGCAGTTACATATAATTTTATATCAACATTGTATGTATTACAGATGAAATATTAAAAAGCTTTTTTGATTTTCCCACAAGAGTAGTTAGTCTTATATTGTATTTCATTGTATTTATCTTGTAGTATTGTATATATAAGTACTAATGTTTTATCTCTCACTAAGATCTAAATCATAAAAAACATTAAGAAGACTATATTTTAAGCAAAACGTCTATCGACTGGCTCTGTGTCAAGTTAGAAAATATTTGGTTATTTTTCTAACTTGTCTCATATGACTTTTTATAATAAATTAATGTAAACATTGTAAGTTTAATCCAGTAAGATTGACAACAATAAACATGTAGATGCAAATACTAAAAGTATTGAATTTTATTTTTTACAGATGTTCCTGATTGAATTCTATTATACAATTTTAATGTAGTATAATTTTTAAAAAAATATATTATTAACAGTTATTAGTTTATTTGGAAGACTACAGGGACATATGTGCGAAGATATTCAAATTATTTAATGATTTTTATAAAACAGGTAAAATCACAATACATCTTTAAAAGGTGATATGATTTTTTATATCTGTTTAATGTTCAATTGTGTAGAATATTCTTGGTCTGTAAAATCTGTTACTGATACATATGAGAAGTCACACAATGAAAATGATTCCCACTTAAGTAAAGCGAAACTCTTGTGAAATGTGGGGATATTCTTGTTTTAATAAATAAATGATAGGGACACACAAGGAAAAAGCCACGTTATTGTGAAATGTGTGATTATTCCTGCCCCCCAAAAATCAACGAGAACCATGAAAAATAACACTCGAGAAAAAGCACATTCTTGTGAAGTGTGTGGATATTCTTGTTCCCAAAAATCAAAGTTAGTAATACATATGCGAACTCACACCGGAGAAAAACCTTATTCTTGTGACGTGTGTGAATATTCTTATTCTGAAAAATCATCTTTAGTGAAACATATGAGAACTCATACTGGGGAAAAGCCATATGCTTGTGATGTGTGTGGCCATTCTTTTTCAGATAAAAAATCTTTAGTGAGACATATGAGAATTCACACTGGGGAAAAACCACATTCTTGTGTAGTATGTGGACATTCGTTTTCTCAAAAATCAAACTTAGTGACACATATGAAAATTCACATTGGGGAAAAGCCACATTCTTGTGAAGTGTGTGGATATTCCTGTTCTCAAAAATCATCGTTACTGGTACATATGAGAACGCACACTGGAGAAAAGCCCCACAGTTGTGAAGTTTGTGGATATTGTTTTTCTGTAAAAACATCGTTAGTTCTACATATGAGGACGCACACTGGAGAGAAACCACATTCTTGTGAAGTATGTGGATATTCTTTCTCTAGAAAATCAAATTTAATGAGTCATATTAGGACTCACACTGGGGAAAAACCATATTCCTGTGAAATGTGTGCATATTCTTGCTCTGAAAAATATTCTTTAATTAGACATATGCAATCGCATACTGGTGAAAAGGCAACGAGAACCATGAAAAATAACACTCGAGAAAAAGCACATTCTTGTGACGTGTGTGGATATTCTTGTTCTCAAAAATCAAAGTTAGTAATACATATGAGAAAGCATACTGGCGAAAAACCATATTCTTGTGAAGTGTGTGAATATTCTTGTTCTGAAAAATCATCTTTAGTGAGACATATGAGAACACACTCTGGAGAAAAGCCACATTCTTGTGTAGTGTGTGGATATTCTTGTTCGGAAAAATCAAATTTAATGAAACATATGAGAAGTCACACTGGGGAAAGGCCACATTCTTGTGAAGTGTGTGGATATTCTTGTTCTGATAAATCAAACTTAGTAAAACATATGAAAACTCACACTGGGGAAAAGCCACATTCTTGTGAAGTTTATGGATATTCATGTTCTGAAAAAAGATACTTACTGACTCATATAAGAACTCACACTGGGGAAAAGCCATATTCTTGTGAAGTGTGTGGATATTTTTGTTCTGAGAAATCGTCGTTAGTGAGACATATAAAAACTCACACTGGGGAAAAGCCACACACTTGTGAAGTTTGTGGACATTCTTTTTCTTTAAAAACATCGTTAGTTCTACATATGAGAATGCATACTGGAGAAAAGCCACATTCTTGTGAAGTGTGTGGAAATTTTTATTCTGAAAAATCATCTTTAGTTAGATATATGAGAACTCACACTGGGGAAAAGCCATATGCTTGTGAAGTGTGTGGGCATTCTTTTTCAGAAAAATCAACATTAGTAAAACATATGAGAATTCACACTGGAGAAAAACCATATTCGTGTGAAGTGTGTGGATATTCGTTTTCTCAAAAATCAAACTTAGTGACACATATGAAAATTCACATTGGGGAAAAGCCATATTCTTGTGAAGTGTGTGGTTATTCTTGTTCTCAAAAATCATCGTTACTGGTACATATGAGAACGCACACTGGAGAAACGGGAAAAGATAACAAAATATCAGGACCTTAACAACTGAAAAAACTGCACTCATTGTCGATGCCACAAATGATTTCGGCCTTAACAGAGCTGAACGGGAAAATATAACAAAATATCAGAACCTTAAAAATGATCTAAAAGCAACATGGTCTCTGAAAGAAATAAACATCAATCCTGTTGTGACAGGAGCAACTGGCCTAATAATGATCTCTTCAAACTAACAAAAGTAAAATGAAATAAAAAGAGAAAAGCCTCACACTTGTGAAGTTTGTTAGTTCTAGATATGAGGATGCACACTAAGTGACATTGTTCTACGACAAAGACATACAGGCAGATACATAAAATACAAGGGCATCAAACCAGATATTGTTATATGGAACAAGCCCGAAAAAACTGCACTCATGATCGACGTCACAGTTCCAAACGACTTTGGTCTTCATAGAGCAGAACTGGAAAAGATAACAAAATATCAGGACCTTAAAAATGATCTAAAAACAACATGGTCTCTGAAAGAAATAAACATCAATCCTGTTGTGACAGGAGCAACTGGCCTAATAAAAAAGAACCTTCAAAAATACTTAGAAGCAATCCCTGGAAAGCCAAGCTGTAAGGAAATACAGATAGCAGCCATAAAGGGAACAGTGTCTATTCTTAAATGAGCCCTCGGATATAAATTTCAATTATAATAGAATCAAGTGTTAGCCCCAGGAAGGAGCCCCTTGATCTCTTCAAACTAACAAAAGTAAAATAAAAAAGAGAAAAGCGACATTCTTGTGTAGTGTGTGGATATTCTTTTTTCTCAAAAATCAAATATAACAAAGGAAATTAGCATGACATGAAAACTCACATCGGAAGAAAAGCCAAATTATTGTGAAGTGCGTGGAAATTGTTGTTCAATAAAATTATCGTTACATATGAGAACACACAATAAGGAAGCACTTAAAGGAACAACAATAAAAAGTAGGGAGAAAATTTACCAGAAAGGAAAAGATATATTCTCATGAATATGCTTGTTCTAAAAATCAAATTTAATGCTACATGAGAATTCACTCAGCAGTAACAACAAGTGCAGATTCTGTCATAAAGAATTTAAATGTGTGAGCCATGTGCCATCTAGTTGTAAGGACACAATGGAGTGTGGAAATATCTCCAATAAAATATCTCTTAAAACATGAATATCCAATGTAGTAGACTAGGGAGAACAGAGCATATCAATTTAAAGTAAGTTAATATCAATTTAAAGTAAGTTCATATCAATTAAAATATATTAATATCAATTTAAAATATATTAATATCAACTTAAAAAGGCGTAATGAGTCTGGTCTTAACTGAAAGGGAGAACACTAAGGACTTATGAATTTTTGAGATGAGGATTGGTTATTTGTATTATTATTCATTGGACTACTGTTCTCATATTGAGTGTGATTTTTACAACATTTCGGTCGATATAACCTCCGACCTTCTTCAGGTGTATATTGTCGAACTTGAGGATGTTTCTGTCAAACTCGGGAATTTAGACGGAAGTTCGAATGGAACCCTTTTTTATTCATGGGGGTAGCGTGCTCTTGTTCCATCAGCCATGACTGGATAGAGGTCCTAAGTAATTCCCAAATGTATTTTTCGATCGCCCACACTGAAGATTGAACCTTCAACCTTCAGGAGAATATTACCTTTACAATTGTTTTTCCAGTACTCTAACCACTGCGCCAGGGATCCTTGCGAATTTTAGGAGCCTTAAACCTACTTTTATATTTCTAGTTGTAAATATCACTATTTATTACTAATTATTACCATATATTAATGTATATCTATATCTATACTTATTACTTGTATACATCAATTTTTTTAATTATCACTTGTATATATTATCTATTGTTTATAATTGCTGGTTCCCATATCGTATTAAATTCTATACTAGGTCTACTTAGCAGTTGAAGTGCCTTGAAAGTTAGTTTGGGTACTTTTCTAATATAGCATTCGGAAACTTGTCCTTGTCATATACTTATATATATATATATATATATATATATATATATATATATATATATATATCAGACCAATATAAAATGCTTAACTGGAAACATATATGAAAATTTGAAATATTAAAATCAAAAGAACGAAACACAAACTTGTTTAGAAAACTATTTCGAATATTTGTCAGCAAGCTAAAATGTCAAAGAAGAGAAAAAATTTGGTGGGAGAATTTTGTAAAGTAATAAACTGTTGTTATCTCTTTCAAATGTGTTGAATAAATACCATTATTGCTGTTTTCATCAGAAATAACGTACTTCCCAATATGAAACTGAGTTCCTTTTTATATACATTTCTTAAAATATCAAAAGACAATACTGAGAAAGTTTACCATTTCTCAAGAAATATTTTGCAGCAGTGATAGTCTACATCATCTCTTTGTTTATGACAGGATGGAAATGGTAATTGCCCAACCAGTAGCTTAATAATAATAATAATAATAATAATAATAATAATAAAGAATATCTTGTTAATTAAACAGAAAATTAGGGACCTTGTATGTTAAGCATTGTGACTTTCATCAACCACTGTCGTAATGATATTGGATTTCCATTATACTATATCTTGTAAGTTTAGCATTGTGACCCTTCACAAACCACTGTGGTAATGGTATTGGATTTCCATTACACTATACCTTGTAAGTTTAGCATTGTGGCCCTTCACAAACCACTGTGGTAATGGTATTGGATTTCCATTATGCTATACCTTGTAAGTTTAGCATTGTGACCCTTCACAAACCACTGTGGTAATGGTATTGGATTTCCATTATGCTATACCTTGTAAGTTTAGCATTGTGGCCCTTCACAAACCACTGTGGTAATGGTATTGGATTTCCATTATGCTATACCTTGTAAGTTTAGCATTGTGACCCTTCACAAACCACTGTGGTAATGGTATTGGATTTCCATTATGCTATACCTTGTAAGTTTAGCATTGTGGCCCTTCACAAACCACTGTGGTAATGGTATTGGATTTCCATTATGCTATACCTTGTAAGTTTAGCATTGTGGCCCTTCACAAACCACTGTGGTAATGGTATTGGATTTCCATTATGCTATACCTTGTAAGTTTAGCATTGTGACCCTTCACAAACCAGTGTGGTAACGGTATTGGATTTCCATTATGCTATACCTTGTAAGTTTAGCATTGTGGCCCTTCACAAACCACTGTGGTAACGATATTGGAAAATGGTTGTTTTCATGGTATTGGATTTCCAACATACTGAAGCTGAACATGTACATTTTTGTTAATCTCGAATTCATTGAATTATGGAAAAGTTGTTTCATTAAAATTAATTCGGAAAATTCATACATATTTTTATTTAAAAAAAATGAAATTAATGTGGCAACATTTTGTTTCTTTCAAATCCTTGCAACTCATTATATATATAATATATATATATATATATATATATATATATATATATAAATGTGTGTGTGTGCTAAAGTAAAAATTGCTAAAACAAATGGTATTCCGTCATGTCTTTGAGAATTTAGATCCTTCATTAGCTTGACCTTAATTGAGCCTTTTTACTTGTAATTGACGTAAATAAAAAGGTGTTTGAGTGTGCCAACCACATGCATGAGTTTGACTTTAATTTGATTTAAAAAAATATACTAATTAAGAGACTTTATACTCTTGGTGAAGTTTGCGCAATTGATTTTCTGGCAATGATTTTGAAATGTTTCTCATTATTGTGTAAAATGCTAATAAGTTTAAAAAAACGTATTTGTATTTGATAAAGTAAACTTTGGTAATTCGTCAATATGACAGTCGAGCCCCCCCCCCGTCTCCCCAATTTTCGAGTGACCTTGTGCCAAATCTTTTGTTTTTCTGTGTTTTTGTAACATTTCATTAACATATAAAATATATAACTCAAATGAAACAACTTTGTATTCTTTACGTATATCAAATCATGAATGAAACAAAAAATACGATCCAAAGAATTATTTCTTTAGTTATATTAAAACTTTCTATTCTTTTACGTATATCAAATCACGATTGAAACAAAAAAAAATTACGATCCAAAGAAGTATTTCTTTAGTTATATTAAAACTTTCTATTTCTTTATGTATATCAACTCACAAATGAAACAAAAGACATTACGATCCAAAGCATTGTCTTTCCTTAGTCGAGCAGTGTAAGGCGACGTAATGGTTCCAGTTTTTTTTCAGATGGAAAGGCAGCAACAAAACAATTGTAGTCTTGTACAGCACACGTCATCATCATCATTATCATCATCATCGTCGTCGATATCATCGATAATATATCATAGTTCTGGCTTTTGGTAAGTGTCGTTAGTTTATGTTTGTTGTTATAAGTAATTGACAACCAAGTTGTGGTTTTATTTAATATAGAACTTTATTGACATATTTACATAAGAAGAGAGATTGAATGTACGTGTGTAGAGGTCTACGCCATGTTGTTGAATACGTATGTATTAGGCGGTTGACATCAATATTCATACGCCATAATTTACTTGTTACGCGTATGAAAGTAGTTCTATGATAACACTACATCCCCCTTACCAGAAGGAAGAAAAGTAGTACACATTGTTCTGATATTTATTGTATAAATCTGTTTGGCCTATGGATTTCACGGCCATGTATTGTTATGTTTGGTGTGTGTTTCTTAGTGTTTATTTGGTTTGAGATGCTTGTGTTAGGGAGTCCAGAGTGAGAGTGGGTTTGGTCACAAAAGTGAACATGTTTATGGGTTGCTTTTCCATCTGCTCTGAGATGGACTCTGTTACGTCTTTTTAGCGATCCATCTGGCAATTTGAGGATGTACGATCTAGGTTCTGTACATTTGCTGAGAATTGTTGCTGGTTTCCATTTTCCAGTTTGTTTATCCCACATACGTACGTGTTGTCCAGGGGCAAGTGCTGGTAAGTCATGGGCTGTTTTGTCATGATAGTTTTTTTTTGTATATCCTGTCTGTGCTTTAGTTCTTCGTAGATATGGTCACGGTTGGGAAATCTGTGATTCGTGATTTTTGCAATCAGGTTCGATTTCATGATGCGACTGTTTAGAAGTTCAGCTGGGCTTGGATGTTTGTGGCTGATAGGCGCTGTTCTTAAACACAGCATTGCAAGGTTAATATCTTTTCTTGCTTGTTTTGCTTTGACTATTGTAATTTTAATGGTTTGAATCTGTCGTTCAATAAAACCATTTGATTTAGGAAACCTTGGAGATGATATGATATGATCGAATTGCCATTTTTGAGCAAATTCTTTAAATGCTTCACTGGGGTACTGTGGTCCGTTATCACTAATAACTCTGGTGGGAATACCATGTTCTGAAAATATCTGCTTCATTGTTGATATGACCATGTTGCTTGTGGCCATGCCATTCTTTTTCCGTATGATTGGGAATTTACTATAATAATCGGCAATTATGAGGTATTCCTGGTTGTTACAGTGGAACAAGTCAGTGCCAACAACTTCTCATGGTCTGCTAGGGATGTCATGTGGTTGTAAAGTTTCCTTTGGTTGTGCTGGGAGGTTTTCCTGGCATATTGAACACTTTTTGATCATGTTCTTAATATCAGTGTTAATTCGCTCCCAGTATACAGTATCTCTAGCTTGCAGACGTGTCTTTTCGATACCTTGATGGCTGTAATGTAGTTGGTCCAGGATAGTTTTCTGCTGGTTTTCAGGGATAATAATCCTTGAGCCTTTCATGATTATGCCATCACTGACAGATAACTCATCTCTGTATGACCAGTACGACCGAATTGTCGGTGGTACTTCCTTAATTGAGTCTGGCCATCCTGTTGTTATGGTTTCATGTAATTGGTTGAGTATTGGATCAGCCTTTGTTTCCTTTTTTATTTCATTCAGGCTTTCCGTCCTGAATCTCACCAAGTCAACTCGAATATCTAAGTCGATCATGTCAGTGTTTTGAGTACTGGGGAGGCGACTTAGTGTATCAGCTACAGTCATTTCTTTGCCTGGTATGTATTCTACTTGTATCTGGTATCCCTGTAATTTGGTCATCATTCGTTGTAACCTAGGAGGTGCACTGGTCAGTGGTTTCGGTAGTATCATGACCAAGTGTTTATGATCGGTGTGTGCCTTGAACTTCCGTCCATATAGGTAGACATGATATCTGTGAACACCAAATACAATTGCTAGAAGTTCCCTTTCTATGCATGCATACCGTTGCTCGACGTCTGTTAGAGACTTTGATGCATATGCAATAGGTTTTTTGTTTTGCATTAATGCTGCTCCAAGTCCTTTTAAACTCGCATCAGTTTGCAGTATTGGTACTTCATTCGTGTCGAAGTACGTTAATGTGGAATCTTTGGTGATTATTGTTTTAAGCGTTTCAAAGCATACCTTGTGATGCTCTTCCCAGAGAAAAGGTACGTCTTTCTCCAACGAGCCTCTTAATGTATGTGTCTTGTCAGCCAAATTTGGGATGAATGGTGATAAATATGTGATAAGGCCTAAGATTTCTTGTAGTTCTTTTTTGCATGTTGGATATGGCATGTCTTTTAAGTCTAAGTTTTTCTGGGTTTGGGCTAACACCATTTTCACTATATATCATTCCAAAGAAAGATATATTTTTTGATTTTATTTTGCATTTTGCTGAATTAAACACAAGACCATTTTTGCAGCTACTTGCATGAGCCTGTACAAGATCTTATCATGCTCTTTGCCCGTTTTACTATTGACAACAATGTCGTCTGTAATTCCAATTGCTCCGCCAACTTGTTCGAGTATCTGGTCCATTTTCATTTGAAAAATGTCCTGGGATACACTTAACCCAAATGGTAATCTCTGGAAACAGTATCTTCCAAAAAGGGGATTGAAATGTCGTTAGCAGCTGAGATTCCTGATCCAAATGTATGGACCAATAACCAGCTTTGGCATCAAGTTTAGAGAACAGCATGTCACCTGCAAAGTGGTGTATTAGCTCCTCCACTGTAGGGGTTCCATGGTGTGTTCTTTTTAGCGCAATGTTTAGGTGTCTTTGGTCTAGACAGATTCTCAGGCTTCCATCTTTCTTGTGTGAATAAGCTAGGCTGGAAACCCAGTCTGTTGGCTCTGTGACTTTTCTAATGATCTTGTTGCTGACCATTTTGTCTAGTTCCTGTTTTATGTTGTCCTTTAGGGCAATTAGGGTTTTTCTTGGTGGGTCAATGTGAGGTATGTTTTTGCTCGTTGTTAACTTGACATGTCCAGGCATAGAGCCTATTTTGTTGAATTGATCTGGATAGATCTGTACCAAGTCTTCGATTTTGTTGATTGGTTTGACTATATTTGTTCTTTCAACGTGCAGTGAAGAGTGACCATTTTCAGTATTTCCAATGATGGTAGTCCTAGAATTGCTGGCCCATTTACATCTACTATATAGAAGGTGCTTTCGTCGCAATCAGAGGTTTGGTAGTTGCATGGTATACTGATATTGCCATAGCACTTTATCGGTGTTCCATTGTAGGCTATTAATTTTTTGTCCTTACTTTGTTTTTTTTTTAGTTTTTGGAAGCCATCAGTGGTTAATTTCTCAGGAAACATTCTACGGAATGTAAAAATTGGTAATGTATTACCTTGGGCTCCAGTATCGACTTTAATTCGTAGTCTGTGAGTCCCGTTTCGATTAGGTAATTTTATATTTATATAAGCGAAGGCTTCATCTCTCTGTGTTTGAGAGGGTGTGTTAATGGTGGAAAAAGTTAAATTTTCGAATTGTTCATTTAGTTCCTGGCTGTTGTTCCTGGATAATATATCAGTTTGGATGAAGTGGTTTTTCTTGGTCTGGTTCATGTTTAATGGTTTTTGTTTTCAACGGTCTCTGTTTTGCGACCTTGACCTTGATCTTCTGTTATATAAACATACTGTTGCCCAGTGGTTATATGTTCCACACGTTTTGCATTTGGAACCAAATGCTGGGCATGCTTCACATCGACGTTCGTGACTTTTTCCGCAATTAAGGCAGTTGTTTGTCTTTCTATTTTGTTTATATTTTGTAATTGCTTGCATGTCAGTATTGGCGCTATTGTCCTCCTCGTTATTGGTGTTTAACATATCTCTAAGCTGTTTAATATGTGCGTTTGTTGCTTCGTACGTTTTACCAATTCGGATGGTTTCATCCAGTGTTAGCGTATTATCTTTTCGTAGTAGTTCTTTCTGGAATTCGACAATTGGGGTACTCGCAATAATTAGTTCTATAATTCGCTGTTCTTGTTCAGTGTCGGTTAGTGAGCATTTTAACGTAAGTTGACGACATCTATTGACGAAGTCGTCTAATGTCTCATTTTGTTTTTGTTTATAAGACATTAGTTTTAGTCTGTTAATTCTAAAGTTTTCTTTAGGTTCTAAATACTCCAAGAATTCATTAAAAATGTTGTCGGGAGATCGTTTTTCTCATCTGTTAATTTTCAAGTGTTAAATTTTTGAGACCTTGATGACCGGTCTTTATCAGTATGTAATTCACTTGTTGGTCGGTTTTTATTTTGTTTATAGCAAAATAAAGTTCTAGCTTCTGTTTAAAAAGTTTAAATGTATCCGCTGGATTTGGCATTTCCCAGTCCATAAACGGAATAATGTCATTATTGGTAGACATTATTATTAACGGCTATGTATTCTTTCGATAAACAGAAAATTCAATATGTCTGCCAGTGTGCGAAAATCCATACGTGTTTACAGGGACATATACGATAACAACAGTTGACGAAAAAAATTCAAAATGTCTGCTATTGTGCAAGAATTCACACGTGTTTATAGCATGTACGAGAATAACAGCAAAATTTTATAAAATGCACAGATGGGTAAATTAATGAAAATTTGTTTACATGCCTTGTTTTGTCTTTTGTAAACGTATTTTTTCCTCTCGTGTCTGTTGCCGAAGTTTTGTCTTTTGTGAAAGAAATGTTTTTCCTTTCTGGTCTGTTGCCGAATTTTTTTATTTTTTTCGTTTTCTGTTGTCGGTTGCGACTAGTCAATCCAACTGAGTGAGTTTTTTTTGTTGTTTTAACTGTTATAAATGTTCAGTATCCATTCCGCTGCCACCATGTCGTTAGTTTATGTTTGTTGTTATAAGTAATTGACAACAAAATTGTGGTTTTATTTAATATAGAACTTTATTGACATTATCACATAAGAAGAGAGATTGAATGTACGTGTGTAGAGGTCTACGCCATGTTGTCGAATACGTATGTATTAGGCGGTAGGTGTGTCAGAAATTTCGTGAAAATAGTGAATAATTCCACCCCATCTTTCCAAGCTTATAACTCCTCGAAAAATGTAATTCAAGCCCTATTTTTTTCAATTAAAGGAGCAAGGACCAAGGTTTCATTAAAAAAATATAAAAAAAAAACAACGTGTTTTTTTTTTAAGGTTTAAAACTTCGGACTTTACAGGTAAATTTCTAAAAAACAGTTCTTTTTTGTTTTAAATTTGAATATATTATTATTGACCTTTTTTCTCCAATCTGTGATATATAAGACTTTGGTACATAAATTAATTATTTACTTTTTAATAGACATTTCAAAATGGGAGGCGTGAATTATTCGACCCCCTGTCTTTCCAAGCTTATAACTCCTCGAAAAATGTAATTCCAGCCCTAATTTTTTTTTCAATTAAAGGAGCAAGGACCAAGGTTCCATTTAAAAAAAAAGACAAATCAAATAACGTGGTTTAAAAAAAGGTTTTAAACTTCAAACTTTATAAGTAAAATTCTAAAAAAACACTACGTTTTTTGTTTTAAATTTGAATATATTATTTATTGACCTTTTCTCTTCAATTTGTGATTAAATTAATTATTTACTTTTCGGTGAGTAAATTAATTATTTACTTTTTAATAGAAACTTGAAAAGGGGGGCGTGAATTAAAAAAAAACGTTTGTCTAAAATATTATATTCCATTCATTGGAAAGAACATAAAATTTCCCATTGACCCTGAAAATATCGTAAAAATAGAATTAATAGAAAAATTTTGATAGATTTTTAAAGTTTAAAATTTGAAAAAATATTGAGTTCGGAAAATTCATTACTGTTTTTAAAAAAAATTATTTCTATTACTTATAAACCAACTTTAATAGTTTATTTTGGAAGTATAATCCATAAAGAAAATAAATAACCCACTTTTAACAGAGAAATTACGAGATTTTTATATTTTATTCGCAGTTTCGTGTTAGGGGTGTCAAAAATTCCTACAACATTTCTGATACACCTTATTAGGCGGTTGACATCAATATTCATACGCCATGATTTACTTGTTATGCGTATGAAAGTAGTTCTATGATAACAGCACAGTAAGATGTGGGCCTGTGCAAAATGGGGGAAAAAATAAGAGGACATAGTTTTGAAAGCTGGTTTATCATAATTATTTTGCAACTTTCCGACGACTTTTTGATTTTATTTTAAAGATTAACGACTAAAGCTAATTGCAAAAAGAAAAAAAAATATATTGTTACTCGTGTAAAAAATTATAATAAAAAAATTTTTTTCACGGCAACACGGCAACCAAACAAATTCAGCTAAATTCAAATTTAAATAAATTCATTGTAAACATCTTTTGAAAGATAAATATGAGTTTTTGGGTCTGTTTCAAAGGTAATTAGTAAAGTAAAATCCTAAGATATTGAATCAAATAAAAAACGCTTCTTTGTACAAAAAAAAAAAAACGGCTTTATTAGACCCCATTCCCACCCCGATTCTAGCTTCGTTTATGTGTAAACAGAATGAAGTCGTGTAAGTGATGATTCTAAGAAAGTCAGAAGTCTGACTGAAAATGACTTCAGGTAGTTTGGAGGGAGGGAGGGAGGGAGGGAGGGTTGTATTTTTTAAGCAGTCGTGCATCCATATATTCCTATCGTGAAAGTTTGTATAATTTTTGTCATTTTTTATTTACTTGTTTCCTGTGTTATTCATGTGATTACGTTTGTTTTATGTTAAATTTTTAGCCCATTTGACAATTTTGGCGTTATTTTTACGAGAGATTAAAATTTATAAGGTAAAACTGCCCTCATCGCCAATCATGCGAGGGTTAGAGGAGAGGCTATTTGTTCATTTAAAGTAAATATCAGTCACTTAAAAATACAACTTTTTACCAAACAAACAATAAACATAACATTTATTTTAATTTATTTTTCATGTAAAAATGTAAACAAACTTCTGCAAATAGTTTCATTTTCTTTCTTTTTTTACAAACAATACCGAACTTACATACCCCCCCCCCAAAAAAAAACAATAGAAAGACAATAGTTCGCAAAACTATGCATATAATGAAGAATCATCTTAAAGCCCCCCCCCCTCAAAAATGGACAAATATAATGTAGTGAAAAAATAATACACTTCAAGCAAGTAATTAAATGTTTCGATGTGATTAAGAGTCCAGGTGATGGAATCACATGTGATTAAATATCTAGTGATTAATAGTCCTGTGATGAAATGGATGATGAAAAGACCGTACACCGAATTTTATTCTTTTGATTATTTTCGATCGTATTGACGCATGCGCAAAAAAAAGAGAGATTAAAACGGAACGAATTTAAATTTCCCTTCCATTTTCAAAACAACCCTAAAACAGAACGCTCTCTACAAGTTTTACCCAAAATAAGAATTAATTAATGAATTGCAAACATTGAAAAATATACTGTAAACTTGATAGGAAAACAATTCGGCATACTTAATGAACGGGCATTTTTACACGAGGAACGAAATAATGATTACACCGTGTTACGGTGACCTAAATTCATTGTTCTTTAGCAACTGATTTTCTCTTTTAAATATTTCATATTTAAATTGTGGTTTTCACCTTTTAATTTTGATTCTTTTATACTTTTATATATTTTATTTCTTAATGAATTGGACACACTAACTACTAACAAACAAAACAGTTTTTCTGTTTTGAACGCAAAAGAAAGAAACGAATTCATCCTGATCTCTCCCCCCACCCCGTACTGAATCCCTGGAATGACAGGTAAGCTTCTTTGTTTATTACACTTAAAAATATCATTCAACAACCTGAAAAATAATCTTGAATATTGAATAAAGTTTATTTTTATCGAAATCCAATAAATAAATAAAAACTATTATTTCTGGCATGCTTTATAACAGACATGAATATAACGTATGGCTCTCTGAAAAAAAAACACATACTTCAAATACATTATTCAATCTAACATTTAGATTTCTGTTAAAAATGTACGAAATTTTGTTTAAAAAAGTGATTAATGAGAAAGTAATAATGTTTATCATAAACAAAATAATTTAATTCGTAGTTGGTCGAATTGTTAGACAACTGAGCACAAAAATTGTTTTTTTCGATATTTAATTGTTTGAACATTTTTTTTCTTGTCGATACTTATCTGTTATATCGCTAGATTATTTTGTTTGCGATTAGATTGTGAATGACTTCATAAAGTTTACATAATATGAGCTCCGATTTGTCATCATCAATTAGTAGAAACTAAATGTAGAAAAAAATGCTGGTAGTTTACCCCTAAAAAAAAATAAAAATCAATTTTTTTTATATTATTATTTTAAAACAGCTTCAAAAATATCCGAAAACAAAAATAAAGATAAAGATAAAGACACATTTAAGATTTTAGAGTTAGAAATCAATGTCTTATATAAATTTAACGTAAATGAGCACTCACTACAATTCCATATTTATTGTTATATATTTACAGAGCTTATAGTTAGGATATCTGAAGTAAAACATGCTTGCCTAAATCCATATTGTCTGTCGAAAAAGAGATTAGCACTCCTGATGTAAATAACTAGTGCTTGCATAATTAAAGACTTAAAGATTTTGGCAAAAAGAGGGAGGAGGCTAATGGGGTGATACTTTATTTCGGTTCTCTCTGTAAAACCATTCAAAACTGGTACCAGAGAAACAATTTTACACAAGCCCAGAAAGCAAAATTCAGCAAATCATTTGTTGAAAAGTTTGGAGAGCACTCAATCCAGCATTTTAAAGGGATACGATTTGTATAATAATAATGATAATAATAAACGGAACATTTTTAATAGTATATCATGTGATTATTCAAGCTTTGTATAATAATAAAAATAATAATAATAATAATAATAATAATAATAATAATAATAATAAACCATAATAAACGGAACATTTTTAATAGTATATCATGTGATTTTAATTGTATATCCTGTAATTATTCTAGTTTTGTATAATAATAATAACAATATTAATAATAATAAACGGAACATTTTTAATAGTATATCATGTCATTTAATTGTATATACTGTAATTATTCAATAATAATAATAATAATAATAATAATAATAATAATAAATCCTAATAAAAGGAACATTTTTAATAGTATATCATGTCATTTTAATTGTATATCATGTAATTATTCTAGTTTTGTATAATAATAATAATAATAATAATAATAATAATAATAACATTAATAATAATAATAATAATAAACGGAACATTTTTAATAGTATATCATGTTATTTTAATTGTATATCATGTAATTATTCTAGTTTTCTATAATAATAATAATAATAATAATAATAATAATAATAAACGGAACATTTTTAATAGTATATCATGTCATTTTAATTGTATATTATGTAATTATTCAAGCTTTGTATAATAATAATAATAATAATAATAATAATAATAATAATAATAACATTAATAATAATAATAAACGGAACATTTTAATAGTATATCATGTTATTATCATTGTATATCATGTAATTATTCAAGCTTTGTATAATAATAATAATAATAATAATAATAATAATAATAATAATAATAAATCCTAATAAATGGAACATTTTTAATAGTATATTATGTCATTTTAATTGTAAGTCATGTAATTATTCAAGCTTTGTATAATAATAATAATGATGATGATGATAATAATAATAATAATAATAAATCCTAATAAACGGAACATTTTTAATAGTATATCATGTCATTTTAATTGTATATCATGTAATTATTCTAGTTTTGTATATAATAGTGCAGCACGGATTGGATATCGATCAGACATCTTCGAAGTGTCTAGGTTTATTATGATATCCCGAACATGTGACCAAGTGTTTTTCAAATTATCGAGTGTGCTTCTGTCCACAAAGAAAAGTTTAGGAGGGAGTGATAAAGTGGAATTAGATGCCAACTACAGAGCAAACAGGTTAACCTAATTTGTTTCTTCTTTTATCTGCAACGATTTCACGCTTACAAGTATTTCTAGTTTCTATACACTTTTTACTATTTGTACTGAACTTATGTCAGATAAGTCTGTGATATGCATGCTGCTTTTGAGCAATGACAGCTAAAAAATTAGAAGCCAACCATTTAGGAGAGTAGCGTTTACTATAGAACTTTAATTGCTGTTTTGACCCATTCAGTGGCCTTTTTTTGCACACTGTTCATACAGAACAGAAAGAATACTCCTCCATTAAGCATCTTACTCAGCCTTCTTGAAGTACCTTGTCGTTTAAAGCAATGGTAATTAAACTTGGGGTCGAAATGATTTTTAACAATACAATAGCGCAATAAGCATTACCGAGTGATAAGCATTACTGAGTGATAAGCATTACCGAGTGATAAGCATTACCGAGTGATAAGCATTACCGGGTGATAAGCATTACTGAGTGATAAACATTACCAAGTGATAAACATTACCGAGTGATAAGCATTACAGAGTGATAAACATTACCGAGTGATAAGCATTACCGAGTGATAAACATTATCGAGTGATAAACATTACCAAGTGATAAACATTACTGAGTGATAAACATTACCAAGTGATAAGCATTACCGAGTGACAAACATTACTGAGTGATAAGCTGTGAACATTTGTTCACATTCAAGACATTGTTTTTACTCTTTTTCACAACAAACAATGTATGAAATGGACGTAAAGAACTATTATTTGGGAAAAAGCATTAAACTGGGATGGGGGGCAAAAATCTAGCAGACCAAGGCAAATAACTATTAGATTAGAAATATTCCCTGTATGTATTAATTAGGTGAAGTTTTTCTGCTTACGTACATCATAACACACTGCAGCAAAATACTTGTAAAATAGGCATAAGGATACAATATATTACGTATATTCTGTATGAACATTTGTTAATATTCAAGACGTTTTCTTTTACCACAAACAAAAGGGACTACTATTTGGGATCATACATACCAGGAGCGTATCTGGATGTCTTTTCACATTACATTTAAACCAATTCTATTTCAGTAGAGTCAGGAAATAGGGATATTTCAAAGTCTGGCAGGCCAAGGAAGATAACAATTAGAGTAGAAATATTTCTTGTACCTAGTGAATAGTGAATAGGTGAGATTTTTCTGCTTATGTCAAACGGGGAAAATTGCTGCAAGTACATCATAAAACATTATTATTGAATGTTTTAGCTTTGAACGCAGAGATCAGGAAGAATACCACTCATAAATATAAAATATAAAGATTCGGGATTTTTTATATAGAGATTTCACTATTCAAAATACGTTTATGCTTTTACCAATATTTCAAAAATGTTGACAAGAAAAAAATTATATTTACAATATCAAAACTGTTTAATTCATCGGAAAATTTTAAACAATCACTTAAGGAAATTTTTATGTTGCATTGGTCACACATGTCTGAACTGAAGTTTAAATGTTTTATCTCCATATGAGATTTCATATTTGAGGATCTGTTATTTCTATATGATCTGCTATTTCTGAATTCTGTTAAAGTTGTTCACACTGATTGTCATAAGTGTGGGGGGTTCTATCGAGATAGGACTTTATCAGAATGGTTGTTCCTCTGTTGTGAGTATTTCGTGATGACGTTCTGCAAAACTGTTTAAAAATCTGAATGTAGTCTCGCATGAGATTGCGATATCCCCCCATGAAAATAGTTAAAGATAAAAAATACATGTTTGCCCATGTGTATTTGAGGTAAACAGATATTTCTTATCACAAAATTTTAGATGGAATAATAGCATTAAAAAATTGAGTAATATATATATCAGAAAAACATCAAACAAGGAAAAACATACAAAAATGATATAATTTTACAACAAAATTAGTGATATTTGAAGCACTGAATAAACTTCTAAGAAAATGTCGATATTTTTGGTAATTGCATATTCATATAGCAAGTATATGTTTTTGTTGTAGAAGGCAGAAACAATTGTATGCAAAAAGAAAAATGACTAGCCTCGTATAAGACAGAGGTCTGTTATTGCCTGACGATGTCTTTGAAGATGTACACAGTAAATTTGTTGTATCTTAATTTTGTATACCTAAATTGAAAAAAAGTAGTATCTTATTTTTTTAATATCGAAAACCAGTGTTTTTTACTTTTCAGGTTTTAAACCTAAAATAATATATATATTTATTTCTGTGTGTGTGTGTCAGAGTTTTCTCTTTTCCAATCACTATAAAATAATCAGATAATCGTTACAGCAATAAACAAACAGAATACAAATATTTGAATGCAAATACTTAAGATATTGACTTTCATTTATTTTTTATTTGCAGATGTCCGTGTTTGAAAGCAATTATGGAATGTTTCATTGATCGTCATTTTAAAAAGAATTTATTAAATCTATTGCTGTATAAACAAGGCAACATCGACATCAGTGAAAATATATTTTGCTGGATATTACCATGTTACAAATCCTCTGAAATAGGTGCAGAAATGCGAACATCTTGAAGATAAATTATTAAGAAATATGTGTCTAATGTTGAAATACATCAATACGTATGAATCGCAAATTGCAAAAAAATTATGTGGCCTTAAAATATAGGAAACCATAGAACCAAATATCTCTTGTGAAAGTAGCACTAAATAACTGTAATATCTAGTCAAGTAGCTTGTATGGAAAGCAAATTTGGTGAGCCATACCAGAACGCATACGGGGGAAAAGCCACAAACTTGTGTGGTGTGGGGATAATCTATTTCTAAAAAATTCCATCAAGTTACAAATATGAAAACTCACACTGGGGGAAAGCCACATTCATGTGAAGTGTGCGAATATTCTTTTTCACGAAAAGCACTGTTAGTGGCACATATGCGAACTCACACTGGGGAAAAGCCATATTCTTGCGAAGTTTGTAGAAATTCTTTTTCTCAAGAATCCTATTTAGTGTTACACATCAGAACTCACACCGGGGAAAAGCCATATTCTTGTGAAGTGTGTGCATATCCTTTTTCTACAAAATCAGATTTAGTGAGACATATTAGAACTCACACTGGTGAAAAGCCACATTCGTGTGACGTGTGCGGATATTCTTGTTCTCAAAAATCAACATTAGTACGACACATGAGAACTCACACTGGGGAAAAGCCATATTCTTGTTAAGTATGTGGATATTCTTGTGCTGATAAATCAACTTTAGTGGTACATATGAGAACTCACACTGGGGAAAAGATACATTCTTGTGAAGTATGTGGATATTCTTGTTCTAAAATGTCAACATTAGTGAGGCATATGAGAACTCACACTGGGGAAAAGCCACATTCTTGTGGAGTGTGTGGACATTCTTGTTCTGAGAAATCAAATTTAGTGATGCATATGAGAGTACACACTGGGGAAAAACCACATTCTTGTGAAGTATGTGGATATTCTTTTTATCGAAAATCACACTTAGTTACACATATGAGAACTCACACTGGGGAAAAGCCACATTCTTGTGAAGTATGTGGATATTCTTGTTCTCAAAAATCAAACTCAGTTACACATATGAGAACTCATACTGGGGAAAAGCAACATTCTTGTTAAGTATGTGGATATTCTTGTTCTCGAAAGTCAAAATTAGTGAGACACATGAGAAAACACACTGGGGAAAAGCCACATTCTTCTAAAGTATGTGGATATTCTTGTTCTCGAAAATCAAACTTAGTTATACATATGAAAACTCACTAGGGAAAATACAGGTCAGTGTACCCAATGATACAGGGCTTAACAGAGTTGAGAGGGAAAAGATAACAAAGTATCAAGGACTTATGTATGATATGAAACGGAATTGGAAATTAAAAGACGTTTCAAATATACCAGTCATCAAAGGAGCAACTGGGCTTATGAAAAAGAACTTTAAAAAGTGCATAGCAAGCGTACCCGGTGAACCAAGTGCAAGGGAAATACAAACGATTGCACTGAAAGGGACGGCTAGAATCCTGAAAAGATCTCTTGGTTGGACTCACTAAAATAGGGGTAAATGTCAGACATCTGGTTGGATGTCCCATCCCCTAGAAAAAAAAGTTTAAGAAAAATGAAAAAAAGGGAAAATATATAAAATGTTCTTGTGACCCCAAAATAAAAATGGGACATGAGACGAATGGATTCGCCAATCATTTTTATAACCAACGGCTGTGCTAAAACCCAATGAAAACGTCCCAAAAATATTACAAAAAATTGTCGAATTTTGGATTCAATCAGTTCGCCGTTTACTACGTCACAGGCCGCAATTAATTCTTGGCCGCCATCTTGGTTACTGATCTGAACTACGCCGCCATCTTGGTTACTGATCTGAACTACGTTGCTATCTTTGTTCAACACAATGTCTCCAAACTTAACAGCCACCGTCTTCTCTTTGACGGATCGGATCTACACTCGAATTGTGGCAGGCAAATTTCTGGGATATCTAAGGATTTGAAAACTTAAAAGGTTATGGGCCCAGCATATTCTACGCTTGAACTTCTATTAATTAATCACCGTATTAAACATGAGAAATCGGCGCCGTACCCTCTTCCAAAATTGGCACAGCTGAAAGGGCATGGCGAACACTTTGAGATGACAAGATGCCGACTTATCGAATCGAAATTAGTGCATAGTTTATGGACATACACTTTAATGGCAGCAGCATATATAAGAAATAGATCGTTCAATAAGAGACTAGAAAAACGCCGTATGAAGCGTTTTGCGGTGTAAAACCTAAAATGAACAGAATGCATCTATTTGGTTCTGATTGTTTGGCATTCATAGAAAACACCAGTAAACTAAATACTAAAAGCGAAAAATGTACTTTCATAGGTTACAATAGTCCGGCATACTTAATCTACTTTGCAGCTCAAAACACTATAAAAAGGTTTAGATGTGTAAAATTCAATGATGCATTAAATTTAAAAAATAGCGATCCACTGAATGAAAAACGTGAAATATTGCCTAGCATCTTAATCGATCACAATAAAAATATTAATAACGACGACAATTACAGTACTTCTAACAAAAACAGTAACCAGACACGTCGATACTCAATAAGGGAGCGAAAAAGGGTAGACTTCTTACAAATTGAAAAGATACAAGATTATGCCGTGGATTACTGTTATTCGTTGAACATCGTACCGGAAAGTTATAATGAGGCGATTACTTCAAAAAAATCACCAAGAATGGGAACAAACTATGGTATCCGAATTGAAAGCTTTATCTGAAAATAACACATACGAAACAGTGGCAAAACCCACAGAGAAAAATATAATTTCTTCACACTGGGGGTTTTTCCAAAAGAAATCACAGCTTCTGGCAGTTAAACTTTTAAAGCAAGATTTGTGGCGAAAGGTTTCTCACAAATTCCTGGAGTGGAATATTGTGCAACATTTTCACCAACGACAAATTTAACGACAATTAGAATTTTATTACAACTTGCCACTCAATACAATTTAAAAATACATCAAATGGATGTAAAAAATGCTTATTTAAATGCTCTGATTGACTGTGACGGATTTAAAATGAAAAATAAAAATTGGATGTGGAAATTAAATAAATCGTTATATGGACTAAAACAAAGTGCACACAATTGGAATTTAACACTCCATAATTATTCAATAGAACAGGAATTCTATGTCCCGTAGACGTTTGTATGTATATCAAAAATGTAGGTAATAAATTGTTGATTTGGGGTTGTTGGGTTGGACAATATATTACTCGCCTCAAACTGTGACAACACTTTAAGAGATGTAAAAATGAATTAAATAAAAAATTTTAAATGCCCGAACTTGGACGACTGTCATGGTTCTCCGGTATAAAATTTACCTGTGAAAATGAAACTATAACTATGAATCAATCACGATACATTGAAAACATTCTGCTCAAGTTCGGAATGCAAGATTGTAAGCCGCGTTCAATTCCCGTCGAAATGGACATAAATAAAAATATAGGGACCGAAACAAAATTCATAGATAACCGAATATACAGGGAAATGGTAGGAAGCCTCATCTACTTGATGACCGCAACAAGGTCTGACATATGTTACACTGTAACAAAGCTATCTCAAAACTTATCGAAACTCACAATTAAAAACCTTAATCGTGCAAAACAAATCCTTCGTTACCTAAAATGAACCAAGGAACAAACTTTAAGATTTAAAAAATCCACATATCCTCTAAATTTAGAAGGCTTTTCGGATTCAGATTGGGCTAACTGAGGATAGAAAGAGTATAGCTGGGTATTGTTTTAGACTGTCAAAGACTGGACCTATGATCTCTTGGAAAACTAAAAAGCAACAAATTGTTGCCCTTTCTATTTGTGAAGCAGAATATGTGGCTCTTACTCATTCCGCGCAGGAGGCAATTTTTCTGAATACCCTTCTAAAATCTATTTTTAAACCAGATCTAAGTAAAAAAACCTATAGTAATTCATTGTGATAATCAGGGCAGTATATTATTAGCAAATAATTCTATGATTCATCAAAGGTCGAAGCATATTGATATCAGATATAATTTTATAAGGGAGGAAATAACAAAAAAAAAATCTATTACCCCTACTAATGTGACGTCTGAGAATAATATAGCCGACATTTTCACTAAACCTATAAAAAGAATAAAATTAAGACTTTTTATAACCGAACTTTTAAGAATCTAATTATGAATAAATCTATTTTCAGAAACCCAAAATGAGAAGCATGAACAGTTAAAATCACACCAAAAGAAATTGTAAATTGTCCCGGGCATGATGTTAAACTGCGACCATTTCTACCTTACTAACCAAATTAACCAATTAATACCTTACTAACCAAATTAACCAATTAATACCTTACTAACCAAATTAACCAATTAATACCTTACTAACCAAATTAACCAATTAATACCTTACTAACCAAATTAACCAATTAATACCTTACTAACCAAATTAACCAATTAATACCTTACTAACCAAATTAACCGATTAATACCTTACTAACCAAATTAACCAATTAATACCTAGCATAATGTTTCCAGTTTTTGTTACAAAAAAAGCCACTTGTTAAAATCCTTTTGTAAACTTCCTATTTGTCAAATAGTTCTTTTTGTATCTCTTTTTTTTTGGCAAACATTTGTTAAAACAAAACAAAAATGTATATTTGTGAATTTTTGTGCATATGTTTATATGTATTTGAAAAGTATTCTATTTGTATATTTATATATATTTAAAAAGTGTTTATTTTTATATGTATGCAAAAAAATAATGGCTTTTTTTTGCACACATTATACCTATATATTAATACTTCTTTTTGACCGATGAGAATAAAGACAAATTCCCATAAAACCAGAAGGAAAAGAAAAAATACAATTATTTTATTGGTTTATTTTTCGTTGTTCATTTATTTTTCTTTATTTTTCTTTCCTTTTCTCAAGTGAAACGAAAATTGAATCCGAAAGGATGTTTCCATTATATCAAAAAAGGAGGGGGTGTAAAATGTTTTTGACTTCTAATGGGCGTATGAGACGAATGGATTCGCCAATCATTTTTATAACTAACGGCTGTGCTAAACCAATGAAAATGTCCCAAAATTATTATAAAAATTCTCGAATTTTGGATTCAATCAGTTCGTCGTTTACTACGTCACGGACCGCATTTAATTCTAGGCCGCCATCTTGGTTACTGATCTGAACTACGCCGCCATCTTGGTTACTGATATGAACTCCGCCGCCATCTTTGTTCAGCACAATATCTCAGAACTTAAGAGGTTACCTACGCCACGGACCGCATTGGACTCTTGGTCGCTATCTTGGTTACTGATCTGAACTACGCCGCCATCTTTGTTCAAAACAATGTCTCAAAACTTAACACAATACATTCATCTTTATTGTTTAATAGAATTGTTTGCTAGTGAGAAGACAATTATCTGTATTGTTTAATAGAATTGTTTGGTAGTGAGACAATACATTCCTCTTCATTGTTTAATAGAATTGTTTGGTAGTGAGACAATACATTCCTCTTCATTGTTTAATAGAATTGTTTGGTAGTGAGACAATACATTCATGTGTATTGTTTAATAGAATTGTTTGGTAGTGAGACAATACATTCATTTGTATTGTTTAATAGAATTGTTTGGTAGTGAGACAATACATTTATCTGCATTGTTTAATAGAATTGTTTGGTAGTGAGACAATACATTCATCTCTATTGTTTAATAGAATTGTTTTGTAGTGAGACAATACATTCATCTTCATTGGTTAATAGAATTGTTTGGTAGTGAGACAATACATTCCTCTTCATTGTTTAATAGAATTATTTGGTAGTGAGACAATACATTTATCTGTATTGTTTAATAGAATTGTTTGGTAGTGAGACAATACATTCATTTGTATGGTTTAATAGAATTGTTTGGTAGTGAGACAATACATTCATGTGTATTGTTTAATAGAATTGTTTGGTAGTGAGACAATACATTCATTTTTATTGTTTAATAGAATTGTTTGGTAGTGAGACAATACATTCATTTGTATTGTTTAATATAATTGTTTGGTAGTGAGACAATACATTCATTTGTATTGTTTAATAGAATTGTTTGGTAGTGAGACAATACATTCATCTTTATTGTTTAATAGAATTGTTTGGTAGTGAGACAATACATTCCTCTTCATTGTTTAATAGAATTGTTTGGTAGTGAGACAATACATTCCTCTTCATTGTTTAATAGAATTGTTTGGTAGTGAGACAATACATTCCTCTTCATTGTTTAATAGAATTGTTTGGTAGTGAGACAATACATTTATCTGTATTGTTTAATAGAATTGTTTGGTAGTGAGACAATACATTCATCTTTATTGTTTAATAGAATTGTTTGGTAGTGAGACAATACATTCATTTGTATTGTTTAATAGAATTATTTGATAGTGAGACAATACATTCATTTGTATTGTTTAATAGAATTGTTTGGTAATGAGACAATACATTCATCTTTATTGTTTAATAGAATTGTTTTGTAGTGAGACAATACATTCATTTGTATTGTTTAATAGAATTCTTTGGTAGTGAGACAATACATTCATCTTCATTGTTTAATAGAATTGTTTGGTAGTGAGACAATACATTCCTCTTCATTTTTTAATAGAATTGTTTGGTAGTGAGACAATACATTTATCTGTATTGTTTAATAGAATTGTTAGGTAGTGAGACAATACATTCATCTTTATTGTTTAATAGAATTGTTTGGTAGTGAGACAATACATTCATCTCTATTGTTTAATAGAATTGTTTGGTAATGAGACAATACATTTATCTGTATTGTTTAATAGAATTATTTGGTAGTGAGACAATACATTCATCTTTATTGTTTAATAGAATTGTTTGGTAGTGAGACAATATATTCATTTTTGTTGTTTAATAGAATTGTTTGGTAGTGAGACAATACATTCATTTGTATTGTTTAATAGAATTGTTTTGTAGTGAGACAATACATTCATGTGTATTGTTTAATAGAATTGTTTGGTAGTGAGACAATACATTCATCTTTATTGTTTAATAGAATTGTTTGGTAGTGAGACAATACATTCATGTGTATTGTTTAATAGAATTGTTTGGTAGTGAGACAATACATTCATCTTTATTGTTTAATAGAATTGTTTGGTAGTGAGACAATACATTCATTTGTATTGTTTAATAGAATTGTTTGGTAGTGAGACAATACATTCATCTTTATTGTTTAATAGAATTGTTTGGTAGTGAGACAATACATTCATCTTTATTGTTTAATAGAATTGTTTGGTAGTGAGACAATACATTCATTTGTATTGTTTAATAGAATTGTTTGGTAGTGAGACAATACATTCATTTGTATTGTTTTATAGAATTATTTGGTAGTGAGACAATACATTCATTTGTATTGTTTAATAGAATTGTTTGGTAATGAGACAATACATTCATATGTATTGTTTAATAGAATTGTTTGGTAGTGAGATAATACATTCATTTTATTGTTTAATAGAATTGTTTGGTAGTGAGACAATACATTCATTTGTATTGTTTAATAGAATTATTTGGTAGTGAGAGAATACATTCATGTGTATTGTTTAATAGAATTGTTTGGTAGTGAGACAATACATTCATGTGTATTGTTTAATAGAATTATTTGGTAGTGAGACAATGCATTCATGTGTATTGTTTAATAGAATTGTTTGGTAGTGAGACAATACATTCATTTGTATTGTTTAATAGAATTGTTTGGTAGTGAGACAATACATTCATTTGTATTGTTTAATAGAATTGTTTGGTAGTGAGACAATACATTCATTTGTATTGTTTAATAGAATTGTTTGGTAGTGAGACAATACATTCATTTGTATTGTTTAATAGAATTGTTTGGTAGTGAGACAATACATTCATTTGTATTGTTTAATAGAATTGTTTGGTAGTGAGACAATACATTCATTTGTATTGTTTAATAGAATTGTTTGGTAGTGAGACAATACATTCATGTGTATTGTTTAATAGAATTATTTGGTAGTGAGACAATACATTCATTTGTATTGTTTAATAGAATTGTTTGGTAGTGAGACAATACATTCATCTGTATTGTTTAATAGAATTGTTTGGTAGTGAGACAATACATTCATGTGTATTGTTTAATAGAATTATTTGGTAGTGAGACAATACATTCATTTGTATTGTTTAATAGAATTGTTTGGTAGTGAGACAATACATTCATTTGTATTGTTTAATAGAATTGTTTGGTAGTGAGACAATACATTCATTTGTATTGTTTAATAGAATTGTTTGGTAGTGAGACAATACATTCATTTGTATTGTTTAATAGAATTGTTTGGTAGTGAGAAAATACATTCATGTGTATTGTTTAATAGAATTGTTTGGTAGTGAGACAATACATTCATAGAGTTGTATTTTTACTTGTGTTGCTTATCAAATTTGTATCACATTGTAATATCCATGTTCCTCCATCCTGCTTATTCTTTTGCAAACATATTTCGCAAATGTATACAACCGATTGAGTGAAGCGGTTTTATATTGTAGTAAAACAGGAGATTTTTGTTCTGTATTTGTGAGGGAGTAATCACTTACTGTTATAATGAAGGCTGTGGGAAACCTGCATATCAATCAACAAATTGAAGTATAAACTGCTATAATTTGTATGGAATCTTGCTTGCTTCTTCATTCGGAGATTTCATAATAATACTGGGATTTTTTTTCATACTAGAGACCAATCCAAAAATATCATCAATATTCCAGGCGTTATTCCTACCTCTGGCATTTAGATTTGTTTACATTTTATTTAGATATTTTTTATTACCAAGAGTTCTTTAAATTATAGACGTTGTTCTCTTTATTGTTGCAATCTGTATTTCCTTAAAAGCTGCATCTCTTCACAAATCGTCCAATTAGAAACTATGTAACACCAACTGACAACAGGATTGGTCATCTACACATAAAGTGACTTAAACGTCATCTACACATAAAGTGACTTAAACGTCATCTACACATAAAGTGACTTAAACGTCATCTACACATAAAGTGACTTAAAGGTCATCTACACATAAAGTGACTTAAACGTCATCTACACATAAAGTGACTTAAAGGTCATCTACACATAAAGTGACTTAAAGGTCATCTACACATAAAGTGACTTAAACGTCACCTACACATAAAGTGACTTAAACGTCATCTACACATAAAGTGACTTAAAGGTCACCTACACATAAAGTGACTTAAACGTCATCTACACATAAAGTGACTTAAAGGTCATCTACACATAAAGTGACTTAAACGTCATCTACACATAAAGTGACTTAAAGGTCATCTACACATAAAGTGACTTAAACGTCATCTACACATAAAGTGACTCAAACGTCATCTACACATAAAGTGACTTAAACGTCATCTACACATAAAGTGACTTAAAGGTCATCAGTCTCTGAGTGACAAAACTATTTTTATTTTCATTGCCTTCTCTTCATTGGCTAAAATATTCTTTCCTCCTCATCAAATGAAAGTCTTCCAATTTTTAACTGTTGAAGTATCGCAGTATTGGAGAAACTTTTCATTAATTTTTTAATCATTTGTTTTTAGTTGTGATTTTGCAACCTATTTCCATTTCGTTGGTTGTATTTCCTTAAAAGCTGCATCTCTCTCTATATATATATTCTTGATTATGCTTTCCATGAACTTTCCAACTCTATTGTTTCTTTGTCTATTTCTGTTCCCTTTCTTTTTCCCTTACTAGTTTATCATCCAATGAATGTCTTCCAATTTTTAACTGTTGAAGTATCGCATCCTATATATTCTTGCTTATGCTCTCCAAGAACTGTTGTTTCCGTCTTTGTTGTCTTGTGTCTGTTTCTGTTCATTTCCTTTCTTTTTCTTTTGCTGGTTTATCATCTACAGTATTTTTCAGTACAATTTTCACATCTGTTGTGCTTTTGATTTACTGTCCCATCTTTACTATGATTGCTTGATATGACTGGTTTATTTTAGTAAGATATACACTCAATTTTTTTTATTTTAGTGAGACATAGACTCAATTCTTTTCGTGGTAAACATGCTTTGAAAGAATATGGCTTTTGTCAATTGTTACTTATTTTTGCAATATTTTATTTACGAGAAACAATGGACAAGAATTTCATCCCCCCGCTGCAGCTACTTTTTGATTTCAGTACATTGTTTTGTGCTTTTGTCACGTGTACCCGTTTTTCACAACAGTTTAATATTTCAGGAATTGTATCAGGAAATTTTTTTACGCCAGACATTCTCTTCTTAGTTTAGTTATGCCAACCAAGATATCTTTTTAGGATTTTAACCGTCCCTGAAAGTACAATTGTTTGTATTTCTCTCGCACTTGGTTCCCTGGGTATATTCGCCAGATAGTTTATGAAATTATTTTGCTCTTAGATTCACTGAGATGTTTCTGTAATTATAGTAGATGGTGTATGACTTATTTCCAACTGTAATTTCTGGTACATTTGATACCTAGACGTTCTGCTACATTTGATATTCATGTTTTAAGAGATTTTTTGTAGAGATATTAACACACTCTATTGTGTCGCAGTATATGCCATCGCCCAACAAGTCTTTACAACTGGATGTCAGGTCGCTCACACGCTTTAATTCTTTGGGAAAGAGCCGGCACTTGTTGTTATAGTTGAGTGATTTCTTATGTGTGCCGATAAATTTGATTTTTTAGAGATAGAATATACATAGTTTTCAAGAATGTGTCTTTTCCTAAGTGTGCGTTTTCATATTCGTAACAGTAACGATGATCTTATAGAACAAGAAATTCCACACTCACTTTACAAGTTTGTAGCTTTTTCCAGAGTGAGTTCTCATATGTCTCAATAAAGATGATTTCTCAGCACAAGAATATGGCTTTTCACAAAACTATGGCTTTTCACAGGAGTGCATTCTCATATGTGCAACTAGCGAGGATTTTAAGGAAAAAGAATATCCACATACTTGACAAGTATGTAGCTTTTTCTCAGTGTGAGTTCTCATATGTCTTACTAAACATGATTTATGAGAAGAAGTATATTTACACACTTTACAAGAATATGGTTTTTCCCCAGTATGAGTCCTAAAATGATTTAGTAACGTTGATTTTTCAGAACAAGAATATCCGCACACTTCACAAGTATGTGGCTTTTCCCCAGTGTGAGTTCTCATATGTGACACTAAATCTGATTTTTCACAAAAAGAATAGCCGCATACTTCACAAGTATGTGGCTTTTCCCCAGTGTGACGTTTCATATGTTTGACTAAATTAGATCTTTCGGAACAAGAATATCCACACACTACACAAGAATGTGGCTTTTCCCCAGTGTGACTTCTAATATGTCTCACTAAAGATGATTTTTCAGAACAAGAATATTCACACACTTTACAAGAATATGGCTTTTCCCCAGTGTGCGTTCTCACATGTACTACTAACTTTGATTTGTGAGAAGAGGAAAAATCACACACTTCACAATAATATGGCTTTTTGACAGTGTTATTATTCATTTTTGTCACTATCGCCTATTTATTAAACCAAGAATATACTCACACTTCACAAGAGTTTCGTTTTTCTGAAGTGTCATATGTCTTACTCAATCGTATTTGGTAAAGTAATTACACACTTCATATAAATTGAGCATTTCCATAATGTGTCAATAACAGATTTACAGTCCGAGAATATTCTACACATATTATAAGAACATTGTTTTTTATTTATTTTTAATTTTCTTATAAATTTGTTCAAGTCGAAGATTGAGCAGCCAACACGCTGCCAAACATTTATCCATAATTTTATAAATTCCAACTGAGCGATCTTTGCAAATTGCTACTTCAAAGAATTTTGCATTCATAAGGTGTCATATTTCTATGGATTTTTTCTTAGTTTTTATAGTTTCCAGTAGTGTAGAAAATATTGTCTATTTAAACACCATATACCTTTTATAGTTTTATAGTTTCCAGTACTGTATAAAATATTGTCTTTTTAAAAGCCACAAACTTTTTTATAATTTCCAGTACTGTAGAAATTACTGTCTTTTTAAAAACCATATACTTTTTTTATAGTTTCCAGTACTTCAGAAAATATTGTCTTTTAAAAACCACATACTTTTTTTTATAGTTTACTGTACTGCAATTTTTGGATGAATCTCTTATTTTGTTTTAATGTATTTGAATATTAAGCACATTACATTTTCTCTAGAACATACTTTCAGATGTATCCAGATGTCACACGTTTTAAAGAATTAGAAATATAATAATGTCAGTATAAGAAATCTTCCCACATATGTTGCCGTAGTCGTCCAAATTAAATAATGTTTGTAATGTTTAAGGAAAATAATACTCCATTAAAATTGAATAGTAATACTCAATCAGGAACACCTGTAAAAATATAAAATAATTCAATACTTTTAACATTCGCATTCACATATTTATATTATTTTTTATTTTGGACAATATTATTGGATTACACTTACAACCTCTACATTCATTTAATATAACTGATATATATATATACTTTTCTGCAATTTTTGAATCAATATCTTATTACGTTTTAATGTATTTGAACATATTTCACAACAAAATATATTACCTTTAAGATCACACGTTTCAAAAAATTAGTAATATAATGATGTCAGTATCAGAAATATTTCCATATATTTGGCCATAGTCTTTCAAATAAAGTAATGTTTGTAATGTTTAAGGAAATACTCCATTAAAACTGAATAGTAACGCTCAATTAGGAACATCTGTAAAAATATAAAATAATTCAATATGAATAAAAAAATCGATGAAAAGTGTTTTATGACGATTGTATTATGATTAGCAAAACGATGAGAAGTGTTTTATGATGATTGTATTACGATTAGCAAAACGATGAAAAGTGTTTTATGACGATTGTATTATGATTAGCAAAACTATTCAAAGTGTTTCATGACGATTGTATTATGATTAGCAAAACAATGAAAAGTCTTTTATGATGATTGTATTATGATTAGCAAAACGATGAAAAGTGTTTTATGATGATGTTACCTGATTAGCCAAACGATGAAAAGTGATGGGCATATGTGCACTGAATGCCATTTAGGTTTAGCAGACCAACTATTTTGTAGAAACACCACGCAGTTGGTTAACAGTCTTCTTACAGTTGACCCCCTTCTCAACTGGTCTAGGGATCTGTGATATCAAAGATGTAAAAGATAACTAAATAACGACTAAAACAGTGGATTATGTGATTCGACTTTTTCTAGTGACCTTTTTTTTTCTTAGGTTAAACAGTTTGAAGTTTTTCAGAACTAATGTTTATAAAGCATGTATATGGATAATGTATTGAGACAGTTCTGATTTGCTGCTAACAATTTTTCACATAGTTTATCGAATGCTAGCTTCAGTGGTATGACGTCATTATAATTTCCCCCACTCTTCATCCGTGCATCAACCTAAACGCTCAATTAGGAACATCTGTAAAAATATAAAATAATTCAATATTTTTAATATTTGCATTCACATATTAGTATTCTCTTTTTGTTAATATTATTGAATCAAACAAACAACCTCTACATTCCTTTGATATAATAATAATAATATAAGATACAGTTGAAATTATATATAACATTGTTTTGATCAGATCCTAGTCAGGAATAAATTGTTTAAACATATATAAAATACTACAATATACAATATTACAAGATGAAAAGGGTTTTATGATGATGTAATTATGATTAGCAACACGATGAACAATGTTTTATGACGATTGTATTATGATGAGCGAAACGATGAAAAGTGTTTTATGATGATTAGCAAAACGATGAAAAGTGTTTTATGATGATTGTATTATGATAAGCAAAGCGATAAAAAGTGTTTTATGATGATTGTATTATGATTAGAAAAACGATGAAAAGTGTTTTATGACGATTGTATTATGATTAGCAAAACGATGAAAAGTGTTTTATGATGATTGTATTACTATTAGCAAAACGATGAAAAGTGTTTTATGGCGATTGTATTAGGATTAGTAAAACGATGAAAAGTGTTTTATGATGATTGATTTATGATTAGCAAAACGATGAAAAGTGTTTTATGATGATTGTATTATGATTAGCAAAACGATGAAAAGTGTTTTATGGCGATTGTATTATGATTAGCAAAACGATGAAAAGTGTTTTATAACGATTGTATTAGGATTAGCTAAACGATGCAAACATGGTTTAAGGCGATTGTATTACGATTAGCAAAACGATGAAAAGTGTTTTATGACGATTGTATTATGATTAGAAAAACGACGAAAAGTGTTTTATGACGATTGTATTATGATTAGCCAAACGATGAAAAGTGTTATATGGCGGTTGTATTATGATTAGAAAAACGATGAAAAGTGTTTTATGACGATTGTATTATGATTAGCAAAACAATGAAAAGTGTTTTATGACGATTGTATTATGATTAGCAAAACGATGAAAAGTGTTTTATGACGATTGTATTATGATTAGCAAAACGATCAAAAGTGTTTTATGACGATTGTATTATGATTAGCAAAACGATTAACAGTGTTTTATGATGATTGTATTACTATAAGCAAAACGATGAAAAGTGTTTTATGACGATTGTATTACGATTAGCAAAACGATTAAAAGTGTTTTATGACGATTGTATTATGATTAGCAAAACAATGAAAAGTGTTTTATGATGATTGTATTATGATTAGAAAAACGATGAAAAGTGTTTTATGACGATTGTATTATGATTAGCAAAACGATTAAAAGTGTTTTATGACGATTGTATTATGATTATCAAAACGATTCAAAGTGTTTCATGACGATTGTATTATGATTAGCAAAACAATGAAAAGTCTTTTATGATGATTGTATTATGATTAGCAAAACGATGAAAAGTGTTTTATGATGATGTTACCTGATTAGCCAAACGATGAAAAGTGATGGGCATGTGCACTGAATGCCATTTAGGTTTGGCAGACCAACTATTTTGTAGAAACACCATGCAGTTGGTTGACAGTCTTCTTACAGTTGACACCCTTCTCAACTGGTCTAGGGATCTGTGATATCAAAGATGTAAAAGATAACTAAATAACGACTAAAACAGTGGATTATGTGATTCGACTTTTTCTAGTGACCCTTTTTCCCCTTAGGTTAAACAGTTTGAAGTTTTTCAGAACTAATGTTTATAAAGCATGTATATGGACAATGTATTGAGACAGTTCTGATTTGCTGCTAACAATTTTTCACATAGTTTATCGAATGCTGGCTTCAGTGGTATGACGTCATTATAATTTCCCCCACTATTCATCCGTGCATCAACCTAAACGTAGATTCCATGAACAAAGTTTTTTTTCTAAGAACGGCAAACCTGTGGAACTCTCTTCCATTTGCCTTCTTTCCGACTGACTATAATATGGTCGTCTTCAAGTCCAATGTAAACAAGTTCTTGATGAGCTGTTCCCCTTAAGTAATCCAATTTACTAAATTTCCATTACTAACAATTACTACGTCATTGTCCCATTAACCCTTATCCTTGAGTGGCCTTTTGGTCTTGATAAGTGCTGACTCCTTTGTAAAAAAATGATCATTGGAATATGAGTTGTTCAGAGGAAATGTAAACATTATGTGTAAAGAGTGTGTACCACTTCACCTGATAAATCGACTTGCACTTAAATTGAGATGGGCTTGTTCATGTTTATGCAATAATAATAAAGCATTGTATCAACACCTGTTCATGTTTACTTAATAATACTAAACTATGGAGTGTTAATTGCCCTTAAATTGAGATGGGCTTGAGTGATGGATGGATACCAGAGCATAAAGATTTTACAGACATTTTCTATCTGACCCACCAGCCCTAATCTGACAGGAACAGTTTCGACAACGCAGTTATTTATGTCTCATCAACACCTTTTAATTTTTACGTAATAATAATAAAGTATGTAATGTTAATTGGATTAGACAGAGTTGCAAAACAATTTTGAGGAGCTGCTATTTTATGTGTTGTTTATATAGTGCTTTGAAGTTCTGTAATTATTCAATTCCTATATAAATACAACATAAAATGAGCACCTACTTCATTGCCAGTAGCAGTCAATCAGACATATAATCGGTCACAGTTTTCAATCTTTGCAACAATTATTGGGGAGGTGCCCATATATGTTTTAGATTTTTTACATTTCTTAAGGAGGGATAAGAGTTCATGTGTTGTTAACAAGTTTGCATTTAAACCTACCAATTTAATAAATAAAAACACCATAAAAATATTATTGTTTGATTTCTTATATTTTAATATTCAAATTCATATTTGATATAAAGAAAGCGTCATCTTATTTTTGTTTGTTTGTTTTATATAAAAATGAGAATGTTTTTTTTTTTTTTAATTTCAATTTTAAATTCGAAGACTGGACTTTTTTTACTCATACATTCTATTTTTTGTTCTGTTTTAAATTCATAAAAATGCCACCCCTCTTTATTAAATACTAGCCTGGATGCCCAGCGTTGCCCGGGTTTTTAAACGTGTGTTTTGAGCAAAAAAAAGTGGTAGTAGGCAGGCAAGCTAAAACCCGCGGTCCGTAAAGGCGGAAAAGAAAATGAAAGAATATCTGACGTCTTGACATTACTCCATGACGTGAGCGGAAGTTCAGAAAGTTAAAATTATGCAAAGTCAATCAAACCGATATGATGGATCGCAAAAGTGACTCGTAAAAAAATCGATCTGTCTTTGTAGAAAACTGCCCAGTTGAGAATGAAGGAATTAATGAATTAGACCAATTTTTCGATATTTGTTGTCCGAGATATCAAGCTTCACAATGATACCGATCTCGTGAAAATGAGTCGGCTCTGACAAAAGTTTTAGGCATACAAATATACATGCACACATTTAAACAAACAGGTGAGATTTATAGTATAGATAACACTATTACTTAGAAAGCTATTCTTAACATGGGGAGGGGAGTCCTAGCTAAATAATTTGTACATTTATCAAACAATTTAATTAATAAAAAAGTGCATTTTGTAGTCAACACAAAAAACGAAAAACTGGGCAACACAAAAAACGAAAAACTGGGCAAAAAATAAATATATAGCAAATGATTGTCATTAAAGGCAACATAATAAACTCTTCTACCTACTTGGACGAGGTTTTTGTGTTATAAATTATTTTTAAGCGTTTATTTACTTTTTAAAAAATCTGTACCATATGTAGGAAGAAATAAAAATGGCTGATATAAAACAGTCATTTAAGATGTCACGATAATCGCTCAAAAATCGATACTTAAATAAAGTACTGATAGAAAACGACAAAATTAACATTTTTGAAAAGTTTTGTTATGCCCAACCATTTTTTATGATATCTTTGGTTAAATAATTTGTTAAGGGGAATTCCAAATAACTATTTGTAAAAAATAACAACACAAAAAAAACGTAAGAAAACAAATAAATAAATAAATAAATAAAATAAAAAAGATGATATGAGGCATCCATCTCTTCTCCATTCAACCAAAAATTGAAAACTGCAAATGATTACAGGTATTATTGCCTGCTAACTGGTCATTAAATCGATGCTTATTTTATGTTAAATTTATATAGAAAAGTGATTCCATGTCCTAAAATCTTAAATATTTATTATTATTTGTCGTGTCTTTGAACGATATTTTTTTTAATTGTTGAAACGTAATAGCCAAAATACTTAAATTTTTATTTTATTTTATTTATTTTTTAGAGAGTAAATAACGCTTGGTTACATTGTAAAGATTTACAAATATATTTTCTACATTAATATAATATAAATTTGTGATGGCCAATAAATAGTTGATCATTTTATGTAAACTTTATAAAAGAAAGTGATCCCCATTCTAAAATCTTAAATATGGGATGAAACATACAAAATCAAACGAAATTCTCCAGCGACATAATAGGTAAGTGTAGACAGAAAGTAATTTTTTATGTTAAAACAATTAGGTACTTGTGCACTTATGTTACCCTGCTGAAATAACCTTATTATTCAGAAAGTTATTCTTAACATAGGGAGAGTGTTTTGTAACTATTCTGTACTTCCACCTAATAATTTAATAAAATATGATCTCATAAAATTCGAATTTAACTTAAAAATACGATTTTTAAAAATAGAAGAGAAACATAAGTGGATAATCATTTAACAATTAAATACAAGTAAATTAGTTTTTTTTGTTTTTTTGTTTTTTTTGTGTGATCATAAATTGATAATAATTAGGGACTGCCAATTAAATTCTGGAAAATTAGTTTTTTTGTGATCAGTTTTCTTCGAATTAAATTATTGTGTTTACGGTTCTCAGAAATCACACAAGTGTTTTCTTTTTTTTTTTTTTTTAGATTTTTTTAAAGATTTTTTGTGTAAGAAAAAAAAACAAAAACTTATCTTTTATCCCATGAATTAAAAATAAACCAAATAAATTGGAAATTCACATTTTATATTCACGTTTGTTATAAATTATATAGAATCAATATTTTATTGCAAAATAAATTTGTTTTTTAAATATTTTTATAGCAAAAAAAATGAAATGAATAAGCATAATTTAATATTTAAGGTTATTAAAAAAAATCGGATTAAAATATTTTTATTGCAAAAAAAAACAAACAAATGAAATGAATAAGCATAATTTAATATTTAAGGTTATTAAAAAAAATTCGGATTAAAAGTGTAAACAAAAAACGGTACTTGTACAGTTTAATCAAGACATTAAAAATGAAAATATCGAAAAAAAGGTTATATTGTATGATATTCGAAAAAAAAAATTCACTCAATTTGATCAATTATTATTATTTTTTTTTTTTTTTTACAGCGGAAAAACACGTTTTTATGAGAGCGCGTTGAAGGCAGACATCTTGTTTTGTATTTTTTAAATTTTGTTCGAGTTTATAAACGCAACGGGGAGATAACTCTATGTAAAGTGCCGACACTCCGTCCCCATCTTTGATACTAGCTTTTCTTCCTAAAATTCGAACCTTTTTGCTCGGTATCATAACAATTTTTTTTTTAAATATTTTTATTGCAAAAAAAAAAAATGAAATGAATAAGCATAATTTAATATTCAAGGTTATTAAAAAAAAATCGGATTAAAAGTGTAAACAAAAAAACGGTACTTGTACAGTTTAATAAAGACATTAAAAAATGGAAATATCGAAAAAAGGTTATATTGTACGATCTTCGAAAAAAATGTTTCACTTAATTTGATCGAGTATTTTTTGTTTTTGTTTTTTTTTTTTTACATCGAAAAAAAACACGTTTTTATGAGAGCGCGTTGAAGGCAGACATCTTGTTGTTTTTTTAAAATTTTGTTCGAGTGTATAAACGCCACGGGGAGATAACTATGTAAAGCGCCGACACTCCGTCCCCATCTTTAATACTAGCTTTTCTTCCTTAAATTCGAACCTTTTTGCTCGGTATCATTACATATTTTTTTTCGCTGTAAAGCAAAAACTACTTGATGAAATTAAGTGATCTTTTTTCTCGGAGAACTTCATTCCATAACAGATACGTACAATTAAAATTTTTCGATATTTTCCTTTTTTTTAATGTCGAAAAACATTTAAAAACTTACCTTGTATTTCAGTTCCAATACGAAAAAAAAATCGGGTTCAAGTCTTTGTTCTTTTTGTTCAAAACACAAAAATTGTTTTGTTTTTTTAAGATTTCTTTAGTAAATTGATACAACTTTTGTTTTGTGTGTCCAATTCATTAAGAAAAAAATATATGAAAATATAAAAGAATCAAAATTAAAAGATGAAGAACACGATTTAAACGTGAAATTATTTAAATAGAAAATCAACTGCTTAAGAACAAAGAAGTTAAGGTCATCGTAATAACACGGTGAAATCATTATTTCGTTCCTCGTGTAAAAATGTCTGTTTATTATTAAAACGTATCGAGTTGTTTTCCTATCAAGTTAAGATTATATTTGTCAATGATTAAAGCTTGTGTTCGATATCTTTTGTAAATTTCTATTTTGTATGTCTAATTCATTAAAAATTAAAACATAAAAATCACATTTATAAAAAAAACCCTGAACATTTCATTCTTTTTTGAAATAGTCAAACTACTGTTAAATTCCTAAATGAAAATAGGAGTGTGAATAATTGAATAATTCAAACCGTCCTTATATGAAGAAAAAACCCAAAACAAACAAAAAAAACGTGAAGTTAGTTAAATTACAAGAATAGATTTGGACCAAGAAAGTAAACTATAATCTTTACATTATGAAACTTGAAACTGATTCGGTTAAACTTAAAATGACCCGCCCAACAAATGTCACAGCAACATTTATTGAGTGGTTTTCTACCAACATTTTGTTTTATTTCTTATTTTGAAGCGATTATTGAGTCTTCAAAGACATTGCGGTAAGCTTTTCTTTTTCTCCAACAGCGTTCAACATTACTTGTTTTTCGAACAGAATAAACATTATACAGTAACTAAAAACACTGAAAACTTAACCATTCGCCCATGTATGGAGTATTGTTCTCATATTTGGGCTGGTGCATCTGTTACTAGTCTCTCGCTCCTAGACAAGGTCCTGAACTGTCATCTAAGCTTCAGCCTCTCTCCGATCGACGAAATGTAGCATCCCTCTGCCTGTTTTACAAGTACTTTAACGTTGAATACTCTGACGAACTGCAAGCACTTGTACCCCCTCGACGTAATTACCCTCGACAAACCCGACAAACAGCAAAACCCCACCCCTCCACAGTTGTGATCCCTAAATTTAAGAAAGCCTTCTACTCCAGTAGTTTCTTGCCCTTTGGAATTCCCTTCCGAGTTCTCTTTCCCCAACTGTACTGACATGCAGAAGTTCAAGTGTAGCATGAACCGACATCTTGCTGTTCAACTCCCCACCTAGTACCCCAGTCGCTTATGTCCCTGATAGTAGCCCCTACATCAAAGTGACAATGTGCCTTGTTTGGGGGATGATAATGTAATAAAAGAAAATCATTAAAAAACACAGAATTATACAGAATGGAGTTAATGCACATTTAAAACTGTCCTCAATGTAACGTTCTTTGTTAAGAACAAGAAAAGATAGTCTATTGGCATTTTTAAAAATTAACATCTTTTGTTTCTAAAAAAAATTAGAAATCATACATTACATTATCATATAATGACAATTAAATATTAAATTTATTTTAATATTATCATAATAAATAGTTCAGAAATTTTGTAACAGGGCTTATGTCCACACTGTATATCGAAAGAAGACACTTTCAGTAGCTGTAGGCGACAGCTAGACGAATTCCTCACGATTAAACGTTGATTACATTTACATGCAAATTAGATACAATCAGAACGTTGGAATTGAAGTGGATAATAAACTGGTCGAGAGAAATGGCCTGTTTCTTGGTATTACAGAGATTAAGGGTGATTAAGCGGAGGGAGTACAGACCTACGAGTGAGAGGTACTTGGAAGAAGTAGGGAAGGATTTCTGATTTTGATTGTATTATCGGGGTTAGCGCGAACGCAGACCCCACACTTAGAAATAGCATGTCCGAGTCATCCACATTTGGGATGATCGCAAAGGTCAACCCAACCGCAGTGCAATGGATGGGCCTCGCTCTGGGGGAACGACCTTAATGATCACCGTTACCCCTACATCAGGTAAGTATATTTTTTTATGCGGCCACCACTGTTTTTATATCACACTCCTATACTAACCAACAACAAACACCAATAAAAAACTAAAATACCTCCACATAATTCTCACCAATATCAGTATATCACAACATTTCATTCACTAATAACAACAATCATAACAAATAATTTACTATCATTTAAACTTACCAACATTTTCACAAAATAACTCAATTCTTAACGGAACTAAAATTATATTGTACGTACCCGTTATGGAATGAAGTTTTCTGAAAAAAAGTAACTTAATTTGATCAAGTACTTTTTTTATAGAGGAAATCAACTTTTATTATCGATCTATCACCGCCATTTGGATATTTAGGGACACGAGGAGGGGTGGCTTTATACAAATGACAAAATGAAAAAATGATTTAAAAAAACACAGAAATTCTGTAAAATAAGTGAAAAAAGGCATTTTTTCTGTTCATGTTTCAAAACAAAATAATCTCGTCAAAATTTGACAAACTAAGCGATGATTGGAGTTATCTTCTCCTGGCGTTCCTTTCTCCTAAGCGAAAAAAAGATGGCCGTTACCTGATCGATCTCATTAAAATTTGATTTTCCTTCGTAAAACAAAAAAAAATGAATAAAAATAAAAAAAATAACTGCTGGACCAAATCAAGTGATTTCTTTTTTTCATGAAAACTTTAATCCATAACGAGTACATACAATATATCTTTTTCAATATTTTTATTTTTTGATGTCTTGATTAAAGTGTACAAGCACCCATTATCATATCGAAGCACGGATGAAACAAAAATAAAATAAAAATTATGATCTAAAGAGTTATTTTCTCTTACATGAGCAGTAATTTAAAAAAAATGCCAATAGACGCTATATATATTTTTTTCATATATTAATCTCATAGAATAATTTGCGTCGTCGTCGTCGTCGTCGAGGTAATCGATAATATAGCATAGTTCCTGGCTTTACTATAACAGTTATTTTAGGCAAACAACGCTTATAATTAATGTAAATGATATGAAATATACTTTTAAAAGTTGTATTTGTACCGACAGAAGGAAAAAAGGTTTAGTTTATCAATTTTAATGTAATTACGAAAAAAAAACACCAATTATTTATTCTGCTAATTTGCTAGCGATCTTTCAGAACAAATGAAAAATAACCAAATTTTTATGTGTAATTATTTTATACACTAGAATCATGTATACAGATTTTTGTAAAAATAAATTTTATTCACTTTTATTTTTGAGAAAAAATATTTTTCTCAGTACGCCACACACAGTTTTATGTACACACACATACACATAATCGGACACCTACTATACACACACACACACACACACACACACACACACACACACACACACATACACACATAAACACACACACACATGTGTGTGTGTATAGTAGGTGTCCGATTATGTTTGTTTCATTATATGATACAGGATGAGCCTTATTAAAAAAGACACCAGAAGACAAGAAACATTTAAGCGTGGTAAGCCATGGAGCAAGTCCATGTATTTATTTTTACTAACCACAAGGGACGCAACTCTTGTATTGTTTTTTATTAAAAAGTTGACCGAAGGGGACATAACTCATAATATGACATCGCTCTTTTCCAACAAAAAAAAAAATAAATAAAACGAAAAGAATAAAAATTACATAAGGAAGGAACGTACAATAGTGTGAGAGTCCAACTAAGGGCTGTTCTCATCATAAGAAAAATTTTTGAGTGGGCTTATTATACGACCGGATCTGGATAATTTCTGAGTTCCAGGATGAGTGTTCAGTGTTTTGTGGGATGATCAGATTTTAGGACGATGTAGTAGTCACTTTTAAAATGTCATATGCGATCGAACTGACTTGCATATGCATTTTTTAATTCGATGACGGAGTTAATCGGATCTTTCTTTTGTTGAATGGTGCAGTGGAGGCTTATCAGCTCCAAGTCTCTGAGAGAAGGTAATCCTATGATTGTAGGCCCTTCTGTTGTGACAACAAAGAATTTTAAAGTTTTCAACTTGTCTTTGTGTCCGCATTGTATGTAGATCGATCCATGCTGTATTATGTTTGAGCCGTTGTATGCTGTCAGAATCGTGTGCTCTTTCTTTGTGGAGCTTGGAATGGGTTGTCCTAGGTCATAAACTCTGTTGGGAAACATGTTTCGAAAAGTTCGTAGAGGAAGCGTATTCCCTTTTGCACCTGTGTCCACCTTTGCTTTGAGTATACGAGTGCCTGGTCTATTGGGAAACTTTATTTTAAGTTCCGTTATTATTTCAGTACGCTCGTCTTTTGGCTGAGGAATCGCATTAAAGTTTAACTGCTCAAATTCTCTATACATCTCCTTGGGCTCAGATTTCACTGAGCAGATTTTACTGTTCCGCTTTCTGTATCTGTTTTCTTGCGGCTGCTTTTGGCTGTTCGTCGTTTTTGTTTGGCTGTATTTTCTTGTGCTCTCCTTTTTGTTAGTGCAGACTTTCGCCCAGTGGTTCTTTTTGCCACACGCTGAGCATGTGGTGCCCCAGGCTGGACATTTTTCTTTTTCATGTTTATTTCCACAACGTCGACATTAGCTTGTTTTTAATGCACTAATTTCCTGACAATCACCTCGAATTTCAGCCATTTGCCGCATGTGGTTAAGGGACGCTTCGTGCGTTCTACCACTATTTAAGACCTCTTGGAGTGTAAGCTCCATGCCTTTCAAAAGTAGAAGTTTTTGTAACTCCGGGTGTCTAGTGCCGGTAATCATTTGTTCAATGAGACGTTCTTCAGTGTCTTGGTTATCCCTAAACCTGCATTGTTTTGCCTGTAGTTTACATCTCGCCATGAAGTCGTTGATGCTTTCCATATTCTTCTGTTTATATTCACGCAGATAGAAACGTGCAATACGAAAATTGGTTTGGGGCTCTAGACGCTTCTCAAATTTACGCCAAATTGCCTTCGGGTTCGTCCGGTCAGCATCATCGTCAAATGTCCAGGCGTTATATCGCCGTAACCCTTCCTCACCAGAAAGCAGTACAATGTGGTCGACCTGCTTCTCGCCGGGAATGTTTTTTTACTGTGAAATATAATGCGCACCGTTGCTTGAAGAATCTGAACGCTTCAAATAGATTCTCAGACCCCCAGTGCATAACGGGTTCGCTTGCATTAGAACTCATTTTACTTTAATTTAATTATTGTTTTTTAAAAATTATTATTATACTAATATCCTTTTTTTAAATAAAAAAAAACAAAGAAAACAAAACAATGACATGACTGAATGAAATTGCCGAACTTACTTTGTGCATAGATTTTTTTTTTTTAAGATGGCGCTTGTCGTCGTCACCACGTGCGTTTACGTGCAACACGAAGACTGATGTTTTCTTTTGCGTTCATTCTATTTGGGGATGGATTTCTTTTTTCTTTTTTTTAAAGAAAATCCCCGTAGCTGCCACCATGTCCGATTATGTTTGTTTCATTATATGATACGGGATGAACCTTATTAAAAAAGACACCAGAAGACAAGATACATTTAAGCGTGATAAGCCATGGAGCAAGTCCATGTATTTATTTTTACCAACCACAAGGGACGCAACTCTTGAATTGTTTTATATTAAAGAATTGACTGAAGGGGACATAACTCATAATATGACAATAGTCACTTAACCCACTCATATCTCATAAAAAAGAAAGCCAACCCATCTGTATACCTTGTCAAATAACCCTCACAATCAAACACATATTAATTGAATGTACTGATTTTGTAACAGTAAGAAATCGATTCTATAAAGAAAACAATATTAAAGAGTTATTTGATAATAACCATCCCCACAGTTAAAAAAAAATTGGCCTTTATAATTTTTTTTAAAAAAAGAACCCTTTATACGACGGTCCTGGATATGACCTAAAACTATATCTGATGGTGAGACCCCACCTTGCGGGCCTTGGGGAGTGTGGAGCCACCCTTTTATTGCCATTGCTCCCAGGTCCACTTTGACCCGGAGTGGTAATACCTGTTAGGGTCCCAACTATGGGTTAAATAGAATCCGTCTTAAATATATATATATATATATATATATATATATATATAAATATATATATATATATATATATATATATATATATATATATATATATATATTCCATTAAAAATCGTTCCTCAAAATGACTAGATTCGGCATTAAATAACCTGAAAAAGGGTTGATATGCCGATGCGACAAAAATCGGAGGCCTGCAATATAAATGCTGGAGTCCCTCAGGGGTCAATCCTGGGCCCAACTCTCTTCCTGATCTACATCAATGACCTCCCTAAACACATACTTAAATCATTCGTTGACATCTATGCTGATGACACGACCATCTACGGCAACACATCAAAGGCTGTAAATGACGAAGTTCTCTCGGATTCTCTCTCCTCTGATCTCGAGCGCGTGGTTCAGTGGGGGAAGATGTGGCTAGTTACCTTTAATGCATCCAAAACCAAACTCCTATCCTTACATCATCAACGCTCTGATCCCCAGCTGGCATCAATTGTGATGGATGGCTCTCGTCTGGGTGAGGCCCCGTGTTTTGACAAGCTTCTGGGTTTGACCTTTACTCCTGATCTGAAATGGAACACGTACATCAAGTCTGTGGCCAAGGTCGCAGGAAAGATGGTGGGATCCTTCTACCGCTCCAGAAGATATCTCACTACTGATGCAATTCTCTATCTATATAAAAGCCAAGTACGGCCAAGGATGGAATACTGTTGCCATATCTGGGCAGGAGCTGCCAAAAACAGCCTATCATGCCTTGACAGAGTACAAAATAGACTTCGTGGTTTAGTGGGGGATGCCCTTTTCTCTACCCTGCAACCCCTCTCCCACAGAAGAGACGTTGCGAGCCTATCCTTGTTTTATCGTTATTTTCATGGCAGGTGCTCGTCTGAACTCCAATCCCTGGTCCCCCCTCGCCAATCTTTCACGAAAAACACCCGTCTAGCTGAATCCACTGTGAAAAATTTCCCCCACTCTATATCTGTGCCTAAATCAAAACGCGGATTTCATGAGCAAAGCTTCTTTCTTAGAACTGCACGCCTGTGGAACTCTGTTCCGTCTGCCTGCTTCCCTCCGGACTACAACTTGGATGTCTTCAAGTCTAATGTTAACAAATTCCTAATGAACCGCCCCCCTAATTAAACACTTCATAAAATCTCCTCACTAACGTGATGTACTTACAATAACCCTTATCCCTGAGTGGCTTCCGGGCCTTGATAAGTGGTGATCACTGTGTAAAAAAAAAAAAAAAAACAAAAACAAACAACCAAAATGGGGTGAAAACGTAGTAAAACATCATTTGACTGACTTCGCTTATTTTAATTATTCGGGCTGCTGTTCTCATGTTGAATGTCAATTTAAATAATTATGTTAACAATTGTTCGACTAACAATAATGATTTGTTTTGTCTTAATAGAAACAAAAAACTGCTTTTTATATCTTCACGTATTTTTTTTTTAACAAATTGCACACACAAAAGTGAAATTTACATAAGAAATCGTAACAAGTCTTAAACATTGACAAATATATTCTACCTTTGATAGAAAACATTTCGACAGACTTAACTAACGAACGGACATTTTTACACGAGGAACGAAATAATGATTGTACCGTGTTACGGTGACCTAAATTCTTTCTTCCTTAGCAGTTGATTTTCTCTTTAAATTCACGTTTAAATCGTGTTTTTCAACTTTTAATTTTGATTATATTATATATGCATATATTTTATTTCTTAAAATATTGAGCTCAGAAAACAAAATCGTATCAATTTAATAGAGAAATCCTAACAAACAAATGAAAATTTCTGTTTTGAACACAAAAGGAAAACGAATTCATTTCGATTTATTTTTCGTATTGAATTCTTTGAATTGAGGTAAGTTTTTTCTTTCTTTTTTTCTTACATTTTCGAAATCCTTTTTTTTTCTTTATTATTGTTTTTACACTTTCCAAAAACTTCCCTTCAATAATGTTTAAAATAATTTTAAAAATTAAAATAAGTATTTTTATTGCAATCCAATAAAAATATTGATTCCCCCGTAAATAAAATAAAAGTATAAATCGCTAAATCTAAATACATATTATTCGATTTGAAATTTATATATATATATATTTTAAATATTTGCTTATTTTCGTAGAAGTTATGTAGTTTCTGTGAAAATATTAATGTTTACCATAAACACAATAAGTTTATTTGAAATTGCTCAAATTGTTAGACAACTGAGCATAAAAACTGCTTTTTCGATATTTAATTGTTTTAATATTTTTTTCGATATTTTCATTTTTTTAATGTCTTGACTAAACTGTACAAGTACCATAGTTTCTGAGAAAATATTAATGTTTACTATAAACACAATAATTTAATTTAAAGTTGCTCCGAGTTATGTAGTTTATTAGAAAATATAAATGTTTACTATAAACACAATAATTTAATTTAAAGTTGCTCCGAGTTATGTAGTTTATTAGAAAATATGAATGTTTATTATAAACACAATAATTTAATTTAAAGTTGCTCCGAGTTATGTAGTTTATTAGAAAATATGAATGTTTACTATAAACACAATAATTTTATTTAAAGTTGCTCCGAGTTATGTAGTTTATTAGAAAATATAAATGTTTACTATAAACACAATAATTTAATTTAAAGTTGCTCCGAGTTATGTAGTTTATTAGAAAATATGAATGTTTATTATAAACACAATAATTTAATTTAAAGTTGCTCCGAGTTATGTAGTTTATTAGAAAATATGAATGTTTACTATAAACACAATAATTTTATTTAAAGTTGCTCCGAGTTATGTAGTTTATTAGAAAATATGAATGTTTACTATAAACACAATAATTTTATTTAAAGTTGCTCCGAGTTATGTAGTTTATTAGAAAATATGAATGCTTACTATAAACACAATAATTTAATTTAAAGTTGCTCCGAGTTATGTAGTTTATTAGAAAATATTAATGTTTACTATAAACACAATAATTTAATTTAAAGTTGCTCCGAGTTATGTAGTTTATTAGAAAATATTAATGTTTACTATAAACACAATAATTTAATGTAAAGTTGCTCCGAGTTATGTAGTTTATTAGAAAATATTAATGTTTACTATAAACACAATAATTTTATTTAAAGTTGCTCCGAGTTATGTAGTTTATTAGAAAATATAAATGTTTACTATAAACACAATAATTTAATTTAAAGTTGCTCCGAGTTATGTAGTTTATTAGAAAATATGAATGTTTATTATAAACACAATAATTTAATTTAAAGTTGCTCCGAGTTATGTAGTTTATTAGAAAATATGAATGTTTACTATAAACACAATAATTTTATTTAAAGTTGCTCCGAGTTATGTAGTTTATTAGAAAATATTAATGTTTACTATAAACACAATAATTTAATTTAAAGTTGCTCCGAGTTGTTAGACAACTGAGCGCAAAAACTGCTTTTTCGGTATTTAATTGTTTTAATATTTTTTACAAATATTTTTCTGTCTACACTTACTTATTATGTCGCTAGAGGATTCCGTTGATTTTTACTGTTTTATTTAATATTTTAGATTTCAGAATAGGGATCAATTTCTTTTATAAAGTTTACATAAACTGAGCACCCATTTATTGTCCGTCACTGATTAGCAGAAAGTAAATCTAGAGAAAATATTAGTAAATGTTTACAATATAACGAGTGTTTTATTTATTTGTTTCCCCATGAAAGCAAATTAGACACAAGATCGTTTTTTATGTGGGGGGCAGCTTCTCTAAAAGGGAACACTCTGGCAGTTTCCAAACAAATACTAATTGATTCAGTATGAAGGGTTTCCCCTACATTGACCAAAGAAGAATTTAGCCAGCGTGTTTTGTTTTTTTATCGGGAAAGGAGATTAAAGCCCATGTGTTGCTTACTATTCTGTACTTTCACCTAAAAATTTAATAAACAAAAGAGACTGTAAAAACATTTTTCGGCATAAGAAAACTTATGTCGCTGTGCTATTTTTAAACCCCTATTTTCAAGTTAAATTCCAGTTTTATGATATCATTTTTTTTATTAAATTCTTAAATGATAATACAGAATAGTTACAAAACTCTCCTTCTCCACGTTAAGAATGGTTTTCTAAATAATAACGTTAATATTTTGGCGCGGTAACATAATTGCATAAGTATCCAAAACTTTGTCAAAATATTAACATAATATTTATTAATTAGGTTTTTACAAAAATTTAGTTTCATTTTCGATTTTAAGTGATTAGAATCTCATGATGGCATCAAAAATTGAAAGTTGCAAAAATGTTCCGCCTTTCAGTTTCATTATCAGAGTCAGTTCCCTCCCCATTAAAGTCAGTCACAGTTTTGTTGGCCTCATCGACTGCTTCTCCTGCTGGAGCCTCCTCCTCATCCTCTGGTGCTGCTAGAGCCTCCTTTTTATTCTCTGGTGCTCCAATGCTTTTCCCAGGAATGACGTCTCCCGGTCTTTGCTTTGCCTTCATGACACCCCCTCCTCACCATGGCGCAGAAGTGTCAGGTTGTTTAGAAATACCTCTGAGACTGAAGTGTTGACTCTGTTAATCTCCTTAGATCTTTCCTCTGCAGTCTTGAGCAGGCAATTGAGGACTGACTGTGGATCTATGGGGTGAAAGCCACATTTGCGAAAGCCTGCCATTAGGTTTTCCCTTTGATAAGGGAGCTCAACCATTAATTTATGGAGGAGTTTTGGAAACGTGTCTTTAGGAACAGTGACTGCGTGTTTGCTTCCTGATTGTTTCCACGCAGTGAGGATAGACCTCCACTTCCTTTTCATAAGACCAAAGAATGCTACAGAAAGGGGTTGGCACATATGTGTGACGTTTGGGGGTAGGCAGACGAAGGCTATGTTATTCTCAGTACATTCATGTAAAATCTTTCCTGGCAATTTGCTGCAGTATGGCAGAGCAACACCATGAAACCAGTCATAAAACATGAGTGGTCGAACCAGCCTGACTTTGACCGGTTGTACCTTGTCTTAGGAGGACCACCTTGATGTCATGTATCCAACAAGTTTTCTCTTTTATAGACGACATATAGAGGCAGCAAATCCCCTGCAGCACTGCCAGCTATCATGAGGCTGGTGGATGATACATTCAGGGTATTTTTCACCACGTTTAAAAATCATATGCCTGCGGCCAGGATCATCACTTAAGTTTGTCTTGTTGTAATTGATGATAGTCTCTGGAAGGACTCCTTCTAGTGTTATTGCCAACTCTGCAAAGTATTCTTTGATCGAGCCAATACTGATATCTTTGAAATGTTTTGACACATGCGGTTCTGTACATGATTTTTGTGCCACTTCATAAACGACTTCACTAATAAATGTATAGAGAGAATTTTTTACACGTTATAGCAATAGTAAATATTGCATAAAGATTTTAACACACACATGCCAGAGACCGTATATATATATATATATATATATATATATATATATATATATATATATATATATATATATATATGCAAATATTTGGCAACAATACACAATATATATGGTAATAGTATATTTCATATTTAGTAAATTACATTAATCAAACATTAACTCGCTTATAATTTCTACATTCAGATGAATTAGAAATAAACAATTTATAAATTTGAATAATATGCTAGCAATTTGAGAAATATATTAGGAAAATCGAAAATTAATAAAAAAAATAAAAGTATAGAGAGAAAATCGTATCGTTATAACAGTAGTAAATGTTACATTAAAATGTTCACACACATGCCACAAAACGTATATATATATATATATATATATATATATATATATATATATATATATATATATATATACGAGCAAATGAAGAAACTATAAAATTTTAAAATAACAATATGCAATTATACTTTTAGGAAGAGAAAAATATAAGGATAAAAATAATAAATAAACTATAAAAATTTTAAAATAACAATATGCAATTATACTTTTAGGAAGAGAAAAAAATAAGGATAAAAATAATAAAGATACTATAAAAATTTTAAAATACCAATATGCAATTATACTTTGAGGAAGAAAAAAAGGATAAAAGTAATAAAGAAACTAAAAATATAAGAATAAAAATACGTAATTGTACTATTGGGAAAAGAAAAATTGATTAAAAAAACAAAACCAGAAAAATATAAAAATAATAAAAATATGTATAAAAAGTTGGATGTAATAATTCGTTGAATATTAGTAATATATTTTTTAATTCCAATAATAAAAAAATTACTTAGAATTAAAATAAACTGCTAAGAAAATTCTGTAATGATAGAAAGGATACAAATTTCTCGGCATTTGAGAGCTTTTAGGGATATAAATATGTATTATAGGCAGTTAATTAAAAAAGTTATATGGTGATAATCGACTATTGAAACTGCTTGTATTATTTCAATAATAAAATATGGGAATGATAATGAATTCAAAAGCATTGGATGAAATTGTTGAATGAAAAAAATCAGTTGAATTCTAAAAATAAAAATAAAAAATAAGAAACTAATCCTATTGTATAAGATCGCTATTACTAGAATTAACATATGTGTAAAGTTATGAAAATGACCAGTTTAATACAGTTATCGAGAACAATAAGTAAACAAGTATATAATTCCACACATATGAATTACAATTAAAAATAAAGCGACTGTTATTATCTATTAAAATAAAAAAAAGCATTATTATCCATTAAAGTAATTGGATTCTATATTGGTTTATTAACTTCAGATACTTAATATTTCTATTCACCTTTTCTTATTATTATAAAATTATTTTTGTTTGTAGCAACTATGGCAGTCGTATGATTATTGTTCCTAAATATTCTTACTATATTATTTTAATACTTTATATTTCTCTTCACCTTTTCTTTTTATTATAAAACTAGAGGGGTAGCCGTTTCTGCCAGTATATTTGGAGATGTGTGTTGAGCAAAAAAATGTGGAGGAAAATAACGTAAATAAAGAGAATAGTTAATAAAAAATTTAAAAAATAGGAAAAGAGGTGGGATCAAACTCTAAAAGGTAGGGTAATCAGTTTTCCTCGCCAAAGAGGACTGTGAATTATTCAATGAGTTGGTAATTAAGTCAAGGAGCTTAGGTGTTGCCACAGATGCACAGGAATGAACAGTGTTTTTGTAACCTGGCCAGAAGCCAGTTAATTTCCCTGCTTTCTGTAATTTTATTTATTTGTTTACCCATGAAAGCAAACTAGACACAATGTCGTTTTTAATGTCGGGACCCCCCCCCCCAAAAAAAAGGAGGCACTCCAGCAGTATCCAAATAATTAGTAATTTTCAAGGTCACATTGCAGAAATCCTTGACCTTGAGATGTGTAAAAGGTGCCATTCAATTCCTGTCATGGAGATCTATAAGTGTAGAAAATTTGAAAAAAATCCGTGTCGGACATGGTTTGTGCCTCCCACCTCCGAATGTGTCAATTTGACATGGAATGAGCCTATATTATTGCTTATTTTACTTTATTAATTGCATAATTCCTTTATCTATTACAAATACTATGAATAGTATTAAACATTGAAACAATATGAATGTTAATTAAGTGTTTATTTCTGTGATTTTTAAATGTTTTATAAAGCTACGTTTCTTGTTTTGTTGGCACGATTAAAATAAACAATGATATTAAAATATTAAATTTCACTTATTTTTATTTGCAGATGTTCATAATAATTATTATTATTATTCTATATACAATGAATAGTATTTTACATCTAAACAATATGAATGTGAATTAAGTGTTTATTTCTGTGATTTTGAAATGTTTTATAAAGTAATGTTTCTTGTTTTGTTGGCACAATTAAAATAAACAATGATATTAAAATATATAATGTTATTTTATTTCTTTATTTTTTTACAGATGTTCCTGCCTGAACGTTTTTAAAGAATTTAATGACCATCATTTTCCTGAAACATTATTCTATAGACAATTGTTGCCTTACACGGAAGACAACAAAAATGTATGCACAAAAAGTTAAGAAAAGTCAATATTTTAACTTTTACATTATGAAATATCTCTCATCACTTAAACGATAAATGATACAAATTAAGGTTTCTTTAAAATAAAATCGAACTCGCATCAACAACTTAATATAAATAGAATAAGTGAGAAAAGAATTCAGTATTGCTTATAACTAAGTAGTGATAATCTTGTTCCAGGATCAATTCTATTTAAATATGTATGCACAGAGTAAAGAAAAGCTACATTCTTGTAAAGTGTGTGGATATTTTTGTTCTAAACAATCGAATTTAATGAAACATATGAAAACTCACGCTGAGGGAAAGCCACATTTTTGTGAAGTGTGTGGCTATTCTTTTTCAAGAAAATCGAATTTAGTGAGGCATATGAAAACTCACCCTGATGGAAAGCCACATTCTTGTAAAGTATGTGGCTATTCTTCTTCTACAAAATCGAGTTTAGTGAGACATATGAGAAGTCACGCGTGGGGAAAGCCACACTTTTGTGAAGTGTGTGGATATTCTTCTTCTATCAAATGGAATTTAATCATACATATGAGAACTCACACTGGGGAAAAGCCACATTCTTGTGAAGTATGTGGATCTTCTTTTTCTGTAAAATCTTCATTAAAAATGCATATGAGAACTCACACTGAGGAAAAGCCACATTCTTGTGACGTGTGTGGATATTCTTGTTCTAAAAAATCAAAGTTAGTGACACATATGAGAACTCACACTGGGGAAAAGCCACATTCCTGTGAAGTGTGTGAATATTCCTGCTCTGGAAAATCCATGTTAGTGAGACATATGAGAATTCACACAGGGGAAAAGCCACATTCTTGTGAATTGTGTGAATATTCTTCTTCTGAAAAATCAAAATTAATAAGACATATGAGAACTCACACCGGGGAAAAACCACATTCTTGTAAAATGTGTGGACAATCTTTTTCTGAAAAATCGAATTTAGCTACACATATTAGAACGCACACTGGAGAAAAGCCTTATTCGTGTGGAGTCTGTGGATATTCTTTTCGTCAACAATCTATTTTAATGAGTCATATGAGAACTCACGCTGCCACACAGTTGTAACGTCCTGTTAGGGGGGGATATTATACAATGCGATACAATGGTGTGTGTAAATATGTCCACTGGAAAATCTGTAAAAACTTGAATATATAATGTTGTAGTAAGTCTTGGTAATATGTTTACCAGAAAGAACAGTTGGAAATAAGTTATACACCATCTGCTATGACTATGAAACACCTACAGCTACATATCTAGAAATGGGGATATTAAGTCTGACATAGTGATATGGGACAAGAGAGGAAAGTGGCAACCCTAGTTTAAGTAAACGTCCCTAATGGATCTGAATTTAGAGGGAGAAAAAACAAAATACCAAGGACTTATATACGACATGCAAAGAAAGTGGAATCTTAAAAAGATATCCATCTTACCCGTCATTATAGCAGCAAGTGAACTAATAGAAAAAGAATTTCAAAAACTATCTGGCGAATATATCCTGTGATCCAAGTGCAAGAGATGTGCGTGTGGATATTCTTTTTCTGCAAAGTCGTATTTAGTTATTCATATGAGTAATCACCCTCAAGAAAGAAGCCATATTGTATCGCTATTGTAGTTTAATTAACCAAATAATTGTATCGCTATTGTAATCTATAAAATCTTGTTTCATTAACCAAATAATTGTATCGCTATTGTAGTCTATAAAATCTTGTTTCATTAACCAAATAAGAACTCATACAAAAGAGCCCTCGGATATAAATTTAAATCATAACAGAATCAAGTGTTGGTTCCAGGAGTTAGCCCCTTGATTTCTTAAAACTTACTGAACTATTAAATTCTGCCAAATAAGATATCCTCAATATGGCTATAAAATGTAGTTTAATTTACCATATGAGTACTCACAGGAGTACCTTCTGGTTAGCATCTTGGTGTTATCAGTATGAGGACATATCACAAGATATGAACCCGAACAAAACTTCCATGAAAATCATGAATATGAATCCAAATAAGGAAAAATACTGCCAGGACATCGCCCAGTATAAAAAGGTCCCCAAAACACGTTTACGCACCACGTGTGAGGAAAGCTATTGTACAACTTCTCACGATGCTTAAAGAGGATATATTACCACCAGCAGCAATCTGGCTAATGCATCAGCGTAGGAGCCAAGAGCCAAATGGTGGCTACCCATGAAATATCCATAATGGGACCTACAACAGATGTAATTCCAAACATCCAGATATTTACTGAACCACCTGACCCTTCATCATCAAACTCTGATGAGAGTTAAGATAGCACAGCTGACACAGAAGATGCCACGGATGACACCAAACCTAGTCTACTTAACAGAAGACGAACCCAACCAACACTTAATAGAGGACCATCACCTCCATGATCTTTGAATCAAAAGCTAATTATTAACCAATCAACTGAACACGAAATAGAAAAGCTTGCAAATAAAATCGAACTGACCAAAACAATGGAGATTGAAGAGTGACTCAAATTAATCAAGATCAAAATTGGGAAGAAATTCAAAGTTACTGGAAAAACTCAAGCTCTGACTGGCTAAAATAATACTGCTACATTCAACCTTAATTGACATAAAACATGCTAATTTCGGTGCAGCAGGCTATATGCAAAGTAAGCGAGCCCCAGAGCACACGTTGAAAGACCGGAAGAGGAAATGAGGAGAAAGAGAGTCAAAACTGTAACACCAAAGTCGAAGATCAAGCTTCAAAGAAAAATAGATATTTTCAGAAAAGAAGCCTCCCAAATAATTTCCTATACAGTGAACCAAACGAGATCCCCACATTTCCTAAAAAAACAACAAATAGAATGAAGAGAAAATATAACATTGAGGATCATCAGCTTTTAGAAAAGAAAGCAGAATATGAAACTTTAATTAATGACTTAGCTGAACAGATCAGGGGTAAAGACAAGAAAATTAGAGCTAAACAAATCAATGGCCAGTTCGATCAAAACCCCTGATTAGTGTAACGAAATCTAACGAGAACCATACTTTACCACAGTTCAAACACCACCAAGCAAGGAGGACGAAAATGGATTCTGGAGCCCACACTATGATGACCCAAAACAACATCAAGAAGCACATTGGATTGAAAATGTGAAAGAAATCAACAAAAAAAAGAGCACACATTGAAAGACCAAAAGGAGAAATAAGAAGGGAGACATAAACCATGCTAACTTTGGTGCAGCAGGTTATATGCAAAGTAAGCTAACCCCAGAGCACACATTGATAGACCAAAATGGGAAATGAGGAGGGAGATAGTCAAAACTGTAACACCCAAGTGGAAAATCAAGCTTCAAAGAAAAATAGATATTTTCAGAAAAAAAGCCTCCCAAATAATTTCCTTTTAGAAAAGAAATCAGGATATGAAACTTTAATTAATGGATTAGCTGAACAGACCAGGGGTAAAGACAATAAAATTAAAACTAAACAAATTAATGCCCAGTTCGATCAAAACCCCCGATTAATGTACCGAAATCTAACGAGAACCACAATTTACCAGAGTTCAAACACCACTAAGAAAAGAACGCGAAGAATGTTTCTGGAGAGCACTCTATGAAGAGCTAAAGCAATATCAAGAAACACAATGGATTGAAAATGTAAAAGAAATCAACCAGAAAAAAACAGCAGATGCCAGAAATTACTTTTACTTTGGAAGAAATAAGAGACAAATTATGACATTCTACAATTTCAAATCCCCTGGCATTGATCAATTACAAATTTTATGGCTAAAGCAAGTAACATCGTTATATCCACATTATCGATTAGCCTTCAGCAGGATCCAAAAAAAAGAAGACACCATCACAAAATCCTACCAAAAACCAAAGAAACTCATCATCCTATAATATAGTCTAATGTTAAAAATATTGTTGGATCGATTTTAATATCACAAATTCCTGTATAGAAAACCAATCAAATATCACTTAAAATATATGAAGTGCTTTAATCAAATTCTCACATCGGAAATATTGTTGTATAGCAGGTGGGGGTTCATATTGGGGTTCATATAAACAGGGTCATATATGACTGGGGACTCATTTTACATGATGGTAAAGATGAGGGAGACAAGACATTTATAACAGGGGGAATTTTCCCTGTAACATGCATGTTAGAGAGGAGGAGAGTGATAGGGTGATAGCTGCACAATTCTTATAACACAGGGGGAGAGGAAATACATATTCTTGTAAAGGTTACACAATGTTCATATTAACATGTTTAACACATTAACTTTTGAGTGTTGAAAGATGACACAATGATGATTTTTTATTCATCGGACCATTCGAATCATGATAACATCAGGAATTACAATTTTGAATCTACATCGTTTTATGTTCTTTCTTTCGCTTCCAAAGGACTGACCCCAATTCCAAAATTTCTTTCTTAAAAGTGCATGCCTGTGGAACTCTCTTCCGTTCGTATGTTTCCCACCTGACTACAACTTGGATGTCTTCAAGTCCAACATAAACAAATTCCCGATGAACCGCACCCTTAAGTAAGACACTTTATCAAATCTCCAATACTAATGATTACTACAATACTATCCCATTGATTATTGGATATGCAACAACCCTTATCCCCGAGTGGTTTCCGGGCCTTGATAAATGGTGACCTCCATGAAAAAAAACTCAACCCAACTCAACTGCTAACTCAACTTTTCAACTCTGCCACTCTGGACTCCTCTAATCTGACCAACTCTAGCTCCTATATTGAGAATCACCCTTTTGACTATGACGTCAGAAGTGTGTTTTCCAAACCTGCCAATTCATGCATACGTTTTTCTAAACACACTTTTAACAACAAAAGAATTCTCAACACATAACTCTAACTTATTTTTTAACAATATATTTTTAATTTGTATTGTTCATTATTTCAGCTGAGATTTTTAATATTCCGATTCTAAAAGAATGAACAATCAATTATTCTTACAATATAAACAATATCTAACTTTTTCTAATAGAATTTAAAAATCAATTCTTTTTACGATATAAACAATATCTAACTATTTGTAATAGAATTTAATAATAGACTAAATTCTAACATTCCAATTCTTAACTTTGCTTACAAGATTCGAGTCTCAGCTTATCCTAATCTCATTTTCACTTATCTAATATTCTTATTAACATCGAAAGGGGACAGCCTTTCCCTGTAACAATATCACTTAAGATAACTGACAAAAGTTGCCGTTTCTTATGTATGCTTTATTATTGATTAGTCACAAGGCTACATTAATTGCACAAAAACCTGAAAAATGGTGCATCTACCTAATATCATTTAAAATAACTGCCATCAATAAACTGACAAAAGCTGTCGTTTCATATAGATGTTTTATTATTGATTGACCAACAACATGAATTGTCTTCACACAAAAACATTAAAAATGCTACATAATACGATTTACCAATATAAAATGTATTATAAATATGTACTTAATACAAATATAGAGAGAAAGTAAGTTGTCCTTAAAAAAAACCTACGGATATAAATTATCAAGAAGGACTCTTAATATCTTGGAATGATTTGAAAACAAAGTAATTGTACTAATGAAACTATGACGAAAAAATATAGGGGTGATTGTCCTAATGAAAACATGTTAAATTATGTAGAATCCTTGCAACTGTTGGAGATAAACTATATTATATGCCCTGTGTTTTTTTTTTCCTTTTCAACTTCTCAACTGTAGCAAAACTATGGGAGATAAACTGTCGTGTGTGTTTTTCATTTCAACTAATAAATATTTGTTACCATATAATAAAATATTTAATAGAAATTTTACCTTTTAGTTAGTTTATTTTTAGTTATTGTTTCATTTTACATTTCTTTTACTTTATTTTTTCATGAACTCTGCAATCGCACACACATGCATGAAGTGAGGCACGCGCAAAGATGACACATTGATGTGCGTGCATTTCCTGTGATCTCTGACATAGCCTCTGTTCTCTTTTTCTCTGTCTCTCTCGCTTGGCATCAAGCAGTACACAGATAAAAATTTGCGTGCTCCAAAAACATGCATTATCATGTGAGGTAAGGATTGCATTTATTATGTATAAACATTTTTACCTGTAAGATTCTTACACGCAGAGTTAAGCCAGTGTGAACAATCCAAGACTATTATAATTAAGCTCGTCTTAAGTATGAACTATAACCTCTATTTGTACACACTTCCACAGAGTTCAACACGTACAAACTATTATCACACGTCCTTATGTGACTACCAAATTATTGAATCAATGTCTGCGCTTACCCCTTTGTTTTGTTTGAAATAATGTAGTTTTATATATATATATATATATATATATATATATATATATATACTGCTATAATTGTTTTCCTTCACTTACAAAACATTGCCATAAACACTTTTTGTAGAAAATGTGTAAGGAAAGTCCTTAAAAATTACTGCGCCCTCTGTAGATGTATAAGGAAAATCCTTTAAAAGTACTGTGCCCTCTCTAGATGTATAATGTTGCAGCAATGTAAAGCAATTCAATAACCAGTAAACACCGGTTCTGCACGGAATCCAACTAGCAAGGTACCTAGACGGACGCGAACGTAACTCAGATTGGACACAACAATCGGTTACTCAGAACGGTCCCAACAACGGTAAGATATGCTCACACCCACACGGCACAAGAAGCAAAACGATTCCCGACCAAGTTAATCATCGCTCTCCCAACGTCTTCCAATCACCCACTTTTATGGCCGTTGCAGGCCGGCTAAATTTGCATATTGCGAGAATTCATGTGACTTTGCGAGATATCATCCTTTACAAAAGACGGCGGCCGCCATCTTGATCTTTCTTTCTCTATTTTCGGTCGGTGACGCCGAGCCGGCCCCGAGGTAAGTTTCCTTTTTGTCCGTCTCTCTTACGCACCCACACAACACACAAACACGTGGGCGCTTGTCTCCTGGATGCACATTACACTCCCCCCTGATCTGATGATCACATAGAGAGCATTGTGGGGGTGGCCTTTTAGTGCGTGTGCGTCTGCGAAGAGGTACATTCACTGTTTCAGATTCGGGCTCTGGATCTGGTTCCGCCTCATCAGATGAAGTATCGCTATCAGTCTCTGGAGGGGGCTCACTGAATCCGTGTATCGGCAGCTCATCACCGGACGCTTCACTGCTTTCTTCTGTAGTTGTGTGATGTGCCTCGGTAGCTGGGCGAAGATCTCGCACATGTCGTGGGGTTTCATCGACCAAAACAGACTGCTGGCTAATCACTCCAGATATTTGTCCTCGCTTAAACTTGTCGGTGCAACGATTTTCTGGGGGCCGCACCCACACTGGATCTCCCACTTCATATCTGTTACATGTTCCCTTGTCGGCTGGCTGTGTAGTGTTGATTCCCTTCACTCCAACTTGGTATGTGTAAATAGCATTCGCAGGTGCGGTTGAAGGAGACGTCCCGTCCTTTGGCGTTATGTTGTACCAATATGTGGCTTCCGTAATAGTACATCGCTTCCTGGCAGCAATTTTCTTAACGCTGCGATGGCTTCTTTCAGCAATGCCATTTCCTGACGGCACATGTGCACATCGCAACCGTAGTCGGACGCCCCACTCATCTAACAACTGCCGGACTTGCTGGCTACAAAATGCTACATCATTGTCAGTCAGGAGCCCTTCCGGCGCACCTTGCTCAGAAAAAATGGATGATAGGTGGCGAACAACATTTGCCGAATCCTGTCTGGTCATCTGCCGCCAGACCGCAAATCTTGTAGGCCCGCAATCAATGAGAGTTTGAAAGGGCTTGCCACTGTAATGGGTAATATCCATGGTCAGCCGCTGCCACACACCCTCAACTTCCAATCGACCCTTCTGCCATCGCTCTGGTGCAGGATCAACAGACTGGCAAGCCTCACAATTTCTGATGATCTGTCTAACATCCATCTTGGTCACTGCTGGGTATACGTGCCTCACAAAATAAAGGGTCCTCTTGATACCCGGAGGTCCGCTCTGTGCATGAATTTTTTGTATTTGACATGGGTCGATTGCAACTGCACAAAATCGAGCAGTAATCTCCATTCCCATCTTCGAGGCTTCATACCATTTGTGAGGTACTCGGGTCAGTTGGTCAGCACGACTACAATGTGATAGCACCAGAGTGACTCTGTGATAGCCCATACTCAGATACCAGGTTTTTTAGCGTGTCTAGCCTTCTCCGTATTAACATTTCGCTTGCTGCCTTGGTACGGATTCGTGTCCGTCCTGAAAGTGTGTCAGACACCCAGTGATAGACACAGAGAGAATCTGTGTACAAGGTCAACTTCTTAGACTGCCACTGCTGGGCCAGATTTATCCCTTTACAACGGCGTTCAGCTCTGCCAGGTTGATATGCTGAGAATCTGTTACGGGCCGCAGCCAACATGCATCTTCGAACACATTTCCTCCTTGTTCCAAAGATACTCCCAACGCCAAAGAACTGGCATCAACCCACACACCTACGTTGTCTCCGTTAACACACCACCGCCCACAGGCAGGGTCCGTCTTGTTCACTCTCTCCAGTGTCTCTTTAATCATCAGAGTTAGTAGGACATCATCGGATATGTCATCCCAACCCGTGGTTGTTAAATTTGGTCTGTGTTTAATTACACCAACAGCTGCGCGGAGCCAGCCACAGACCGGTAAGTGATCAACAAGTTTTCCACACCAAGAAAAAATGGTCCGCCTTGTAACGATGTTGGGGATGCTTGGGATTTCACTGCCACGCCTCCATTGTTGGGTGCCATCTTCTTCATAAACATCCAATCCCAATACACGTGCTCCTTCCCTCAAATGTTCGGGATTCTTGCATTCCAGACAAAACCGAGCCAACTTTTGTTGACACACGACGCAGACTGTACATCTTCATTGAGGTATACGTCATCAATGTAAGCTGATGTTGAGTCCCTCATGGGCTTTTCTTGGGACAATACTGTGTTGACAATAGTCTTCATGATCTGTGGTGCCACATTTAGGCCAAAGCCGAGGTGTGTAAGGCAGTACCTCTGCCCCTGGAACCAAACTGTCTGGAACGGCCACAACGTCTCATAAACTCGCACATGTAAATAGGCTTTTCACAAATCCAATATCGAGACATTAGTGCCTTTCTGACGCCATTCCCTCAACTTGCTGGCGCATACGTTAGCATCGGCAGTTTAGGCTTCAATATGCTTGTTAAGCTCCCTATAGTCCAGCACCAGCCGTACTTTCGACTTGTTATGCTGGACTACAGCCATCAAGGGTATTAGACCCTTGGGAGGCCCAAGCTTGTCCTCAGGGTAGGGGATTAACCAGCCATCTTGGATCCACCCTTTAGTTCCTTTTCGTATTCTGCTCGGGCCTCACTAGGTATAGGGTACTCTGCAACCCCATTCTTGAGTTTAGTCGGTGCCCTTCCCTCGGTCCACTTCCAAGATTCAATCCAGGCCCTCTTGCGAGAGTCGTAGTCCACTGTAAAATCCGTCCGATCGACGTGGAGCGCTGCACACACTGGCGCCTCCAAGAATCGCACTTTTCCATCCCGATGAATTGCGACTCCCCCCACCGCCTTGATGGCATCGTATCCGAGCAACAGGTATAACCCCAGGAGATTTCCATGGGGCACGAGCACATTGATCTTAGTGACTGCACCGGTGTCCGTGTAGATCTCGACAGTTCCAGCTCCACAGCATGTCTGGGTATTGCTTCCTATCGTGTTGAATTTGATCTTTCTCTTAGTTCAACTTGGACACAGCCTGGCGCTCACTATAGTATGCGAACAGTCTGAGTCGAGAAGTGCCGAGCAGGGTATCCTGTTTATGTAGACGGTCATCACTGGTTGCGCCTTGTTCAAATTTTGCTCGGGGAGCAGGGCGGCGCTGACGTCCTCTCCCCTGATACGTTTCCCGCACAGTTTTGGGCTAGATGCCCAAACCGCCACAATTAAAACAGCGCACACGCCCCCTGTTGGTGCAATTTCTTGCAAAATGTCCGCAATTTTTAGGAAGAATAATCATACTACTACTGCTACTACTACTACTACTACTACTAACGTAGTTGCTATTAATAAAAATACAATAATCTTATAATAAAAAGGTGAATGAAAATATTAAGTATACCATTTAAAGTTAATAAATGTAATTAATAAAGTAAAATAAACAATAATACAGTAGGAATTTTTAGGGAGACTAATCATACTACTACTACTACTACTACTACTACTACTACCATAGTTGCTATTAATAAAATGCAATAATTTTATAATAAATAGAAATATTAAGTAAACCATTTAAAGTTAATGTAATTAATAAACTACTACTACTACTACTATTCAAAATGTAATAATCTATAATATAAAATGCAAAAACCTTTCAAATTGTTTAAATGTTCAATACTATAGTATAATAAAGAATAACAAGGAATGATGCAATTCATAAAGTAAAATAAACAATAATATTTTAAAATAAACAATAATATTTTTAAATAAACAATAATATTTTAAAATAAACAATAACATTTTAAAACAAACAATATTTTAAAATAAAAAATATTTTAAAATAAAAAATAATATGTTAAAATAAACAATAATATTTTAAAATAAACAAATATTTTAAAATAAACAATAACATTTTGAAATAAACAATAACATTTTAAAATAACAAATAATATTTTAAAATAAACAAAAATATTTAATAAAAAACAATATTTTAAAATTAACAATAATATTTTAAAATAAACAATATTTTAAAATAAACAATAATATTTTAAAATAAACAATAATATTTTTAAATAAACAAATAATATTTTAAAATAAACAATATTTTAAAATAAAAAATATTTTAAAATAAACAATATTTTAAAATAAACATACTTGCAATTAGTACTAACAATAAGCATGCACCTACCATAACTGCTACTGCTAATAATAAAAATGTAATATTCTTTTATATGAAAGGCAAAATGGGTGCAAACGTTTCTGCATGTCCATGAAATACTTTCTGCGTCCAATTTCTTTAAACTTGGTTAAAAATACCCTGAACGTATCATCCACCAGCCGCATGATAGCTGACAGTGCTGCAGGGGATTTGCTGCCTCTGTATGTCGTGTATAAAAGTGAAAACTTGTGGGATACATGGCGTCAAGGGGGTCCGCCTAAGACAAGGTACAACCGGTCAAAGTCAGGCTGGTTCGACCACTTTTGTTTCTATGACTGGTTTCATAATGTTGCACTGCCATGAAAAAAAGTCCTCATTGGCGACAACCTGTCGTCCCACTTCAGTAATCAGATTTTACATGAATGTACTGACAATAACATAGCCTTCGTCTGCCTCTTCCCAAATGCCACACATCTGTGCCAACTCCTTGATGCGGCATTCTTTAGTCCAAACAATAAGGGAGCAAAAATGCAGTCACTCTTCCTAAAGACATTTCCAAAACTGCTCTATAAATTAATGATTAAGCTCCCCAATCAAAGGGAGCACCTAATGGCAGGCTTTTGCAAATGTGGCTTTCACCCCATTGATCCACAGCCAGTTCTCAATCGTCTGCCCAAGACTGCAGAATCTGAGGAAATTGACAGTCAACACTTCAGTCACAGAGGTATTTCTAAACCACCTGAGACTTCTGTGACATGGTGAGGAGGAGCCAGTCACAAGGGAAAATCGAAAACAGGTAGACGTCATTCCCGGGAAAAGCATTGGAGCACTGGCGGAATGACGAGGAGGCTCCAGCAGCACAGGAGGATGAGGAGGTGGCTCAAGCAGCCTCAGAAAGTGGAGAGGCTATTCACGAGGCCAACAAAACTGTGACTGACTGAGGGGGTGGGAACCAACTCTGAGAATGAGACTGAAAGGTGGAACATTTTTGCAACTTTCAATTTTTGATGCCATCATGATGTTCTATTTACTTAAAGTATTAAAGTTATTATATTATTATTTTATGCTTTGCTTACATTTTTGTTTTTTTGTCATGGTATCCATGTTGGTTTAGTTTTTTAGCCATTTTCTGAACCTGAAAATTCTGTCAGGCCATAAAAAGCTGATCATGTAAAGGGTCTTTTCAGTGGTTTTGTCAGCCCATAGGGAGGAAGGGTTACTAAAACCATGCAGTTTTAATGAGATTTATAAGAGAATTTCATAGTGTGGTCTTAGTCATCATATGCCGGAGAGACTAAGACCGCACCAAAATGGGCATGTGCTACATAGAAATAAAAGAATTTACTCATTGAAGCTATGCAGTTGATGCACACGATCAGTCACTCTAATATATATTTTAAAAATTGAGTTTACAATGATTTTTGTTGATCTGGCACAATTATGAATTTAAAAATGTTGTCTTAGTCAATCCAGTCTATGGTACTCGGCTTTTACATTAAAACAATATAAATATTTACACTCGGCTTTTACACTAAAACAATATAAATATTTACACTCGGCTTTTACACTAAAACAATATCAATATTTACACTCGGCTTTTACACTAAAACAATATAAAGATTTACACTCGGTTTTTACACTAAAACAATATAAATATTTACACTCGACTTTTACACTAAAACAATATAAATATTTACACTCGACTTTTACACTAAAACAATAGAAATATTTACACTCGGTTTGTACACTTAAACAATATAAATATTTACACTCGACTTTTACACTAAAACAATATAAATATTTACACTCAGCTTTTACATTAAAACAATATAAATATTTACACTCGGATTTTACACTAAAACAATAGAAATATTTACACTCGGTTTTTACACTAAAATAATGTAAATATTTACACTCGGCGTTTACACTAAAACAATATAAATATATACACTCGGTTTTTACACTAAAACAATATAAATATTTACACTCGACTTTTACACTAAAACAATATAAATATTTACACTAGGTTTTTACATTAAAACAATATAAATATTTACACTCGGCTTTTACACTAAAACAATATAAATATTTACACTCGGCTTTTACACTAAAACAATAGAAATATTTACACTCGGTTTTTACACTAAAATAATGTAAATATTTATACTCGGTGTTTACACTAAAACAATATTAATATTTACACTCGGTTTTACACTAGAATAATAAAAAAAATGCCTGACATAAGACAGTCATCTGGGAGTCCCGATTATCATTTTCAAATCGAACATTAAACAAATTGCTCAAAGAAAGCCACCCAATAAATTTAATTGTGACACATCTGCATATGTAGTATGACAAATAATATTTCAACGATATCTTGGTTTATTAAATTGTTAGGCGCAAGTAAAGAATAGTTAACAACACTTGGGTTATTATCGTATCCCACTCAAATCAACACAAAAATCGATACTAGGTCTTCCCGCTTGTCTTCCTCGCCAGAAAAAAAATTAAACTGAACGATTATATGTCTCGTTGACTGCGATTTGGACTTAAATTTATCGTAGATGCTCAATTTAAGTTAAATTTATATAACAAAGTCTTAAATATTTATAATTTGTGTTTTTTTATTCTATTTTTCGAGATATTTTATAATGCCTTTTCAGACGTGATGGCAAACAAAAAGTTGATTTTTATTTTATTTTTTTTTATCATGGAAACTATGTTGGCTTCGATAGTAAATATTTATTAATTAGTTTTTCTAGATAAAGTTTCTGTTAATTGGTGATGGCCAATAAATGGGTGCTCATTTTTATGTAAACTTTATTAAAGAATGCGTCACTCATTTTATAACCTTAAATATTGAATAAAGCATCATAATTTGCACGGAAAACTGTTTTTACAAATATTTTTTAAAAACCAATTAAATACCAAAAAAAAAAAAAAAATGAAAAACAAAGTTTTATTGTGCTCAGTTGCCTAACAATTCAACCAACTTCGAATTAAATAATTTTGTTTATGGTAAACATTATTATTGTCTCAGAAATAACGTAAGTTTTACTTAAATAAACAAATTTGTGACATTTAAATCTAATTGTCAGAGTGACTATATTTTAAGAAAAAAATTTTCAATCATAATTTTTTATTCACGTTTGTTATAAAGCATAGCGGAATCAATATTTTTATTGGATTGCAATAAAAATAACCCTTTTTTTTAATATCAATTTTTTTAAAAATAATATTACTGAAGGGGTGGAAAAACGAACTGGCTTTCTGTTTCAGATTATTTTAAAATTTATTCAACTGGATTTTTAAATCGTAAAAAGAACTAACCTTTCGCATTGAATTACAATAAAAATAAACTTTTTTTAATATTTAAGATTATTTTTAAGTTGTTGAATGATAGTTTTTAAAAGTGTTTTAAAAAAGAAACTTACCTTTCATTCAGGGAATTAAATACGAGAAAAGTCGGGGTTTTTTTTTCATTTGTGTTCAAAACAAAGTTGTTTTGTTTGTAAGGATTTCTTTAGTAAATTGATACAACTTTTTTTATGTGTCCAATTCATTAAGAAATAAAACGTATGAAAATATAAAAGAATCAAAATCAAAAAATTAAAAACACGATTTAAACGTGAAATTATTTAGAGAGAAAACTAACTGCTAAAGAACAAAGAACGTAAGGTCATCGTATTAACACGGTGTAATCATTATTTTGTTCCTTGTGTAAAAATGGCTGTTGGGTTAGTTAAATGTGCCGAACTGTTTTCCTATCAAGTTTAGATTATATTTGCTAATTCTTAAACCTTTTGGGTACTTGTATTGTGAATTTCTATTTCGTATTCAATTCATTTAAAAATAAAATATACGAAGCTTTAAAAATCATAACATCCAAGGCGAGAACAATATTCCGAATGATCCAAATGATCCTCATATAAAAATATTGTAAAACTGAATATTTCACACAAACAATTCAAATAAAAGGAAGGAATTACACGAAAGGTGAAGTCAGTCAAATGACAAAAATAGATTTTGACCAAGAAATTAAACTATGACCACATGATTACATAATGGGACTTGAAAGTTATTGTTATCAAACTCGATTCGGTTAAACCTACGATAACTTGCACTCATGTTTCCAGACTTAAACCTGCTAATTAGCCTGTTTTACATAAAATCATCATTAAACGAACAACGATGAAAGTGTAGTACGTGTTTCTTATTTGTGTGTTCATTTCAATCATGTTTCGCGTTATCATGATTGTAGCGATTTCAAGAGAGGCTTTATTTATCATCGGTTCTTATACTATACCTTGCAATAACGCCTTCTTTGATGAGGAAGTAGTAGAATGTGTAAAATGCTTCGGCTTCCGAGTGTGAATATGCGAGAAAATAGATAAAAAAAACAAATCGATATTTAACTCCTACTTGTCGTACAACTTGATCAAACGCGATTTTATTCGAAGTGACTATTCGCAGCCGGCTGCGGCTATTCTAAAATGCTATTCGCAGCCGGCCGGCGGCGAAACCGGAAGTTGTCGAGAGAAACGTGCTTAGACATTTTGTAAACATTGTTTTTAAAAAGAAGTCGGAGAAACGCGCTTAGACATTTTGTAAACATTGTTTTCAAAAAATAAAAAATAATACTTCTATTATGTTTTAAACGACTGTAATAGTTTATTTTGGAAGTATATTTCATAAGGAAAATAAACAACCCACTTTAAAAACAGAAATTACGAGTTTTATATATTTTATTCGCAGTTTTTTGTTGGGGGTGTCAAAAATTCCTCCTAAAATTCTGATACACCTAGCGGGCGGGCAACGAAGCCTGTAAAATGGCGACAGGTAGAGGGGTTAATACCATCTAAACGGTAAATTTGCTGTGGGGTTGATTATCAGATTCGTTGTCAGCGACCCGAAAACCTGTGTAAGAAGGCAGGACTAAAGTGATCGGTGTTATGAAAGAATGGTAATATCGCGGTTCAAAAATATCAGTAAATACGCTAATTTTATTAAAAATAAACTTTGCCAAAAAACGCAAATTATTTACTAAAAACAAAAATATTTCGCAACTGAGCAAGTGATAAGCCACGCCCATGCCGTTCTCTGCATGAGTACCCCAAATTCTCCGCTGTGTTAGTAATGAAAAACTAAAACAAATAATTAAAATGAAAAGACATGTTAAATTCTCCGCTCAAAATAAAAAATGGGAGAGAGAAAAATTAAATTCGCCACTGTGTTGGTAATTAAAAATTAAAACAACTTATTTTTTACTTGTAAACTGGTTTATTAATTGTAGAAAACAAAAATAAACGGGAGAAAAAAGCAGCTCAAAATGAAAGAAATTGTTAAATTCTATTACAAAAGAAAACAAATTATTTTTACAATTCTAGCCAAGAATTTATTGACGTCACTTCCGGTCAGCTGATGCGACCGGCTGCGAATAGCATTTTAGAATAGCCGCAGCCGGCTGCGAATATCAACGGCCATTTTATTTACGCTATATATTTTGGCAGGGGAAGGTAACTATTCTTGGAGTTATGCCCCTTTAATTGCAAACACTACATTTTTTTCAATTCGTGGAATTCGTGGTGGAATAATATATATACTCGTAGCCAAATTGAATATTGAAATGCTCATATCTGGTTCCATGGGACGAAACTGCATAACAATTTGCAGGCTTTTTTGAAGATTATAATACTATTCTGTGGTTAAAATTTTTATGACAATTGGTTAAAAAAAACTATTTTCAAACCAATGATTTATACTTAAATCTGCATACATTGTATATATAGTGTTCAGGTACGCTACAACAGAACACCGACTACTCTAACTTATTCATTACTATACTTGGCCTTCGGGCCGAGATCAAAGTGTAGTATCTGTTCCGGCAGATACTGCACTTAAGATAATTTGTACCAGTCAATGGAGGGGAAACCCTCTATACTGGGACAATTATTATTTTTGGTAACCAGAGTGACCCCTTTTAGGGGAGCTGGTTTTTACCTCACATTAAAAACGGCCTTGTGCCTAATTTGCTCAGTGGGGGAGCAAATAAATACCATCTGTTCCGGCAGATGCTGCACTTAAGATAATTTGTACCAGTCAATGGAGGGGAAACCCTCTATACTGGGACAATTATTATTTTTGGTAACCAGAGTGCCCCCTTTTTGCGTACTTTTAGGGGAGCTGGTTTTTACCTCACATTAAAAACGGCCTTGTGCCTAATTTGCTCAGTGGGGGAGCAAATAAATACCATCTGTTCCGGCAGATACTGCAAGCTATGACTAGCTATGACTAGCTATGACTAGCAAAGACCAGATGTGGGGGCAACCCCACATGCCTGACCTTTAACCAGCTCCCATTTCCCACCTCTCGGGAGCTGGTCCCCTTTTCCCTTCCCCCTCCCTTCACTCCTCACATTAAAAATTGGTCTTGTGCCTAATTTGCTCGGTGGGGGAGCAAATAAATACCATCTGTTCCGGCAGATACTGCAAGCTATGACTAGCAAAGACCAGATGTGGGGGCAACCCCACATGCCTGACCTTTAACCAGCTCCCATTTCCCACCTCTCGGGAGCTGGTCCCCTTTTTCCCTTCCCCCTCCCTTCACTCCTCACATTAAAAATCGGCCTTGTGCCTAATTTGCTCGGTGGGGGAGCAAATAAATACCATCTGTTCTCTCAGTTACTAAACTTGACCCACCACCGGGCTTTCGGGCTAGGTTAAGGTGTTTTTTCTTACTAACTTTTGTTAGCAAGGACCGACCCCCTCCTTTGGGGAGTCAGGACCTAAAGGACCGACTCCACATTTGTGGGAGCTTGGACCCGGAAACCGATCCCCTTTTTTTGGGAGACTGGAATCTCGGGACCAACACCACTATCGCTGGTAGTTGAGACCTTCTTTTTTCATTTGTTGTTTTTGCATGTGGTTTTTTCTTCGTTTCGGTCTCACTTCTCGAGACTGGGATGGTCTAATTTCTCAACACTTAATTGCCTGAGCAGCACTCTGACCTGCCAGGCCCAAACTTTGTCTATCTTCGCTGCTCTCCCAGTGGATCGAGCAGACAGGGTTCTCTTTCTCGCTTCCGTTGGGGTAGTTAGTGGGTAGGGTGACGTGGGGTAGGGCGGGTGCTTCGTTTCTGCTCCCCTCTGTGGGCAGGGATGCCTATCGCCTCTCTCTCTTTATTGCGACGCGGCACTCTGACCCGCTAGCACCCACTGCGTCTTTCTTCTCTGCTCTCCCCCCTCGCGGGGGGATCTGAGCTGCTAACCCGACATCCTCGTGAGGGGAAGTCAAAAACTCTAATTTCTTCAAAGTCCGCTCCCCCCCCCCCCCTCCATTCTCCTGGGTTTTCTTTTCCCCCACTACACTTTGGTCCGCGCCAGCGGCCAGTGCAACCGCCACGATGCCAGGCAGGAGGGGTACGTCACCCCAAATGCGCAGCATCTCAACTGCGAACGACTCCCTATGTGAGGGAGCTGATGCATCTCCCGGCGAGACGGCGCCAGGAAACAAGGTAGGGCCCCGGCGCGCGGCGACCTTGGAAGAAAGCGGGAGGGTAGGGCCGCAGCCCGCGGCGACCCCCCAAAAAGCACCTGCAACCGCTCCCCACGAGGGCAACCCAGCGGAAAAAGCTGCCGTTAAGTCACTAGCTGGGGAAAGTGCAGAACCCAGCCAACCAGCTGCACCCCAGGACGGCAGAACCAAGGGAGGAAGACCGGGGAACCCATCCCCCGCTCCCCCAAAGGGCGACTCCCCAACAGAAAAGGAGGAAAACAGCACCGCGGACCAAACCGAGGCGCTGGATGAAGATGTAATAGCCTCCATCTGCTCACTATTCAGCGGGGAAGACAGTGATTGGCCCCCCAACACTCCCCAAGAGGACCAAATACGGAAAAAGGGTGACTCTCCGGCCAGTGGTAACAAAAGCAAGCTGGAAGGAGAGACACCCTTGACAGTACCCACCAAGGCTCCAGCTGGGAACACGGCACCAGAAGGGGAGACACCGCCATCCCCCAAGGGGACAGCCACCCAGCAAAGGAAGAAAATAAGAAAGGGGAGCGGCCCGGAAAGCAAACCAAGCCAGGACGAAACAACGCCAAAAACACAATGGCCTACTTTGCCTGGTAACGAGCCAGTTCCGAAACCAAAAAGGCCTTTAACAGGGGAGAGCCCCACAACACCAGCTACGCCCCCCAACCCGAGTCCAGCTGACACCCACCAGGATGGAGGACCGGCATGGGGCCCCAAAGAGCAGCAAGGGAAGTTGACGCCCGAAGACTACAGAGCACTCTTCGACTCCACTTACAAGGAGTATACCCAGGGGAACAACATCCAACCCCTCCCGGGTCAAGTGGAAGTTCTGGAGAAAAGAGTGCTCTCGCTGATAACTTCAGACACCAAGACAAGGGGTCTGACGGGCGTCAACAAGGACACCATGATGAACGTGTTGCTGGAACAGAACATTCCCGCCAACTACCTCTGTAGAAGGAGTTACGCACAGTGGGATGTTCTGCTCCCCACCTCCGAAGACGCAGTCAGGCTGTCCAGGACCTGCCATCAGAGCAGGAACATAAAGCTCCAACCCATCTATATGAACAAGAGGAGAGCAAATGTTTCTGCTCTAAACGTCCCCTGCTATATGGAGGCCAAACAACTGGGGGCTATCCTAAGCCAGTATGGGGACGTAGAGGAAGTCACCCCGGTCCGCGGATTAAGAAACATCATGACCGGGGACTACAAAGTACAGATGGTCCTGGACAAGGCTGGATTCTACGCCATCCCAGCCACACTCAAGTTCGGAGAGTGGACACTCTCCCTTATAGTGGAAGGGAGGAGGCCCCATTGCTGGCTGTGCACACAACAAGGGCATATGGCGAAGGACTGTCCGAAGAGGAATGGAGGGAAGAAGCCCACAAAAGCGGCGGGAACAAGCGTGACAACAAATCAAGCCGCTGCTCCCGCGCCGGCCGCAAATCCTCCAGAGGCACCGACAGGCTGGGTGACGGTCGTAAAGAAAGGCAAGATCAACAAACAGCCATCCTTGCAGACAGTCACCCAAGACCAAGAACAACCGAAGAGCGAGACGGAGAAAATGGACACACAGACACCCTCCTCCTCAAACAAGAGGAAACTACCAGAATCTGAGGAGGAGGCCGCGTCAGAGGCAGAGGAAGAGACAACAACAGTCTCTATGGCCCTGAGCGCAACAGAGATCAGGAGGGCCAGGAGGAGGAAAAGCCGCAAGACACGCGCAAACCCTCCTACCCCCACTGAGACTGAGAAGGACTCCCTCGCAACAACAACACAGGATGAGCCCCCTGTGATCCCAACACCCCAGCAACCCGAACAACCTTCCCCCTCTCCTATAAAGGCCCCAAGAAACTCTTCCCGCCCCTCATCCCGTGACAGGAGCCAAAAAGAAGAAAACGAGCAGGCTACCCCCTCCCCAAGCGCTCAGCCTCCCCATCAACCAAAAGAGGTCCCCTCCCCCACTCCCAAAGTCCGCACTGAACGGACCAAAAAGCTCCCCTTCCTGCCAGGAAGCAGGATTTGTGAAACAGACCCTCTCCAACCGGCTCCGGACCTTAAAGGACAACAGAAGGTCCGGTACAATAAACTCAAAAACTTTGAAAAAGTCGGTGGAGACCTAGTAACAGACCCCACTAAATTCAAGGACGCTCCCTTGTTGACCACTTTCGTTAGGGTCGACAAGGACGCTAGGACTGGAGGAATGTGGGCAATGATTAAGGCAGCGAAGAATGCGATCCCAGGCCAGCAGCTGGTGGATAGGGACCATCCTTCACTGACCAACATTTTCTTTAAATGTGAGGGTAGAATCCCCATGTATGTACACCCATCGCTATACAGGGCACTCAAACTAACCTTCCCCCTGGACGTGGGGGGCGTGGCCAAGGATGGATCACCTTCATCGGATTTACTTACCGGCAGCCTTGGCCAGGCCTGCCATGTCCTCACTGCCCAGGATTTCAGACCCGTCTGTGACAGTGCTTGAGGTAAGTGATCATGTCTTTGAACTTGGCTACATTGAATGTGAGGGGCATCAGGTGTCGAAGCAAAGCCTCGCGCGTTGTGAGAGACTTGGTGTCCCTCAAGGTAGATATCGCCGCTATCCAGGAGACCCACTTTGTTTGTGACGGGGATTGTCAGGTGCTGGTAAACGATTACGATGTCTACTCAGCATATGGCAATACCTATAGTCGTGGAATCTCCTTGCTAGTGAGTCGAACCCTGTCAGCGTCGGTGAATGTTGTTCACGCAGGCGAGGACGGGCGGGCGCTTGTTGTTGATGTTGCTGTTAATTGTAGTGTTTTTCGGATTGTTGCTGTTTATGCTCCCAATGCTGCTGTAGAGAGGGCAACCTTTTTTCGACGGTTGGAGGGCTTCTTAGTGGATCCGGAACGGTTAGTTTTAATGGGGGATTGGAATGCAATCCTTGATCCCAAAATAGATAAGGTCGGGGGGACTAGTGGGTCGGCGTGGTGTGACAGCAGTCTGTCTGACCTGATGGCCTCGTGCGATCTCGTCGACAGATTTCGTCTGGATCATCCGGGGCGGGAGATGTGGACGTGGCATCCTGTAGTGCCTTCCCATCCAAGCACTTACTTGGATCGGATGTTAGTTAGAAGAGGCGATGTAGACTTCCTATCTTGCCCCACGTTCCACTTGCTAGGACACTCGGACCATAAACTTGTTATGGCCCGTTTGAGCTTAAGTGCTAGGCCTAAACTGGCCGGATACTGGAAGTTCAACAGCACCTTGTTGGAGCTGGAGGACTACCGGTTGAAGGTCACTGAGCTAATTCAGCGGGCTTTAGTGGGGGCGGTTACAGGGAGTAAGTGGTGGGTTAGTCTCAAGGCCAAAATTAGGCGCTTCTCTGTCCAGTATAGCCAACGCCTCGCGATAGATAAGGCTAAGGCAAAGAAGCGTTTAGAGGATAAGCTGACCCGGGCGGTGGAGGGGGGGGACCCCCTAGAGTTAGCACTAGCTAAACAAGATCTCAACCGCTTGGCTAGCGAGCGGTATGAAGGTCAAGTAGTTAGGGCTAGGTTAAAGAAAGTTTCTAACGAGGCTGTGAATGTTGACGCTGTTGAGCGTAAGGCTGCTTTAAGGCGCGGTTCGGATGGGTACATTCGTAAAGTACATAACCTGGAAGGACACCCCTTAGTATCGACTCGGGAGATCTGCGAGGGGTTTCGGGAGCATCTATCGGTGCGCTTCACCCAACTACCCGGACTCAGGGTTGATGAGTTTGGCAGCTATTTGGCTGACTCGCCCCGCCTCACGGCGGCTCGGGCGGCTAGCTGTGATGGTCTTATTACTGAACATGAGGTCATTACTGCGTTGAAGCAGGTCGGCTATAACAAATCCCCGGGGCTTGATGGTTTACCCTACGAGTTTTACTTGAGGCTGTCGCCCATGTTGGTCCCTATTCTGAAGGATATGTTCAACCATTGGTTTGCCCAGGGTTCCATCCCTGGACAGGTGACCAAGGGTGTGATCACATTGCTGAGGAAAGGTCAACGGCATGGTGGGAGGGAAAACTTTGATGATTTTAGGCTCTTGACTCTGCTAAACACAGAGTTAAAGATTTTGGCAAAGATTCTTGCGAATCGCTTGCAGGTTGTCATCACTGACTTGATCGAACCGGACCAGACTTATGCTGTGAAGGGGAGATCGATTCAAGACAATTTGCACTTGATACGCTCGATCATAGAGGGGACAGAAGACGACGCCGAAGCCGCGCTGATCAGTTTGGATCAGTCCAAGGCATTCGATAGGGTCGACCATCGGTTCCTAGGATCTGTGCTAGAGGCTGCCGGATTTAATCCGGACTTCCGCAAGTGGATCTTTGTTCTGTATGACAGGCCGACGGTAGCGGTGCAGATCAACGGTAAGCTGTCGGAGTCATTCGCTGTCTCTCGGTCGGTGCGACAGGGTTGTCCGCTGTCACCTCTGTTGTATGTCCTGGCGTTGGAACCCCTCCTTCGCAAGTTAAGGGACGAGGCGGCTACACCAGTCCTGCGCGGAATAGCTCTCCCTGGAGGCACACGAGCCAGGGTTTCCGTGTTCGCCGATGACGTCACCGTGTTCGTGTCTTGCCTCACGGACGTTCAAGCGGTGGTCGAGGCGCTCGCTCGATACGAAGAAGTAACAGGGGCCATCTTCAACCGTAGCAAGTCTGTTGGCCTGCGGTTGGGGGCCTGGACCGGGGTAAACTCGCTTTCAGGTATTTTCGGCTGGACCGATGGACCGGTCCGCATTCTCGGTGTCTGGTTTGGACCGGGACTTCAGCTGGAAAAGAATTGGTCGGAAGTACAGTCTAAGGTCAAATCGTCAGTAAAGACTTGGATTGGAAGGAAATTGTCCTTGAAGGGTCGGGCGGAGGCGTGTGCTACATACGTCTTTCCGCTCATCCTTTACCGTTTGTCTGTACTTCCTCTCCCTGCAGAACGACTAACCCGCTTACAAGGGCGCCTCGATTCACTTTTGTGGAACGAGGGTAAGCATTATGTCTGCAGAGAGGTCTGTGTTCAAAATCCGAGCGAGGGAGGCCTGGGTCAGCCCAGTCTCTTGTGTCATAGAAACGCCGAGAGATTGGCTTTCCTGAGTCGTTCGCTTGAAGGAGACGCTCCTTGGGTCCCTGTGGTTGAGAACTCGTTTCCCAATCTCAAACCCAACCCTTCGGTAGAAGGTCGTCGTAGACCGAAGGGGGAGTCCAAGTTCTTCTCCGAATGCCGAACCGCTCTTAGAGCTTTGCCGGGGACCAATGTCCTCGATCAGCCAAGGAAGAAACTGTATCGGGATTTAGTGGAGGGGACCGCGAAGGATCCACTTTGTAGGCGGATGGGATGGTCGATGGAGGTTGTCCGTTCTCAATGGCGTTGGGCGCCGGGACGGGAGGTTCTGAATAACTCGGAATTCTCCCTGACTTGGCGACTGGTCCGAAATGCGCTGCCCCTCTTCGACGTACTTTTCCGGTATAAAGAACATACCAGTCGCTTCTGTCCGTGCTGTGACGAACGCGAGCCCGAAACAATCGAGCACGCGTTTTTTAGTTGCAGCCGGATACAGCCCCTATTAAAGTATGTCGAGGGGGTAACAGCTCGCATCGATGCCGAGTGTCTGCTCGATCTCGACGTAGGAACTTTTGTGTACAACATGGAGCCGCCGTTCCCCAGGGAGGAAAGTTTGGTTTTCCTGGCGATCCTAGCAGTAGCGCGCATGACCATTTGGATCGCGCGCCTCAAGTTGGTCCACGAAGGGACATCTGTTCCTGATCGGGATCTGATCGTTTGCTTTAAACATTTGCTTAAAGTAAAGATCAGATGCGATTGGAAGAGGTTGCCTAGAGTGGAATTTGACAAGAGGTGGGTGCACAGCACTAGTTTGTGCATCCGTCGAGGAGCCAAGTTCCAATACGTGTTCCCTCCTTAGGCATGGCATGGGCGGTGCTGGGTCCTACGGAACCCATCCCACCTAGGTTAGCATTATAAGTTCAGTAAAGTAACTCTTGACTGGTGGTACAAATGAGATCCTGTTCCTGATTTTATTTTTTGGTATTAGAGAACCTCTGAGTCTGCCCAACCCCCCTGCTCCTCATCTTTATTTTCTGATGCCCCCGGTCATCCCCCTACTCAGAGGTCACCTTTCTACCCCCTCCATCCGTTGCTTTATTTTCTCCCACCTCCATTAAGGCCACTTCCCCAAACCCCATTAGGGATGCTCTGCTTGTTTTCGGTTCCCCGGAAAACAGTGGGGGATCTAGCCACATAGAATTGTACAGGGGGGTCTTACTAACAACACATTAGTAGTTTTTTCCTTATTTTTGAAATGAACATTTTCATTAGTTTTTTCCCACTCCACGAACATTTTATGCCAATTAATTCAAGAACTCTTTCTAATGAAATCGAACTTTATTTTCTCACACATACACACACACACAAAAAAAAAAAAAAAAATGCACACACAACACACAGAAATGAATATACAAATTGTACATAGTAAAATTTTACATTGAACGCTGGGGTTATTAGTTAGATTAGGATCCACAGAGTGATTGAGGTATTTTGGTAAATGTTGCCAGTCAAGAGTAAGACTTCAAAGTCTCATCTGTTACATAGTCAAAAAGACCCTGTACCCTCCCCCTCCCAATTTCTTGTAGGGCCTTGTGCCTAATTTTGTTGAATTGAATTTTTTGTACGTTTTTTATGTTCAATTTTTTCTTTCTCAATAAAATATATAAACTAGATCAAAGTGTAGTATCTGTTCCGGCAGATACTGCAAGCTATGGCTGGCTATGACTAGCTATGACTAGCAAAGACCAGATGTGGGGGCAACCCCACATGCCTGACCATTAACCAGCTCCCATTTCCCACCTCTCGGGAGCTGGTCCCCTTTTTCCCTTCCCCCTCCCTTCACTCCTCACATTAAAAATCGGCCTTGTGCCTAATTTGCTCGGTGGAGGAGCAAATAAACACCATCTGTTCCCTCAGTTACTAAACTTGACCCACCACCGGGCTTTCGGGCTAGGTTAAGGTGTTTTTTCTTACTAACCTTTGTTAGCAAGGACCGACCTCCTCCTTTGGGGAGTCAGGACCTAGAGGACCGACTCCACATTTGTGGGAGCTTGGACCCGGAAACCGATCCCCTCTTTTGGGAGACTGGAATCTCGGGACCAACACCACTATCGCTGGTAGTTGAGACCTTCTTTTTTCATTTGTTGTTTTTGCATGTTGTTTTTTTCTTCGTTTCGGTCTCACTTCTCGAGACTGGGATGGTCTAATTTCTCAACACTTAATTGCCTGAGCAGCACTCTGACCTGCCAGGCCCAAACTTTGTCTATCTTCGCTGCTCTCCCAGTGGATCGAGCAGACAGGGTTCTCTTTCTCGCTTCCGTTGGGGTAAGTTAGTGGGTAGGGTGACGTGGGGTAGGGCGGGTGCTTCGTTTCTGCTCCCCTCTGTGGGCAGGGATGCCTATCCCCTCTCTCTCTTAATTGCGACGCGGCACTCTGACCCGCTAGCACCCACTGCGTCTTTCTTCTCTGCTCTCCCCCCTCGCGGGGGGATCTGAGCTGCTAACCCGACATCCTCGTGAGGGGAAGTCAAAAACTCTAATTTCTTCAAAGTCCGCTCCTCCCCCTCCCCCCCTCCATTCTCCTGGGTTTTCTTTTCCCCCACTACACTTTGGTCCGCGCCAGCGGCCAGTGCAACCGCCACGATGCCAGGCAGGAGGGGTACGTCACCCCAAATGCGCAGCATCTCAACTGCGAACGACTCCCTATGTGAGGGAGCTGATGCATCTCCCGGCGAGACGGCGCCAGGAAACAAGGTAGGGCCCCGGCGCGCGGCGACCTTGGAAGGAAACGGGAGGGTAGGGCCGCAGCCCGCGGCGACCCCCCGAAAAGCACCTGCAACCGCTCCCCACGAGGGCAACCCAGCGGAAAAAGCTGCTGTTAAGTCACTAGCTGGGGAAAGTGCAGAACCCAGCCAACCAGCTGCACCCCAGGACGGCAGAACCAAGGGAGGAAGACCGGGGAACCCATCCCCCGCTCCCCCAAAGGGCGACTCCCCAACAGAAAAGGAGGAAAACAGCACCGCGGACCAAACCGAGGCGCTGGATGAAGATGTAATAGCCTCCATCTGCTCACTATTCGGCGGGGAAGACAGTGATTGGCCCCCCAACACTCCCCAAGAGGACCAAATACGGAAAAAGGGTGACTCTCCGGCCAGTGGTAACAAAAGCAAGCTGGAAGGAGAGACACCCTTGACAGTACCCACCAAGGCTCCAGCTGGGAACACGACACCAGAAGGGGAGACACCTCCATCCCCCAAGGGGACAGCCACCCAGCAGAGGAAGAAAATAAGAAAGGAAAGCGGCCCGGAAGGCAAACCAAGCCAGGACGAAACAACGCCAAAGACACAATGGCCTACTTTGCCTGGTAACGGCCCAGTTCCGAAACCAAAAATGCCCATAACAAGAGAGAGCCCCACAATACCAGCTACGCCCCCCAACCCGAGTCCAGCTGACACCCACCAGGATGGAGGACCGGCATGGGGCCCCAAAGAGCAGCAAGGGAAGTTGACGCCCGAAGACTACAGAGCACTCTTCGACTCCACTTACAAGGAGTATACCCAGGGGAACAACATCAAACCCCTCCCGGGTCAAGTGGAAGTTCTGGAGAAAAGAGTGCTCTCGCTGATAACTTCAGACACCAAGACAAGGGGTCTGACGGGCGTCAACAAGGACACTATGATGAACGTGTTGCTGGAGCAGAACATTCCCGCCAACTACATCTTTAGAAGGAGTTACGCACAGTGGGATGTTCTGCTCCCCACCTCCGAAGACGCAGTCAGGCTGTCCAGGACCTGCCATCAGAGCAGGAACATAAAGCTCCAACCCATCTATATGAACAAGAGGAGAGCAAATGTTTCTGCTCTAAACGTCCCCTGCTATATGGAGGCCAAACAACTGGGGGCTATCCTAAGCCAGTATGGGGACGTAGAGGAAGTCACCCCGGTCCGCGGATTAAGAAACATCATGACCGGGGACTACAAAGTACAGATGGTCCTGGACAAGGCTGGATTCTATGCCATCCCAGCCACACTCAAGTTCGGAGAGTGGACACTCTCCCTTATAGTGGAAGGGAGGAGGCCCCATTGCTGGCTGTGCACACAACAAGGGCATATGGCGAAGGACTGTCCAAAGAGGAACGGAGGGAAGAAGCCCACAAAAGCGGCGGGAACAAGCGTGACAACAAATCAAGCCGCTGCTCCCGCGCCGGCCGCAAATCCTCCAGAGGCACCGACAGGCTGGGTGACGGTCGTAAAGAAAGGCAAGATCAACAAACAGCCATCCTTGCAGACAGTCACCCAAGACCAAGAACAACCGAAGAGCGAGACGGAGAAAATGGACACACAGACACCCTCCTCCTCAAACAAGAGGAAACTACCAGAATCTGAGGAGGAGGCCGCGTCAGAGGCAGAGGAAGAGACAACAACAGTCTCTATGGCCCTGAGCGCAACAGAGATCAGGAGGGCCAGGAGGAGGAAAAGCCGCAAGACACGCGCAAACCCTCCTACCCCCACTGAGACTGAGAAGGACTCCCTCGCAACAACAACACAGGATGAGCCCCCGGTGATCCCAACACCCCAGCAACCCGAACAACCTTCCCCCTCTCCTATAAAGGCGCCAAGAAACTCTTCCCGCCCCTCATCCCGTGACAGGAGCCAAAAAGAAGAAAACGAGCAGGCTACCCCCTCCCCAAGCGCTCAGCCTCCCCATCAACCAAAAGAGATCCCCTCCCCCACTCCCAAACTCCGCACTGAACGGACCAAAAAGCTCCCCTTCCTGCCAGGAAGCAGGATTTGTGAAACAGACCCTCTCCAACCGGCTCCGGACCTTAAAGGACAACAGAAAGTCCGGTACAATAAACTTAAAAACTTTGAAAAAGTCGGTGGAGACCTAGTAACAGACCCCACTAAATTCAAGGACGCTCCCTTGTTGACCACTTTCGTTAGGGTCAACAAGGACGCTAGGACTGGAGGAATGTGGGCAATGATTAGGGCAGCGAAGAATGCGATCCCAGGCCAGCAGCTGGTGGATAGGGACCATCCTTCACTGACCAACATTTTCTTTAAATGTGAGGGTAGAATCCCCATGTATGTACACCCATCGCTATACAGGGCACTCAAACTAACCTTCCCCCTGGACGTGGGGGGCGTGGCCAAGGATGGATCACCTTCATCGGATTTACTAACCGGCAGCCTTGGCCAGGCCTGCCATGTCCTCACTGCCCAGGATTTCAGACCCGTCTGTGACAGTGCTTGAGGTAAGTGATCATGTCTTTGAACTTGGCTACATTGAATGTGAGGGGCATCAGGTGTCGAAGCAAAGCCTCGCGCGTTGTGAGAGACTTGGTGTCCCTCAAGGTAGATATCGCCGCTATCCAGGAGACCCACTTTGTTTGTGACGGGGATTGTCAGGTGCTGGTAAACGATTACGATGTCTACTCAGCATATGGCAATACCTATAGTCGTGGAATCTCCTTGCTAGTGAGTCGAACCCTGTCAGCGTCGGTGAATGTTGTTCACGCAGGCGAGGACGGGCGGGCGCTTGTTGTTGATGTTGCTGTTAATTGTAGTGTTTTTCGGATTGTTGCTGTTTATGCTCCCAATGCTGCTGTAGAGAGGGCAACCTTTTTTCGACGGTTGGAGGGCTTCTTAGTGGATCCGGAACGGTTAGTTTTAATGGGGGATTGGAATGCAATCCTTGATCCCAAAATAGATAAGGTCGGGGGGACTAGCGGGTCGGCGTGGTGTGACAGCAGTCTGTCTGACCTGATGGCCTCGTGCGATCTCGTCGACAGATTTCGTCTGGATCATCCGGGGCGGGAGATGTGGACGTGGCATCCTGTAGTGCCTTCCCATCCAAGCACTTACTTGGATCGGATGTTAGTTAGAAGAGGCGATGTAGACTTCCTATCTTGCCCCACGTTCCACTTGCTAGGACACTCGGACCATAAACTTGTTATGGCCCGTTTGAGCTTAAGTGCTAGGCCTAAACTGGCCGGATACTGGAAGTTCAACAGCACCTTGTTGGAGCTGGAGGACTATCGGTTGAAGGTCACTGAGCTAATTCAGCGGGCTTTAGTGGGGGCGGTTACAGGGAGTAAGTGGTGGGTTAGTCTCAAGGCCAAAATTAGGCGCTTCTCTGTCCAGTATAGCCAACGCCTCGCGATAGATAAGGCTAAGGCAAAGAAGCGTTTAGAGGATAAGCTGACCCGGGCGGTGGAGGGGAGGGACCCCCTAGAGTTAGCACTAGCTAAACAAGATCTCAACCGCTTGGCTAGCGAGCGGTATGAAGGTCAAGTAGTTAGGGCTAGGTTAAAGAAAGTTTCTAACGAGGCTGTGAATGTTGACGCTGTTGAGCGTAAGGCTGCTTTAAGGCGCGGTTCGGATGGGTACATTCGTAAAGTACATAACCTGGAAGGACACCCCTTAGTATCGACTCGGGAGATCTGCGAGGGGTTTCGGGAGCATCTATCGGTGCGCTTCACCCAACTACCCGGACTCAGGGTTGATGAGTTTGGCAGCTATTTGGCTGACTCGCCCCGCCTCACGGCGGCTCGGGCGGCTAGCTGTGATGGTCTTATTACTGAACATGAGGTCATTACTGCGTTGAAGCAGGTCGGCTATAACAAATCCCCGGGGCTTGATGGTTTACCCTACGAGTTTTACTTGAGGCTGTCGCCCATGTTGGTCCCTATTCTGAAGGATATGTTCAACCATTGGTTTGCCCAGGGTTCCATCCCTGGACAGGTGACCAAGGGTGTGATCACATTGCTGAGGAAAGGTCAACGGCATGGTGGGAGGGAAAACTTTGATGATTTTAGGCCCTTGACTCTGCTAAACACAGAGTTAAAGATTTTGGCAAAGATTCTTGCGAATCGCTTGCAGGTTGTCATCACTGACTTGATCGAACCGGACCAGACTTATGCTGTGAAGGGGAGATCGATTCAAGACAATTTGCACTTGATACGCTCGATCATAGAGGGGACAGAAGACGACGCCGAAGCCGCGCTGATCAGTTTGGATCAGTCCAAGGCATTCGATAGGGTCGACCATCGGTTCCTAGGATCTGTGCTAGAGGCCGCCGGATTTAATCCGGACTTCCGCAAGTGGATCTTTGTTCTGTATGACAGGCCGACGGTAGCGGTGCAGATCAACGGTAAGCTGTCGGAGTCATTCGCTGTCTCTCGGTCGGTGCGACAGGGTTGTCCGCTGTCGCCTCTGTTGTATGTCCTGGCGTTGGAACCCCTCCTTCGCAAGTTAAGGGACGAGGCAGCTACACCAGTCCTGCGCGGAATAGCTCTCCCTGGAGGCACACGAGCCAGGGTTTCCGCGTTCGCCGATGACGTCACCGTGTTCGTGTCTTGCCTCACGGACGTTCAAGCGGTGGTCGAGGTGCTCGCTCGATACGAAGAAGTAACAGGGGCCATCTTCAACCGTAGCAAGTCAGTTGGCCTGCGGTTGGGGGCCTGGACCGGGGTAAACTCGCTTCCAGGTATTTTCAGCTGGACCGATGGACCGGTCCGCATTCTCGGTGTCTGGTTTGGACCGGGACTTCAGCTGGAAAAGAATTGGTCGGAAGTACAGTCTAAGGTCAAATCGTCAGTAAAGACTTGGATTGGAAGGAAATTGTCCTTGAAGGGTCGGGCGGAAGCGTGTGCTACATACGTCTTTCCGCTCATCCTTTACCGTTTGTCTGTACTTCCTCTCCCTGCAGAACGACTAACCCGCTTACAAGGGCGCCTCGATTCACTTTTGTGGAACGAGGGTAAGCATTATGTCTGCAGAGAGGTCTGTGTTCAAAATCCGAGCGAGGGAGGCCTGGGTCAGCCCAGTCTCTTGTGTCATAGAAACGCCGAGAGATTGGCTTTCCTGGGTCGTTCGCTTGAAGGAGACGCTCCTTGGGTCCCTGTGGTTGAGAACTCGTTTCCCAACCTCAAACCCAACCCTTCGGTAGAAGGTCGTCGTAGACCGAAGGGGGAGTCCAAGTTCTTCTCCGAATGCCGAACCGCTCTTAGAGCTTTGCCGGGGACCAATGTCCTCGATCAGCCAAGGAAGAAACTGTATCGGGATTTAGTGGAGGGGACCGCGAAGGATCCACTTTGTAGGCGGATGGGATGGTCGATGGAGGTTGTCCGTTCTCAATGGCGTTGGGCGCCGGGACGGGAGATTCTGAATAACTCGGAATTCTCCCTGACTTGGCGACTGGTCCGAAATGCGCTGCCCCTCTTCGACGTACTTTTCCGGTATAAAGAACATACCAGCCGCTTCTGTCCGTGCTGTGACGAACGCGAGCCCGAAACAATCGAGCACGCGTTTTTTAGTTGCAGCCGGATACAGCCCCTATTAAGGTACGTCGAGGGGGTAACAGCTCGCATCGATGCCGAGTGTCTGCTCGATCTCGACGTAGGAACTTTTGTGTACAACATGGAGCCGCCGTTCCCCAGGGAGGAAAGTTTGGTTTTCCTGGCGATCCTAGCAGTAGCGCGCATGACCATTTGGATCGCGCGCCTCAAGTTGGTCCACGAAGGGACATCTGTTCCTGATCGGGATCTGATCGTTTACTTTAAACATTTGCTTAAAGTAAAGATCAGATGCGATTGGAAGAGGTTGCCTAGAGTGGAATTTGACAAGAGGTGGGTGCACAGCACTAGTTTGTGCATCCGTCGAGGAGCCAAGTTTCAATACGTGTTCCCTCCTTAGGCATGGCATGGGCGGTGCTGGGTCCTACGGAACCCATCCCGCCTAGGTTAGCATTATAAGTTCAGTAAAGTAACTCTTGACTGGTGGTACAAATGAGATCCTGCTCCTGATTTTATTTTTTGGTATTAGAGAACCTCTGAGTCTGCCCAACCCCCCTGCTCCTCATCTTTATTTTCTGATGCTCCCGGTCATCCCCCTACTCAGAGGTCACCTTCCTACCCCCTCCATCCGTTGCTTTATTTTCTCCCACCTCCATTAAGGCCACTTCCCCAAACCCCATTAGGGATGCTCTGCTTGTTTTCGGTTCCCCGGAAAACAGTGGGGGATCTAGCCACATAGAATAGTACAGGGGGGTCTTACTTACAACACATTAGTAGTTTTTTCCTTTTTTTTGAAATGAACATTTTCATTAGTTTTTTCCCAATCCACGAACATTTTATGCCAATTAATTCAAGAACTCTTTCTAATGAAATCGAACTTTATTTTCTCACACATACACACACACAAAAAAAAAAAAAAAAAATGCACACACAACATACAGAAATGAATATACAAATTGTACATAGTTAAATTTTACATTGAACGCTGGGGTTATTAGTTAGATTAGGATCCACAGAGTGATTGAGGTATTTTGGTAAATGTTGCCAGTCAAGAGTAAGACTTCAAAGTCTCATCTGTTACATAGTCAAAAAGACCCTGTACCCTCCCCCTCCCAACTTCTTGTAGGGCCTTGTGCCTAATTTTGTTGAATTGAATTTTTTGTACGTTTTTTATGTTCAATTTTTTCTTTCTCAATAAAATATATAAACAAGATCAAAGTGTAGTATCTGTTCCGGCAGATGCTGCAAGCTATGATTAGCTATGACTAGCAAAGACCAGATGTGGGGGCAACCCCACATGCCTGACCTTTAACCAGCTCCCATTTCCCACCTCTCGGGAGCTGGTCCCCTTTTTCCCTTCCCCCTCCCTTCACTCCTCACATTAAAAATCGGCCTTGTGCCTAATTTGCTCGGTGGGGGAGCAAATAAATACCATCTGTTCTTCAGAAGCTGCATTTCAATTTCTTGTTCTCTTTCGGTGGAGGAGAAACCCTTCACGACTGAGACAATTTTTATTTTTGTACCTTTTCTCCAGGTTAAAAAACGACCCTGGTGTCTAACTCTGTCCCGTGGGGAGGCATAGTAAATAGGTACAATATCAGAGCGTCTCTATTTAAACTGAACATCTACAGAATGTGAACACCAATATATTACATATGAATGTGCCCCCTGTGGAATGTCCACATGTCCCGCTAGATAGTCATTAATTTTCGACCTCACCGTTTTTCGTAATTTTCGGATAAGTTTATTACTGCGACATGACAAAGTAGATCCCATTGTTTGTTCTTAAATATTTCGATTTTCAGGTGAATAATAAAAATGTAAAATCTTTTCCTTCAGGAGTTATGCAGTTTATAAATCGTGCTATTTAGGTTAAATTCAAATTTATAGTATTTATGGTTAGATGAAATTAAAAAATAGTTAAATAAAGCCCCCGTCCTATTACCTTTAGCTTTCTTAATAATTACGTTATTTCAATTTAACAAATTGTTTCATAGAGTTTTAATTTGTACAACAGTAAAATTATTAAATCTATGTTTTCATAAACAAGATTTTTTTTTTAGATTAAAAAAAATTCCAAATATATTTTTTTACACCTGATAGTAATACAGTATTCTATAAAATATATATTCCTTAGTTTATTGTTTTTCATACGACGCTGCGATTTATGTAAAAAAAATACTACATCTTTCCTCAGTATATGCAGAATACGGACCGTACTAGTTTTAGTTCAGATTTTCAATCAAAATTCAGATTTTTAGAGTTGCCATTATTTTTTGTTGGATTTTATTCTTTTTTTGTTTTTTTTTGTTTTGTTTTTTTACAAGGTGATCACTACTTATCAAGGCCCGGAAGCCACTCAGAAATAAGGGTTTATGTATAATTCGATGAAAAAAAGAAAAGTTAAACTTTTCCTTCAGAACTGCTGCGGTTTACGAACCGTGTTATTTCTTAGATAGGGGTTTCAGGTTAAATTCATATATATCGTATTTATTGTCAGGTGAAAGTACAAAGTAGTTAAATAAAGCCCCCCCCCGTCTTCTTCGGTTTGACTTTCTAAATAATTACGTTATTATTTCAATTTACAATTGTTTCGTTTACATAACTTGTTAACTTTTTTAATTTACGTAACAGAAAATTTATTAAATCTATGTTTTCATAAACAGCATTTTTCCAAATTAAAAAAAAATCATACGTATATTACACATTATAGTAATGCCGTATTCCATATGATATAAATTTTATTAGGGTTGTGTGTGTGTGTTTTAGGATCTTTTCTGTTAATTTTTTTTTTTTACTAAATAATGAAATAATTATTTAAATAAAATCTGATTTTAAAAACAGTATTTCTCAAGCAAAACATTTATAATTTAAATTTTTCAACACCTCATTATTTCCATTTCCCTATATAGCATATTGCTATTTTTATATATTTTTTATCATATTGCTATTTTATATAAATTGTTTAATTATATTGCTATTTTTATATAATGTTTTTAATTATATTGCTATTTTTTATATAAATTTTTTAATTATATTGATATTTTTATATAATGTTTTTAATTATATTGCTATTTTTTATATAAATTTTTTAATTATATTGATATTTTTATATAATGTTTTTAATTATATTGCTATTTTTATATATATTTTTAATTATATTGATATTTTTATATAATGTTTCTAATTATATTGCTATTTTTATATAATGTTTTTAATTATATTGATATTTTTATATAATGTTTTTAATTATATTGATATTTTTATATAATGTTTTTTAATTATATTGATATTTTTATATAATGTTTTTAATTATATTGCCGTATCTCACATTATCTATTCTGCAATAGTTTTAGAAATACAGCAATAAAATGACCGACAAACAAACATTCAATTAGGATGTCTTAGTAATCGATTAAATCATAGGGTAAAAATAGAAATGTATACTGACAACAAAAAAAAAGATAAAAAATTTTACTTGCCGCACGTTGTTTTCTTTTTTAATTACTTGTTTTACGAAACAAATAATACATTAAAATAAGTTAAAATACAAAGCATATTCCGCTATGTAGAAGAGTAACTTTCTTGCCTTTCATTAAATTTGTATTTAATTTTTTAAACCTTTTTTGTTTGCTTTCTTCTCTGCTAAATAGCTTTATATTCTTATAAACTTTTATGATCGTTTTTTTAATGATAATTGGGAACACTTAGTAAGAAGCAGGCCATTTTTTAGATGAAACTAGATTTTTTTATAGATTATATTGCCTTTTATATGAGATGATGTTCAGATTAAATTCTACTCTTATGGTCTGTTGTTTATTAAATTTTAGATGAAACTACAGGATAGTTTTTTTACCAAATCACAATATGAAGCATGGGTTTCTAAATAAGAACGTTAGCATTTCCGCACGGCCCGTGTTTTGTAGAAGTTCCAAATATTTAAATTTGATTTGAAAGAAAACAGTTTGTAAAAATAACGTTTGTTCAATTTCGCATCCAATTATAAAACAGATTTATTTTCCCATTAAAATTGAAAATAAAAAGGAACATTTTTTAAATAGCAAATTTCTTTCTATAAATCCATGTACACACATCTTGAGGTAAAATAGCGAACGTTAAATTGACTTCACAATCGTCAGCCATTTTGAGTGGAAAACTACGCATTTATTATTTAAATTGCTTTGTTTAAATATTAAGTTAACGTTTTAATAAAAGCAAGACTGTCAACCAATAAAGAGGAAAAATCAAGATTTCCATAAAATTTTTAAAACACCCACCTTTTGAAATGCGTTGTATCGTAAAAATTTATGGGAAAATTAATACACTGATTTAAAATGCATTGGATTGTTAAAAGTTAGGAAATAAAATATCGAACAGTTTCCCCTCCCCCGCTCACCATGTTAAGCATGAGCATCTAAATAAGAACGTAAGTATTTCAGCACGGTCTCTGTTTTGCAAAAGTACCAAAAAGTTAAATTAAAATTTCATTGCAAGAATAAAAATGTTTGTAAAATTAAAGTTTGTTCAATTTCGGATCCATTTTATAAAACAAATGGATATTTATTTTCCCAATAAAATTGAAAATAGAAAGAAACATTTTTTAAATAAGAAATTGCTTTCTATAAATCCATGTACACAATTTTTGGAAGCACCAGTTTTCAATATCGAACGTTGAAGTCACTTCGCAGTCGGCAGCCATTTTGAGTAAAATAAAAATTTCTTGTTTGAAATTTTAATTAAAATTTAAATTAAAGAGCGACTCCTTCGATAAAAGGGGATCGGGATTTTCACAGGAATAAAAAAGAACACTTCTTTAAAATGCTTTGAATCGTTAAAAGTTATGGGGAAAATAATACAATGATTTAAAAGGTATTGAGTTGTTAAAAGTTAGGAAATAAAATAGCGAAAAGATCTTACCTTTAAATTAGAAAAAAAAAGCAACAAAAAAATGGATGACTTTTTGTTGGTGTTCAAAAGAGTCACTTTGATAGATTTGAATGGATTTCTTTACTAAATTGGCCCAAACGTGTTTTAAAAGAAATAACTGAACGAAGAACGTAAGGATAGAATAAAAATATATAAAAATTAAAAAAGATTAATAAAAGCTACAAAAAACAATAAAACGTTGTCAATTTTAAAAAATTCGTTAATTACGTGTGAGGAAATGTTTTCATATCAAATTTAGAACGTATTGTCCAATCATAAAACTATGATGAATAACGATAGTAAATCGAATACGTCTAAGACATCTGTTCTGCGTTAGTTATATGCTAACGGTTAACAAATATATATATATATATATATATATATATATATATATATGTGTGTGTGTGTGTGTGTGGAGGCTTAAATATGTAAATATATCTATTTCATTTAAATGTGTATAGATATATTTATATATATATATATATATATATATATATAAATATATATATATATATATATATATATATATATATATATTCGTGTGAGTGTTAAAAATATATATTTATTTATATATTCAGACATATTATAAGGTATATATTTATAAATATACATACATGTATATTTAAATATATATTTATAATTGAAAAAATATTTTATTGCGTTTCTCCCCAAACAAAGCACAGAAAGAACTGGGACATAAATGCAAGAATACTATGTAGGGAGTTGAGCAACAAGATATCTGTTTACATTACCCTTGAACTTTTCCATGATAGATAGGATGTTCAAGTTAAATTCAGTTCTTATGGTCTTTGTTGTTTAAGAAATTTTAGATGAAACTACAGATTGTTATTTTATGTTCCCTCTCACCATGTTAAGCATGGGTTTATAAATAATAGCGTTACTATTTCAGTACGGTCCGTGTTTCGTATAAGTACCAAAATGTGAAATTGTAATTTAATTTGAAAAGAAGAAAAAAGTTCGTTAAATTAATGTTTGTTCAATTTCAAACCCATTTATAAGACACAATTATTTTTATTTTCCTAATAAAATTAAAATAAAAAGGAACCTATTTTTTTAGCAAATTGATTTCTATAAATTCATGTATAGATTTTTGGAGTCACTGATTTTAAATAAAAAAAAACGTTCAAGTGACTTCACAGTCGACAGCCATTTTGAGTGGAAAACTACACATTTTTCCGTTTAAATTTCTTTAAGTAACGCTGTTTACGGGCAACGGGGAAATCGAGATTGACATAAAATTACACTGATTTAAAATGTATTGAATTGTTAAAAGTTAGCAAATAAAATATTGAAAAAAAAATATCTTTCTTTGTAGGCAATTCAATAAAAACAAATCGGATGAATTCTTTTTTGTTTGAATCGGAAAAATCTGACGAGTCGCTCGACGATGTTCATTTTACACTGTTTTACTGGCTTGACAATATCGTTGCCTTCAAGTCCAATGTAAACAAGTTTGGAAAAGTCTGACGATATTCACTCAACACAGGTCTGAACGCTTCTGCCCCACCACTCAGCAACCTGCTTTTAGGGTGATATGGCGCACCTCAAATCACGTGTGAGATGTGATTTTTCGGGAACTGTGCGACACCATGGACATTAAAATTATTTATACGAAATTGTATTTTTACTAAAATTGTAAGTTGGGAAAAATATGTATTGTTTTTAAAACATAATTATCCACTGACACGTGTTTGGTCGTCTACGAGTCATCAGAGTTGCTGAATGTAACGTGATTCGCAATCACGCCTTCCATTATAAGAAGCGTAAATCTCTACCATCCCGTTTTTTTAATGTAGATGTTTTTATTTGTTTTTGTTTGAATTTATCAAAAAATGATCGCAAACAAAAACAAATAAACAACATCTACAGAAAAAAAAACGCGATTATCCAACAGTCTTGTGCGATGGTCCGTTGAGATTTAGGCTTATTTCATGGGGCCCCGATTTCAAGTCACGCTAGATTCAGCCATACTGATGAGTCGTAGACGACGAAACACGTGCCAGGGGAACAAGAACATGTTTTATACATATGTTTAATCAGCTAGTTAACGTTAAAATGCCCACATTCATTTAGTTCGCAGTCACCTTCATGTTCTATACATATGTTTGGTCAGCTGGTGCACGTTAAAATGGCAACGTGTTGACAGTTCATTTAGTTCGCAGTCACATGCATTCAGAATCACATCTTTGGCCTCAGAAGCAGTCATCCCCTTTTCGAACTGGAGTTTTATCCACTCTATATTAGCTCCTTGTCGATAAATTCTAAACATGTTATGTCCACCTTTGCCTTTGCTTTGATTATACTTGTAGCAGCAGCAGCAGCAGCAGCCGAAGATTCTCTGAAAAGCAATGACATGCAAATGACCATGATCGATTTGATGTGTTGTCTCTCATAATTGAAGGAGAAATTTGGCTGATTGGTTGTAAGAATGAGGTTGAAACAATATCTTTGTAAGCTTCTGGGCTTGACCTTTACTCCTGATCTTAAATGGAATACGTACATCAAATATGTTGCCAAGGCCGCTGGAAAAATGGTCGGATCCTTCTATCGATCCAGTAGATAGCTCACTACTAATGCAATTCTCTATCTATATAAGAGCCAGGTACATCCAAGCATCGAATACTGTTGCCACATCTGGGCAAGAGCTGCTAGAAAGGACTTGTCTTGCCTTGATAGGGTTCAAAATAGACTTCGTGGCCTCGAGGGAGATGTCCTTTTCTCTTCACTGCTACCTCTATCTCACAGAAGAGATGTTGCGAGTTTGTCTCTGCTTTATCATTATTTTCATGGAAAGTTTTCGACTGAGCTTCAATCTATGGTCCCCCCTCGCCAGACTTTTACAAGAAAAACCGTCTAGCTGAAAACACTATCAATAATTCCCCCCACTCTTTATCTGTGCCTAAACCTAAACATAGATTCCATGATCAAAGCTTCTTTCTTAGAACTGCACGCCTGTGAAATTGTCTTCCGTTTTCCTGCTTTCCAGCTGTCTATAATATGGTTGTCTTCAAGTCCAACGTGAACAAGTTTCTGATGAACCGTTCCACTTAAGTTAACAAATTTACCGAACTTCCATTACTATCGATTACTATATTGTCCTTTTGACTACTGTACACTCTTTAACCCTTATCCTTGAGTGACCTCTCGGCCTTGATAGGTGATGATGCCTATGTAAAAAAAAGAAAACGCAATATATCGTCATTATTGTTGTTAAAGGAATATTTGTAATTAAAGACTGATTTTGCATCTCAGTATGGAACAACCATCAATCCGTTAGAAACTATATTTACATTGCCAAAAATTGTGCGGTTCATAGTTCTGGTGGTGTGTGTAGCTAGGTTTAGTTTAACCATTGGGGTGTCGACATTTTACTGTAAAGCATCCGGATTCATATCTCATAAAAACGTGTACAAATCTCGACAAATAAACAATTTTCAAAACAAAATATTAAATTATATTTTTTACACAAAAAATTATTTACTGTGAAAATGTAAAAGTAAAAAAAAAATAATTTAGCGTTTTTATTAATTAAAAATTATACAAAAATGAATCACAAAATCATGAAAAGACAATTTATCCGATGGGGCATTCTGACTTGGTGACGGAATTTTTAGGGTCGTCACCCAAATCCGCTTCTAAAGTAACAAATTAACGGGGAAAAAAGGTGGAAATTAACAAGCAAAGCAAAGAAGAATGAACAAATGAAATAACGACCCGAAATAAATTTAAAATGATACGAATTTATTTAAAAAAACAATAAAATATTACGGTTGCTTATATTTTCCTAAGCTCAGGTTTTCAAAACATGTAAGGTAACATATGAAATAAAAATAAAAAAAAAACAAATACAAAACACAATTCTTACTTGAAAGAAAGGCTGAAATGAAAAGCACATACAAAATAGAAAATATTCTTTTTTCAAGTTTTTAAATTCAGTTTTTCAACAAAAGTTCTTTTCTCTTTTTTTCTGATGGGGGTTGCAAGGTTATTTTAAAGTTTTATTCTTTTTCTCTCTTCTTCTCTGTCTCTTTTTTTACAAACAAAACCTTCAAAAGATCACATGGTATTACTAGACGAATACTTAATATAGTTAAATCCTTCTTAAGAAATGAATCCAGGTTGTCCTCGATGAACGTACGTTAAAACAATATATCAATGCGAGATAACCTCAGGGGTCAATCCTAGGACCTTTATTATCCCTGGTATTCATAAATGACCTCCCTGAAAAAAATTGTCTCTGACATGTGTGTATTTGCTGACGACACCACGCTCTTTAACAGGCACGAGGGGAAAACGAATGTACACGTATCTAAGCCAATCTGTGGTGAAATGGGGACAAAAATTGATGGTCACATTCAATGCTTCCAAGACTAAGCTCCTTTCCTTTAATAACTACAAGAAACCTTGGCAACTGATACATTAGCTGATAGTAGTTCGTTAAAACTGCTCGGCTTAACATTCACGGGGAACATGAGTTCGAACGAATACATTGAGTGCATTTGCAAAGCTGCTGCAAAAGAACATTACATTTAGAGAATCGTGTACACCTACAAGACCACCATTCGCCCAAGTTTAATGCATCTGCTTCTTGTCTCTCCCTCTTAGACAAGCTTCAAAAGAGAGTTGCCAACTTAATAGATCACGCACTATCAGCTAGGCTTTAACCGCTATCCCATCAGCGAAATGTTTTACAAATACTTTAATGGTAGGTGATCCGAAGAACTACAACCTATTGTGACCCCTCAACGTAAATACCTCCGACAACCCCGACAAGCAGCAAAAATCCCCTCTACACAGTATAAATCTCTAGATGTAAGAAATCTTCTAACCTAATAGTTTCTTCCCTAGGAATGCTAGATTTGGAATTCCCTTCCGGGTTCCTGTTTTCTTGATTGTACTGAAGATCAAGTGTAATGTAAACAGGCATCTTGCTGCTCTCTCTCTCTACACATAGAACTACAACCTATTGTGACCCCTCAACGTTAATACCTCCGACAAACACGACAAGCAGCAAAAATCCCCTCTACACAGTATAAATACTAGATGTAAGAAATCTTCTAACTTAATAGTTCTTTCTCTAGGACTGCTAGAATTTGGAATTCCCTTCCGGGTTCCTGTTTTCCTGGCTGTACTGACATGTAAAAGATCAAGTATAAAGTAAAAAGGTATCTTGGTGCCCTGTTCTCTACATAGTACCCGTACAAAGATATATCCCAGATAGTATTCTCATACATCAAAGTCTAACTTTGCTTCTTCTGGGGTGAAAAAGAAATAAAAAAATATATTTATAATTAAATATATATATATATATATATATATACTTTTTAATCATAAATATATATAATTAATACATAATATAAATATATATATATATTATAATATATATATATTATAACATCTATATATATATTATAACATATATTATAATATATATATACTTTTAATTATAAATATATATAATTAATAGATAATATAAATATATATATATATATTATAATATATATATTATAATATATATATACATATATATATTATAATATATATATATACTTTTAATTATAAATATATATAATTAATAGATAATATAAAAATATATATATTATAATATATTCTAAAAATATATATTATAATATATATATATATATATATACATTGTGTAGCAAAAGTATTTGGTACATTGTTTTTTTTTTCGTATTTCCCAAAAATAGTCAGTTAATTTGAATAAAATTTACACTCAATCTTTGGACAGATATTAACTATTTAAAAATAAGACGGAAATAAAAATATACTAGTTGACAAATATTTATTAACCAAAAATTATATTACACACATGCAAAAGTATTTAATACACTGTCAAATCTTATTCTTAAGCAGTCATTTCATCGCGCTAAGATATCTCAGCCAATCAGAAGGCACCTCAGAGTTTTGGCTCCTTATACGTCAGTTGATAACAGCTCTCAGACAGTGCGAAGGTTTTCTCTTTCATTACTGTTTTACAATGGTAAAGCAAAGGAATTGACTAATGATGAAATTATAACAAAGAATAAAGATGGAAAACAGTACAGGAAAATTGCTTCAGAACTAAATTTGATGATGAGTACAGTTGGGACTGTCATGATAAATTGGAAAAAAATCTCTTAAGTATAGTAAATGGTTACTGCTCGTTACATGGCTCGTAACGTGAAGAAAGAAACATTTCCGACTCATTCAGAAATTCAGAGGGATTTGCAGAAAGCTGATATTGAAGTAAGCAAGAATACAACAAAGAAATTGTTGAATCGTACAGGTTTGTATTCTAGAAAGACTCCATTGTTGAGTCCAAGACATGTGAAAGATGATTTGAGATTTGTTTTTAAATATCAATATGAATCGGATGACTTCTGGAACAAAGTTATTTCGTCAGATGAAACTAAAATTGAGATTTTCAGAAGAAACATGCGCACATGTGTATGAAGGAAAAATGGCATAGAATTAAACCATCGAATACTATTCCCCCAGGAAAATTTTGATGTGGAAGTGAGATGATTTGGACTTCTTTTCTGCGAATGGAGTTAGAGGAATTGCAAACATAGAAGGGAAAATGAATGCCGCAAAATACACAAAGATTTTGTCAACGCAAGAATGCCGCAGATTAAGGATTGGGCCGTGATTTTTATCTTCCAGAAAAACAATTATCCCAAGCACAAGGCTAAAATAGTTACGAAATAGTTTAAGGATAATAGGATAAGCGTTCTTCAGTAGCCTAGGCCGTTGGCGAACGTAAATCTGTGGAAAACTTTGAGGTCAAGGGTGAATGCAAGAGATCCCAAGAATATCAAAGAATTAAAGAAATTTGCGATGAAGAATAGAGAAACGACCAGTAAGAATTTGTAAGAAACTAGTAGACAGTTATGGAAATCATTTGGAGGTTTTAAAGTAAAACAGTAGCAGAGGATATATAACTAGATATGAGTAAATCTGATGAATACTTTTGCGTTGGGGTAATTTGATTTTTCGTTAGGATTTGTCACCTAAATATATATTAATAGCCTTTTTGTTTTTTGATAATATCTCTCCAGATACATAGTGTAAATTTAATTAATATAAAATATTTTTGAGAAATACGAAAAAAATTCAATGTGGCAAATACTTTTCCTACCCACTATGTATGTATGTATATATATATATATATATATATATATATATATATATATATATATATATGTATATATGTATATATATATATATGTATATATATATATATGTATATATATATATATATATATATATATATATATATATATATATATACTCGCATTTCCGCCCGGCGTTGCCCGGATATTTGGAGGTGTGTGTTAAGCGAAAGAAAAACGGTCAATTTTTTAAAAACTTTGAACCCTATTATGATCCTTTAACATTTCTTGTTTTTTGGGTTAAAATCAAGTTATTAAGTTAGATCCATGTCCAAGGAATCTGTTTAAAATTTCACGTGTTTAGATCCAAAATTTTCGGAGGAGTTTAGTGGAGGGCTCAAAGGTAAAATCGTTGAACTTTGACCCCCTAACAATCGGATCTCTGGCTGTAAACGGATCCAGAAGATTCTCCTAAATTTCTGTACCCTGTATATCTAATTTCGAGTCTGTAGACTTAAACCTGACAGAGTTATTGTGTAGGAGAATGTACATACACAGACACACAGACACGTTCAATTTAAATATATATATGTATATATATATATATATATATATATATATATATATATATATATATATTTAAATTTCTATATATAGATATTCTCCCTCTCTCTCTCTCTCTCTATATATATATATATATATATATATATATATATATATATATATATATATATAACTAATTGAATTACATACATATTTACATAAGTATGTATATATATGCATACACATATACACATATATACATATTTAAATATATATATATATATATACACACACACACATATATATATACATATATATATATATATATATATATATATATATATATATATATATATATATATATATATATATATATATATATATATATACATACATTCACTCTCTCTCTCTCTCTCACACACACACACATACATATATATATATAGCCATTATATAAAATATAGCTAACGCGGAAGAAAGATATCTTAGTTTTATTCGGTTATCTCACCTTTCATTATTTTCGGTTTTAAATGGGCAATATATTCTAAACGTTTCTTCACACGTAATTACCGAGTTTTTTTTTTTTTAAATTTACGTTTCATTTTTATTTTCGTTTTTATTTTTGACAATTTTCACATTTTTTATTTACATTTTAATCTTTCATTCTTTGTTCAGTCATTTTTAATGCACGTTTCATGTTTGGAGTTTTTATTTTTTACATTTTTGAAATCTTTATTCTCGTATTTCTTACTGTACTGGACACACGAAATCGAAATTGTATCCATTTACTAAAGAAATCCCGACAAACCGACCAAATTTTCAATTTGGACCACGAGCAAAAAAAAAAAAAAAAAATCATCCATTTTTTTTTTTTCGTATTGAAATGCCTAAAATAAAAGGTAAGGATTTTTCTATATTTTATTTAACTTTTAACAAATGTAATGCATTTTAAATCATTGTATTTAATTCCTATGAAAATCTTGATATTCCATTTGTTCGATATCAGGCTTACATAAAGAAATTAAAACGGTAAAAACGTTTCAATGGTGAATGTGTAGTTTTCCATTCAAAATGGCTGCCGACTATGAAATCACTTCAACGTTCACTATTTTAAACCAGTCCCCCCCCCCAAAAAAAAACGTGTTTATGAATTTATAGAAATAAATTTTTTATTAAAAAAAAAAGGGTACTAGTGCACTTACTGATCCGCGCTTTTTTTTTAAAATAGTATTTCCAAGTTTTATTAAAGTTTTATGTTTTTTATTCAAATATAAGGTTGAAGTATAGAATAGGTACAAAACACCCTCCTCTCCCCATGTTAAGAATGGCGTTTTTAAATAATAACGTTATTATTAACGTCCGGATAACTCTCTGCACTAGGACCTAAAAATGTTCCTTATTCTCAATTTTATTGGAAATAAAATTCAGTTTTTGTTATAAATGGATCCGTAATTGAACAAGCATTAATTTATACAAACTTTTTTCTTTAAAATTAAATTACAATTTACGGTACTTGTACAGTTTAGTCAAGACATTAAAAAATTAAAATATCGAAAATAAAAGTTTAAATTGTACGTATCTGTTATGGAATGAAGTTCTCCGAAAAAAAATGTCACTTAATTTAATTAAGTAGTTATTTTACCGCGAAAAAAACAATTTGTAATGTCGAGCAAAAGGTTCGATTTTAAAGAAGAAAAGCTAATAAAGATGGGGAGGGAGTGTCGGCGCTTTACATGGAGTTATCCCCCGTGTAATTTCTAAAAAAGCAAACAAAAATTTAAAACAAACCCAAGATGTCGTCATAAAAAAAACGTGTTTTTCTGCTGTAAAAAAAACAAAACTACTCGATCAAATTAAGCGAATTTTTTTTTCCGGAGATCTTCAGTTCAAAACGCACAATATAACTTTTTTTTCTCTCGATATTTTCATCTTTTTTAATGTCTTGGTTAAACTGTACAAGTACCCAATTTACTTTTTCGTACTTATTCAAAACACGGACCGTGCTGAAATATTAACGCTATTATTTAGAAACCCACTCTTAACATGGTGATCGAGTATAGAACTCTATTCTATATATATTAAAAAAAATATTACTATACTTAAAATATAAAATTAAATTTAAATGGTCAAATGTGTAGTTTTCCATTTAAAATGGCTGTCAACTGTGAAGTCAGTTCAACGTTTGATATTTTAAATCGGTTTCTCCAACATCGTGTACATGGATTTTAAGAAAGCAATTTGCTTTTAATGTTCCTTCTATTTTTAATTCAAAAATAAAAATCGGTTTGTTTTATAAATGAATCCGAAATTGAACAAATATAAATTTAATAAACCTTTTTCTTTAAAATTAAATTGCAATTTTCTTTTTGTAGTGCTAATGCAGAGAGTGAGCCGCGCTATTGTTTTTAAATCGTATTTCCACGTTTAATTAAATTTTTTTTTTTTTTTCTATTCAATGCTAAGGTTAAAGTACAAAAGAGGTACAAAACACCCTCCCCTCCACATGTTAAGAATGGCTTTTTAAATAATAACGTTATTATTTTAGCTCGGATTACTCTCTGCGTGAGTACCCTTTTTCTTACTTATACAAAACACGGACCGTGCTGAAATACTAACGCTATTATTTAGAAACCCATGCTTAACATGGTGATAGCGATTGCATAAAAGCCTAATCTGTATTTTCATCGAAAATTGAATGAACAACCGAAGCCATAATAATTGAAGTTAACCTCAACATCCAATCTAAAGAAAAAGGCAATGCAGGGTGTTTCAAAAGTCTTGGGAACATAAGTCATTTATTATAGTTGTAATGTTCCCAAGACTTTTGAAACACCCTGTATAATCTGTAAAAAAAAAAGTCCGATTATAAGTTTTTCTAATTATTATGTAAACAAAACAATATAAAAGTTTAAAAAATAAATATAGATATTAAGCAAAGACAAAACGAACAAAAAAAAAAGGTAAAATTCTTAATATATAAAAAATAAATCAAAGTTATTTTCTTCCGAGCGGGATACGTTTTGGGTTTTTTTTTTAATTTTTTATTTTTTTATATTTTTGTACTAGTGCACTTATTGATCCGTGCTGAAATAAAAAGCCATTCTTAACATGGGGCAGGAAGGCTTTTTGTACGTATTCTATACTTTAACCTTACAATTAAAACAAAACTTTAATTAAACTTGAAAATACGCTTTAAAAAATAGCGCGGATCAGTAAGTGCACTGCACTGCACTGCACCACTGCACCTTTTTATTAAAAAAAAAACAAATAATGCCGAATTGCAAAGTTATAAAGAAAATATGGCCGACAAGTATAAGTTTCTAGGTACTAGTGCAGTACTGATCGGCGCTATTTTTAAAATCGTATTTCCAAGTTTAATTTAAAAAAAAAAAAATTATTCAAGTGTAAGGTTAAAGTATAGAATACAAAACACCCCCTCCCCATGTTAAAAATGTTATTTTAAATAATAACGTTAATATTTCACCACGGATCAACAAGTGCACTAGTACCGTGTTTCTAGTTTGCTTTAAGCGATTATCGAGACTTCGCAGTTGAATGTCAACCATCTTGTCGTTCTAACTCTCCAACTCGTCACTACTTGTGTTTGGAATTAAATAGACGCTTTAAAATATGTTCAACCAGACAAAACCTATCCAGGTAGTTAAAACTATAATTTATATTGCCTTTGGTCATATTTAGCTGCCATACATTTTAATTTTTCACTCATATATTAATTTTTGTTTGCGGGGTTCTCTGCTAAATTCTAAAATATATTTAAAGATGAATATGTAGGCATTTAAATTAAAGAAATAATCTCACTAATAAGCTATATGGGGTACTTGTTTTTTTAAATTTATGTTAATATTCAAATGTCAAAGAATATTAAATAATATATTTAAAAATATATTTATATTAAACATACTTTATAAGGCATATTCTAAAATAAGTGATGTTATTTAAAAATCATTTTATTTCTATTTATATGAAAAATATTTAAAATTATTTTATATGGGATCAGTCATCATTATTATAAAATAATTTTATTGATGTTTGTAAAAAAAAACATTTAAGAATAGATTATGTGAGATACGGCAATATTATTAACTATATATCTAAAAATAGTAATGTGTTTTATGGGACAGGAAAATAACATGGTGTCAAAAGTAGGAAATTATAAATATTTAACTTGAAAAATACTTTTTGTTTGTTTAATTTAGCGCTTCTGCATTATAGGGACGAAGTTTCGGAAATTCTAAAAGTGAATCCCACATGAAAGCAAGTGTATCAACGTATTCAGCGTATTTTTACGATGATTATATAAAACATTACGAAAATCGATAAGGTAGAAAATTATTTATTAAAGAAAATACAATTAGACTTCATGAAACTGATCGTAAGGTGCAGGAGAGTTCAAAAGGGAGATAATTTTCCGTTTCTATTCAAACAAGATGGCGGCAATTTCCGACTGTTACCACGGTTAAATGTTTTTTTTTAATAATTCAATAATATTCGAGTAATTTCGACTGCATAATTTGGAAGCTATCCTTCTAATTTCTTAGAATTGACAAAATATCAGTTGAAACCATTGTATATTACCTGACAACTTCATTTATCGACTGCAAAATATTGTCCCAATAGTGTAGAAGCGACTCCAATTTAATTATAAATAATTTTATTATTTAATAAAAAAAAAAACGTTATGTAAAATATATTCTCATTAGCAAAAAAAAAAAAAAAAAATGGCAACCATAACAGAAGGGGATGAGTTTTTTTTTTTTTTTTTTTTTTTTTTTTTTTTTTTTTTTTTTTTTACTGTTCTTTAACAATAAACAAAAAATACGGCAAAAACTTGAAAATCCTGACTAAACCAAAAACGGTTCATATTTTACATATACTGAAGAAAAAGGTAATATTTTTTGACAGAAAAAAAGATAGGATTTATTCCGGAATATGTCATATGGATTACATTATTACAATTACGTGTAACAAGAAAAGGGGTAATTTTTACATTAGGTCCACCTCCAATGTTCTTTTCGATGACGACTTACATAGGTGTTCGACTATGCTGAATACGAAAATCGCATTGAAAATTTGGAAAGACAGTAGTAATCGAGATATAAAAAAACTGTATTATGCATTGTATTCTTTAGCGGCCATGTTTTTACCAAATCTACTTCTCTATGACCGACACTGCCACCTAGCGGAAACATGAGACCCCCTCCGCCGCTACCTACCGGAAGAAAATACGGCGTCTCACCCCCTAAAATGCGTGTTTTACAAAAAAAAAAAAACTTTTGACGATTATCATAGACGACACACTCAAATATCATAATAACAGAAAAAAACAAAATTAATGACTTAATGAAAATCTACTTCATTATTGCTACCTGACTTACGGTCCATTTCTTTTCTAGGTCAGGGCAAAAATGGGCGGACATAAAATGGGGGGCCTCGTTTTGAAAGCCGATTTATCAAATTTGTTTTTAAGGTTTCTGACTACTTTTGGATTGTATTTGAAAGATTCAGGACTGAACTTAATTTCCAAAAGGAAAACAATATTTGTACACGTGAAGAAAAAAGTTATGAAAATGTTTTCACGGCGAACTACCTAATTCTAAATTTTGAAGTTAAATAGATTCATTGTAAAAAAAAAAAAATCCTTTAAAAGATAAATATTAGTTTTCTGACTCTATTTCAAAGATAATTAGTAAAGTCCTAAGATATTGAATTGAATGAAAAAAAAACGCCCTGTTTGTACAAAACATTAATTAGCACCGAACTAAATACTACAATTTTGTGAACAGGAAAATTACGAAGGCTCAAAATTTCAGCCAGTTGAAACACTGTGGAAATGACGTTATGTAATTAAAAGGGAGGAAGTTCTCCCCTTCCCCCATGTCGCGCATCGGTGCATTCCTTTTCTGAACGTTTGTATTGATTTTTGCATTTTTTTAATTTAATTATTTTTTTTATGTTCCTATTTTTAAATTATTATTTTTTAATTATTGTTCAATATTATATATATAAAAAAAAAATATGTTATGCCGGAAGTTTCAGATTCTTGCGAGCAAGGAAATTATTAAAATCTTGCATATAAAAATTATGCGAAACCCGTAATTTTTTTTTAAAAAGTAGAAATATTTTTTGCAATTATAATTGTTTGTGTGAAAATATTAAGCACTGCTTAATCCAATAGTAATATCGGTAGTTCGAAGAATTAATTTTTCTTTGAGTTATATAGAATTCATTAATACGGATTTAGGCCTTATTTTTCGTAATGTTCCCATAAACATTATTTTATTTTATTTTTATTGTTACAAATTACGATACTTTATTTATATATATAAAAAAAAGCAAAAATAGTCTTGCGGTTTTTCTTTACTACTGAAAACTATAACTTTAGTAAAGGTATTTATTGTTTAAACAAAATACATTTCCGCTCGGATTTAAATAAAAGTAATTCCTTCATTATATGTCGCGATCATCATTTGATAAATACTGAAAATCTCATTAAAATTCGTTAATTTCCTGATTTTTGGTGGTTGTTTGAGTAAAGGGAGGGGTCAAAATGTTTATACATCGGCATTACGTTTGCCCGTACATATCAATTTCAATACATTTCATTTTATTAATTATTGTCCAATATTATATAAAAAATATGCTATCCCGAAAGTTTCACATTCTTGCGAGCAAGGAAATTATTAAAATCTTGCATATAAAAAGTATGCGAAACCCGTAATTAAAAAAAAGTAGAAATATTTTTACAACTATAAATCCGTATTAATGAATTCTATATATAGAATTTATTAATACGGATTTAGGGGCTTTTCTTTTGTAATGTTCCTATGAAAATTATTTTATTTCTATTGTTAAAAATTACGATGATTTATTTACATAAAAAAATAAATAAAGTCTTGCGTTTTTTATTTACTACTGAAAATTATACATTTTAGTAAAGGTATTTTTTTTTGTTTAAACAAAATAATATATTTTCACTCGGAGTTAAATAAAAATAATTAGTTAATTATAATCCGCGATCATTATTTGGTAAATACTGAAAATTTCATTAAAATTGGTTAATTTTCTGAATTTTGCTGTTTTTTTTTTTTTTTTTTTTTTTTTTTTCTTAGCAAAGGGTGGGTTCAAAATGTTTATACATTTTGAACATCGGCATTCATTTTGCCCGTACCTATCTTTACCGACCTGTCCTGTAATTAGCATCCCTTAAGTCATTAAATTATTTTAGTTTTCAATTTTTTTTTTGTTAATTTGATACTTAAGTCTAATTTATGATAATCGTCGTTAGAAAAAAAAACGGTATTTGTACAATTTAATGAAGACATTAAAAAATGAAAATATCGAAAAAATGTTATATTGTACGTATCTGTTTTGAACTGAAAATCTCCGAAAAAAAACATTCACTTTATTTGATCGAGTAGTTTTTTTACAGCGGAAAAGCACGTTTTTATGACAGCACATTGAAGGCAGGCATCTTGGATTAAAAAAAAATTCTTCGCATTTTTTAACACTCCACAGGAGATAACTCAATGTAAAGATCCGATACTCCCTCCCCATCTTTATTACTAGCTTTTCTTCCTAAAAATGGAACCTTTTGCTCGGTATCATAAAATTATTTTTTCGCTGTAAATAAAAACTACTTGATTAAATTAAGTGATTTTTTTTTTTTTCGAAGAAGTTCATTAATTTAAACTTTTTCGATATTTTTATTTTTTAATGTCTGGACTAAACTGTACAATACCAAGAAATCTTTTGAAAAATAGTGAAAACGCGATTTTTTTAGGGGATGAGCATTCTCGTACAGGTTCGCCAAAAATCCGCTTTTCTGAGATTGATACTGTCTTCTCCAAAGACTAAGCACTTTTTTCGAAAATCAATATTTCGATATAGATTTTATAATTTTGTTTTTGAAAATCTGCCTAAAATCATCAAATCTCGTCAATTTCTGGGTTTCGCAATCCCCGTTGGATCATGTCCGTAATAATCATTAGACCTTACTATGATTTAATCAATGTTAAACTAAAGTTAGTTTTTTATACATTTTAATAACATCAAATATAAACTTAGGAAAAAAATAGCACAGGCAAATATGGCATAAAAATGTAAATGATTATAATGTCCAACGTTTAAATCACTTGGTAAGCTGGGATTTTACCTTTTTAAGCGATTACGTGTTGATACATAATTAAAAACCTGGTATCTGGTGAAAAAAATGCAGCAATTCTCGGATACTCATAAAATTTGATTTTCTTATTTTCAAAGAAATGTACATGTAGCATTTAATTATATATATATATATATATATATATATATATATATATATATATATATATATATATGACCACAAATGTTCATTCTCGAATCATCATCAGGTGGAGATAAAATATTAAAAATAGAAGTGAATTATATAGTTACGAATGATAAAGAGTCAATGAAAAGTCGATTAAAATATACATTTACGAGTGAAAAAAACTCGATTAAAAATTAGGATAAAAGGCAATGTTAGTAAATCCAGTCGTATACTTGCTATGCTAAACATTTCAGCACATTATTGCTAATTTCAAAATTAATGCTATTTATAGATGGGTGCTAGGTTTTTATATATAGTGCTTCAAGTATTTTTAATTTTTTACAATTACTTTCTCGTTGCAAAATCCTTGTATTGTCCATATATATATACATATATATATATATATATGACCACAACTGTTCATTAGCCGAGAAAAATGCTACAAAGTCGTAAGACTAGATACAAAAATAGAACGCGTTTTTTTTATTTTTATTTTTTTATTAAAAACAGATGGTTTTTATTTAATCTCATTTTCACTTATCTTCCGGGCCTTGATAAGTGGTGATCAACTTGTAAAAAAAAAAAATCATAAAAAACCTAGACACCTCAAAAGCATGTGGACCCGATATCATCCCAGCTGTGCTATTAAAAAAAATGCTCCGCTGAGGTTGCTCCAGTTCTATCTAAACTTTACAAGAAATTTCTCAACGAATCTTGCTTTCTTGCTTCTGTGGTGCCAGTTTAAAACATTTTGGCGAAAGAACTGACCCAGTAAAGCATCGCCACATTAGTTTTCTCCCGCTTTTCGCCAAAATATTTTAGTCTTTAATTAATCAAGCTCTAGTCCATCACCGTACAACTGCTAAACCCTTGACCGACAATCAATATGGATTTATGCCAGCCCATTCCACGGCAGATATCCTAACTGTAATCTCTGAACGTATATACCGTTCACTGGACAAAACACGGGAGGGTAGAGCGGTAGCCCCCGATATATCTAAGGCTTCTGACAGGGTATGGCACAATAATTTTTTAAGGAAAATTAGATTATATGGTATCACTGGAAGAATACATAAAGTAATTAAATCCTTCTTAGATAACAGAAAAATCTAGGTTGTCCTTGACAGTCGTAAATGAAATCTATATATATATATATAAAAGCGAAAATGTATGTATGTGTGTATGTTTGTGTGTCTGCTAAAAACTTTCGACAGACATGACGTAAATTCACAAACACGGTATCATATCGAAGCCTCATCCTTCGCTCGAAAAATATTGAAAAATTTGCCAAAAACGCTCATTTTTCACCATGAAATCGATAATTTTCGACAGGGGGGGGGTCAACAAAAACGGTCTTCTCGTGACGACGAGCGGTTCTACGCATCCGCCAGATGATGTCATGACCTGATTTACTTTAAATAGGTGAAAAACTGAACAAATTTAATGTACGTCGCGTTAGGTCAGTCGATTAGAACGTTGGCTCATTATCTAAACGTTTTGGGTTCGAATCGTGGTGTGAGATGCCTTTTTTTTCGATTTTTTAAATTTAAATATTGAACCAGAGTTATTTAAGCAATTTTTCACGTAACGTTCGTTTTTCTGATTTTTTTTAACTTAGATTATCCAGCGCCGACCACACACACCAAAACACCCGGATACCCACCGATTTTTTAAATTTTAATATCGAAACAGGCTTATTTAAGCCATTTTTCACGTGTTCGTTTTTCTGTTTTAATCGTTCGTTTGCCTTACGGTAGTTTTGTGTTTTTTCCGAGGTTTTGATTACCCCCCTGCTTAATTAAAACGTTTTCTTTTTTTACTTCGCTTATAACAAACAAACCTTCTCTCGTCGTCATAACGCTCGACGACTTCCTGGCACGCACCTGTCAATTTGGTTCTTACTTAAATAAATTCAAACATCTTTCAGTAACTCATTCTGGCTGGCCGATTTTATTTTCAAACTTCGCATCAGGGCTTCGGGTTCGATCCTACCCCCCCCGGTTTCTTTTTAATGAACACCACACACACCTACAAACACCCGGGCAACGCCGGGTACGCCCGCTAGTACTTTAATAAATCAGTCCGTTTTCTGTAGGCTGTTTTTGAATCCAGTCAACGACGGGTACTTTTGCTAGTATGATATAAATGCGGGAGTACCTCATGGGTTTATCCTTTGACCTTTATTTTTCTTGATATTCATGAATGACCTCTGATAAAATTGTTTCGGAGATGGGTATATTTGCTGATGACACCACACTCTATACCAGGCACGAGGGAAAAACAAATGAACACATATCTAAGGAAATGGCAGAAACACTAGAGGATGGTTTCCAATCTGTAGTGGACTGGGGACAAAAATAGAGGGCCACATTCAATGCTGCCAAGACTAAGCTTGTTTCCTTCAATAACTACAAGAAACCTTCTCTACCACCAACAGCAATGTTTAAAACACATTACCCTAAAGTACTTCCTTTAAACTCCTCGGCCAAACATTTACAGGGAACATGAACTGGAATAGATACATTGTGAGCTTTTCCAAGATTGCTGCCAAAAAGTGGGCTCTCTGTACCGTGCTAGAAAACTACTTATGCCTTAAAGTATCCTATACCTCTATGAGGCCACCATTCGTCCATGTATGGAGTACTGTTTTCACAGTTGGGCTGGTGCATCTGCTATTTGGCTCTTACTTCTTGACAGGGTTCAAAAGAGAGTCGCAAACCTGATATGCCGAAGCTTAGATGACAGTTCAGAACCTATGTCACATAGACGAAATGTTGCATCGCTCTGCATGTTCTAAAACTACTTTAATGATGAATGCTCTGACGAACTACAAACACTTGTACGCCTCGACGTGAGCAGCCCCGACAAAACGCGGCAAGCACCTAAATGTCATCCCTTCAAAGTAGAGATCAAAAGGTGTAAAAAAGCCTTCTACTCCAATAGTTTCTTCCCCAGGACTGCTAGACTTTGAAACTCGCTCCCGGGTTTCTGCTTTCACAACTATACTGGCATGCAGAAGTTCAAGTGTCATATAAACAGACATCTTCCCACTCATCTCTCTTCATAATACCCTAAAACTTATGCCCCCTATGGTAACCCTTACTAAAAAGGTGGACTCTACCTTGTTTGGGGTGAAAATTGAATAAACATATACATAAGATATTCATCGTAGTTATGATTGTATCAATATAAAAGATATTCATCGTAGTTATGATTGTATCAATATAAAAAATATTCATCCTAGTTATGATTGTATCAATACATAAGATATTCATCATAGTTATGATTGTATCAATATAAAAAATATTCATCATAGTTATGATTGTATCAATATAAAAGATATTCATCATAGTTATGATTGTATCAATATAAAAGATATTCATCGTAGTTATGATTGTATCAATATAAAAGATATTCATCGTAGTTATGATTGTATCAGTATAAAAAATATTCATCATAGTTATGATTGTATCAATATAAAAGATATTCATCATAGTTATGATTGTATCAATATAAAAGATATTCATCGTAGTTATGATTGTATCAATATAAAAAATATTCATCATAGTTATGATTGTATCAATATAAAAGATATAATACGTAGTTATGATTGTATTAATATAAAAGCGAAATCTCAAAATAATTGTTCTTAAACAGTCAAACAAATTCCATAACGATGAAAATTTCAAATATTTTAATACAAATCACTTAAAATGATATTGGCAACAATTAATAACATTATATTTATTTTTTCTTTGCAGATGTTCCTGCTTGAACGCTTGTGTTGAATCTGAACGAGTCTATATTTTCTTTAATATTTCCTACAGAGAAAATCATATTTGTGTTTGAAGATATAAACTGTCATCTGTGGCAAAACAATCTCATATTTGTCAATATTCAAGTTCAGAGAAACCAAATCTAGCGACGCATATGAGTACTTACACTGTAGAAAACCCATATTCATGGGAACTATGGGAAAATGTCTTTTCTGAGAAACCAAATTTAGCAATGAATATGAGTAGTAACCCTGGAGAAAATCCATATTCTCGTGAACAATATCGATATTCAAGTTCAGAGAAATCAAATCTACCGATGCATATGAGTACTCACACAGGAAAAAAGCCATATTCTTGGGAACAATGGGATTATTCCAGTCCTGATAAACAAAATCTAGCAATGAATATGAGTACTAACACTGGTGAAATGACATATTCTCGTGAACAATATCAATATTCAAGTTCAGAGAAACCAAATCCAGAGATGCATATGAGTACTCACACTGGAGAAAACCCATATTCTTGGGAACAAAGGGAAAATGCATTTTCTAAGAAACCAAATCCAGCGATGAATGAGAACTAACACTGGTAAAAAGAAATATTCTTGTAAACAATGTCAATATTCATCTTCATATAAGCATAATCTAACGACACATATAAGAACTCACTCTGGGGAAAAGCCATATTCTTGTAAAGTATGTACATATTCATGTTCAGATCAATCAAGACTAACGAAACATATAAGAACTCACTCTGGGGAAAAGCCATTTTCTTGTGAAGTATGTAAATATTCATGTTCAAATAAATCAGAGCTAAAGAGACACATGAGAACTCACTCTGGAGAAAAGTTATATGCTTGTAAACTATGTGATTATTCATCTGCATGCAAACATAGTCTAGCGAACCACATGAAATTTCACGTTAGGGGAAACCCATATTCTTGTAAAATATGTGTATATTCATGTTTTAGTAGAAAAGATCTGACGAAACATAGGAGACAACATAAAATGTGAAAACCGGATTTATGTGAACAATATTAATATTAAAATTCTCGTAAACAATATCTTGTGAAACATTTCAGAACTCACACTCGGTAAACTTGTATAAGAACAAAAATAAACTTATTGTTTACATCATTTTTATTGAAACGTAAAAATTTACTCTGAAAAAATAAATGCTTACTGAAAATAACTGAAATTCTTAACATCGTCCTCGGATGTCTTCAGGATTTCTTTATAGTTTTTTGGGGGCATGCAATGCGGATACTTCTCATTATAAAGTAGCTATTAATAAAAAAAAGTTGTAAATCATAAGCTAATCATATATAAAAATAATATGAAAAAATACAAACAAATGCCGGCACCCAAGATAAAGGACAGAAATGAGACGATTTCAGATATAAAGTCTTGATAAAATCTATGGCAAAGTTATTGCAAACCATTGGACAGTAACCTTAGAAATTGCGAAACCCGATTGTCAATGGCCAGGGTATAGGAATGTAGAGAAGAACCAGGTTGTCAAACTACGAGAATTACTAGGACAGAAATAAAGAGTTTCTGATGCTATTCAAAGTTGTAACCTCCAACCCACTCCATCTGGAGCTTAACCAGATATCTTAAGTTGCAGGACTCTAAATTATGAGTCTCGCAATTAAAAACAAAAAACAAAGGCCGTCCTGAGCAAAAAAAAAAAACTCAAAAAACAAAACAAACAAAAAAAAAACAAGACCACATATTTATAAAGGAAGCTCCAGAATCGGCTGAATTTTTGGCAAAAAAGAAATTGTTGCAGCTAAAACAATTTATCGCCTCTTACAGCGTTGAGGCGGCTACAGAAGAGAACCTACATTATTTCATTATCTTGTATATAAATAATATAAGAGACGCAATTTTCCCTATCTGGACGAAACTACATTAGATTGACAAAAGATGGCACATAAAACCTTACTACGTTACGGCATTAGCGATTACGTTATCTAACTATAGACCGCAATTACATACACATTAGTACAAGTACATTAAGTCCTAGAAGCGGCATGATCATCATCATCCTAACCCAAAGAGAAAGTAGCTAAAATGTCACCCTCACTTTACGACAACTCTTACGACACCATCCTACACCGAGTACTTTTATATTTTTACATACTTTTCACGACTACACATTTCTTACACATACGCATATTCTTACCCATTAAATCCGACAAAATAATGATTTCTCCCTGTTAAATATCTGGCGCCGCTGATTGGATGAGAACTATTCATTCTACAATACCAACATTCGGTTATTCCACCAAATAAACGAACACTTATCAACTATTAAACTCGCCGCCATTTTTCGGTACGTGCACAATAACCTTACGTTTTATTTATTATTCATGGATTTGTTCCGCTTTTACACTCTGATCTTCTATTATTTACTTGTGAAAATGTTACACTCCCAAAACATAAATGCTGACCAGCTACGCGATACAAGTCCTGTTTATAGACACTCGGAGTGAGGAGCAGTTACAGATAGATACATAGAGTGGGGATGTGAAATAAGCCGTTTCTATTTTTAACGGAGCTGACATCAATGTTTATGCTTGTAAATCAAAAATAATTGTGTGATAAAGCTCTGCCTGTCGTACCGGTGCATTGTATTTTATAAGGATTGAAATTGAATAATGGTTGTTTTTTACAAGAATGTTTACACATTTAACTTGCGTTAAAATTCCAAATTATCCATCGAGAATGGAGTTGGCATTTTTCTTTTTCCTAAGCGAAACTGACTTTGCATTGATAAAATTGTTTTCCATACCGTTGATTTTTTTTCCTCCCCTAAATAATAAAATCTATTAAAGTTTATTATTAAAAGACTGTTTATACATTTGTAAAGCGAATAAAAATATATTGGAAAAAAAACGTTGAGTATTTTTTTACAAAATCACATGCAACGGGGATAGTTTATTTGGTAAAATCCATTGAAAGCGGTCGGTGGTTCTATGAGAAAATAAAGTTGTGTACGCATTATAAATGTTTCTTTTCTGTGTCTTACGTTATACATTAGTACATTAGGGGTCATTTCGAGTTAAAAGTTTATTTACTGCACTCATCTGGACTAGAGAAAATCATGATTTAAATGTGTATTTCTCGTCTAAATAACTGACGATGAATATCTAATATGGCCGACAAGACGGGTGATTAAAAAGTCAGATCGAGCGTACCGCGTACCGGAAAACGAAATGAGACTAACGAAAGGATACCTCATTTGATCTCATTTCGTTTTCCGGTACGCTTGATCTGACTTTTTAATCACCCGTCTTGTCGGCCATATCAGAGAATTAGCGTTAGTTATTTAGACGAGACATACACATTTAAATCATCATTTTCTCTAGTCCAGATGAGTGCAGTAAATAAACTTTTAACTCGAAATGACCCCTAATGTACTAATGTATAACATAAGACACAGAAAAGAAACATTTATAATGCGTACACAGCTTTATTTTCTCATAGAACCACCGACCGCTTTCAATGGATTTTACCGTTTATTTTTACAAGAATGTTTATACATTTGTCTATCGATAAAACATAAAAAATATACAGGAAAAACACGTTTACTGTTGTGACAAATTTTTGTAACAATTAACTTCATTCTATTTATTTCTTTTTGTTTTTGAATGCAAAATTATTTGTGGATTTTTCTTACGACCTGCTCGACCGAAGTATAAATACATTTAACCACTCCAGGTTTAGAATGGCTTACGAAATAAACAGCCCGACCTCCTTGTGTTAAGAACGGCTTCTGAGGTTAGGAGGTGTTTATTTCGACAGCCATTCTTAACATAGGGAGGCTCGTGGTTTTAGTAATACGTGGGTTTAATGATACTCTTTCGTTTCTTTTATTTTTCCTATTAAAATCATTTTTTAAATTTTTATTTAATTTTTTTTTAACGTCTGTTCGTTCGCATTTATTTTTTTGATCGATCGATATAATTTAATATAATTCGCCGGTTTTTGTCGTTCGCTGGGCATTGCCTAAAGAGAATCCCGGAAAAAAGATCCTACTTAAATCTGCAGAAGTACCGAAGTTTGAAAATGAGTACATGTTCTTTTTTAATAGTAAATGCGTTGAATAATACAAAGTACAATTTTGGGTACTTGTGTATTTTTGGTATCGTGTTGAAATAATGTTGGTTTTTATTTACAAAGACATTTTAACCTTCGGAAGGGGGGGGGTCAGTATTACAATTTTTATTTTTATATATTATTTTAATTTGAATTCATTATTGAGATGTGGCAAGTTTTAACGCACAAGCAGAAAGGCTCAACATATAAAAACACCAGGCGGTTCTTTGATATGACAAAAAAAATGACAAAATGAATGTTTCTGTTTAGAGCACAAATGAACCAAGATATTTGTCTTTTGTATATTAAACTTCAATTCAAGCCATTATCACCACCCAAGCAGAAAGGTCCGGCGCATAAAATCAACCGTAGTTCTTTGACGTGAGTGCGGCGCATTCGAAATGAATGATTCTATTTAGATCACAAGTGAAGCATGATACTTTATTTTGCATTTAAAATTTTAAGCCACGTTTTGGCCAAGTGGCGCAGTTGATAGAAACTACTGTTCCAGATGAGCATTATCTGAAGATAGCGGTTTCAATCCTACCCAAAGCCGGCCAGATGCTTCCTTGGCCAAAACGTGGTGAGACGACAACAACAACAGATGGCAGGAATTGCTGAGAATGCAGTTAGGAGATTCGACGTTTCTATCCGTCGCGGTTACCACCTGACGAAGGCCAGAGGAATAGTTGGCCGAAACGTCGTGAAACAACAACCAATAAAGATGAGAATAAGTCCGCAATAAATATTCTTTTGTTTTGCTTGTGTATGCAAAGTTATTTCTATTTTTCTTACGTAGTATAAACACATCCAACCTCCCCATGTTAAGAACGGCTTGTGTATGCAAAGTTATTTCTATTTTTCTTACGTAGTATAAACACATCCAACCTCCCCATGTTAAGAACGGCTTGTGTATGCAAAGTTATTTCGATTTTTCTTACGTAGTATAAACACATCCAACCTCCCCATGTTAAGAACGGCTTGTGTATGCAAAGTTATTTCGATTTTTCTTACGTAGTATAAACACATCCAACCTCCCCATGTTAAGAACGGCTTGTGTATGCAAAGTTATTTCGATTTTTCTTACGTAGTATAAACACATCCAACCTCCCCATGTTAAGAACGGCTTGTGTATGCAAAGTTATTTCGATTTTTCTTACGTAGTATAAACACATCCAACCTCCCCATGTTAAGAACGGCTTGTATATGCAAAGTTATTTCGATTTTTCTTACGTAGTATAAACACATCCAACCTCCCCATGTTAAGAACGGCTTGTGTATGCAAAGTTATTTCGATTTTTCTTGCGTAGTATAAACACATCCAACCTCTCCATGTTAAGAACGGCTTTCGAAATGAACACAGTCCAACCTCTCTGTGTTAGGAGCGGCTTCTGAGGTTGGTGGTATTTATTCCGAAAGCCGTTCTTAATAGGGAAGGTTGAGGTTGTTTATAATACGTTGACACAATGATACTCTGCCCTTTTTTATATCTATTTTTCTTATTAAAATCATTCCTTTACATTTTTCTTACTATTTTTATCGCCTGTTGGCTCGTACTCGTTTCTCCTTGCGTAGTCTGTATAATCTGCCGGTTTCCATCGTTCCCCGGACGTTGCCTACCGAGAGTCACGGAAAATTCTACTAAAAACTGAAGAAGATCCGAAGTTTTACAATGAATACATGTTTTTTAATATTAAAAACGTTGAACAATGCAGAATACAATTTTGGGTACATATGTATTTTTGGTACCGTGCTGAAATAATATTGTTTTTTTTTTATTTCCAATCCGATTTAAACTTTTGGAAGGGGGGGCAGTATTAAAAAAAATAGGGTGAAACTTGAATTTTACCTGAAAACACTATTCACAAATAACCCGGTACCAAAATGCATAACCAATGTAGAGGATGCATGAATTTTTTTTTTAGATTTCTTAAAAATGTGTATGTCTATGGCTTCAAAAACATCAACACACATGAACGATTTTTGTCTTGCATTTACATTATTTTTGTAAGTTGTTAAAATTATTAGCAGTTCTATTGCGCATAGGGACCAGATCAACGAAGAGTATCATCACGGTTATTCCATAAAGCATTTAAGTCGACAATTATAGCTGGTGTTACGATGTTAATGGTACGTTTTTCTAGCCCATCTACACAATCCAAATATTAAAAAGATGTCTCAAAATCAGTTACCACAACCAAGATCGATAGGGACTGCCAAAATTCACCACAGAATTACCTTCCCCATCTATATGTAACACGATGTAACTTTATTATAAATTAATATTATCAGTATAACTTTTGTACCATTTTAAAAAAAAAGACAAAATAAACCAGTGATAATTAAAAAAAATGTTCATCTAACGAAAATAATGAAATTGCGAGACGAAAATCGTCTTTACATAATTGGCGCTTTAAAATAACGTTCCCATGTAGTAGACATTCCGAACGTGAAAACATACCCGTATTTAATAAATCTAGCAAAAATCAACTAATGGTCAGATTTTCGTGAAATTTTCGATACTTATCCATTTTAGAATGAAATTACATATAACATGCAGGTAATATTCATTGAGAGCGTATGGTGGTCATGTGAGAAAATAAAGCTGTGTACGCATTATAAAAGTTTCTTTTCTGTGTCTTATGTTATACATTAGTACATTAGGGGTCATTTCGAGTTAAAAGTTTATTTACTGCACCCATCTGAACTAGGGAAAATCATTATTTAAATATGTATGTCTCGTGTAAATAACTAACGATGAATATCTAATATGGCCGACCAGAAAGTCAGATCGAACGTACCGGAAAACGAAATGAAACCAAATTGACAACTGGCCTTTTTTTTCGTTATGTTTTATTTCTTAGTATATATATATATATATATATATATATATATATAATTTTTTTTTTTATAAAAATAGACAAAATATTGTTAGAAACTCGTTCAATATATGTTACTGTGGCATAGGTAGACATATATTCGGTGGGTTTTTAAAAGTATTTTGTCTAGTTTATTATTTATAACACCTTTTCCCAAACTTACTGTGTTAAAGAGAAAGTCGGGCGCCATTCTGACTTTTCCAATACATCAATAAACACTGTATGTTTTTCGAGCTGAATAAACATGTTACATTTTGTTTTTCTAGATTTGTAGGTGAAAGGGCTTCTGTAGTTAATTTGTAGCAATATTTTAAGAGTGATTTTGCTTCAAATTTTTGAATGTCTTGCAAAGTTGTAAATGGGGCTTCTAAAATATCATTTGTTTGATTTCATTAAAGCTAGATATCATGCATTTGTTGGCATCTTTTTGGCCGAGCCAGTTATTTCTTATACACTTTAAAATGTGCACAGAATCAAATATAAAGAAAAGAGGCCGAGACTTCAAAACTGGGTGTGCATATATTATTGACAGTCTTGGTGGATAAGTGAATAATGACATGGCTTTCTTATTAATAGCATTGGTATCTGTTATAACAGATATTACTTTAAACCCAATCTAATCCAATTATAATTTCTTTTAGAATTTCAAATAACGATTGTGCTTTTAGGCATTTAGTAGGCATAATATGCACAACGTCTTTGTATTTTGAACAGATACTGCTCACCATGAAAGCAAAAGCACTTGTTGCAGCCTCACAAATATTATATGCTGATCCAACAATATTCCCTCCTTTAAAGTCAAAGTATGGCTTTAAATGAATTTCATCAACAAGTAACGATACTGTCTCATCTTGTTGTGATAACAATTTAAATTTATTCTTAATGTACATCAAGAATTTGTCATGTTGCTCAACTACAGGGTCCATGTATTTTGATAAAGTTAACCTCCTGATGGTAGAAGTACAGGGTAAGATGAGTTCATTGCTGTCTCTTAAAAGTTTGTATCCTTTTGGAGAGCAGTTATAAAATAGTGAACAAAATATCAACATTTCTGCAGAATAATCAAACCTATTCTGTGTCAGCAGTTGTAATTGCTCACATATAAATTTTAATGTTTCACAATATTTTTCAGTTTGATCTATGAGCAATGTTAAAAAAGATATTATCAGAGTCAATGAGGTAAACACATTTGGAAGGTTGGTTCTGTGTTCCTCTATATCCAGTTTTTTCATGTTTTTGAGGACATTTTCTAAGGTGATGATGTCACTTACATGAGTAGGAATTTTATCTTGCCCTATCATATGCATTTCCACATCATTACAGAAAACCTGTATTTAACAATCATGCTCAATCACTATAGAAAGAGTTATTTGGGGATTGGGGGATTTCGTGATGTGACATATCATGCGTGTTTTGTCATGTTTAACTACAGTCCAATACATCTGGTCCAGAAATGTAATTTTTCCTTCTAATTCTTCAAGGCTTTCAAACTTAATATTCTTTTTATATGCCACATTGTCGGCAATGCTTTCAGCCAAAGCATGTTTTACGGCCTCATTTTCTAGCCGCATTCTTTTGGCATTGGCAGACTCTCTGTTAGATACTGACAGTTGGGTTACACATACTTGTGGAATTGCATCTTTCCGCAAGGGTGGATTAATTTTGCAGTAAGAGTTACTCCAGTTTTGAGGTCGTAACATGAGGTTTCATGCATTATATCACATCGAAGGAAATGCAGTTCACATACCTAAAATAATAATAAATAAGTGATAAGTTATACAGTAAATGAGTATAGCATTAAATTAGGTAAAATAATAAATTTAAAACACTGATGGGAATGTAAAAAATGTTTAGTCATAGAACTTAAAATTTTCAAGATTAACAATTAATAACCTCTATTTTAAAAAATTCTTAGACAGTTATACTATTTTTTGTACTTATGCACAGAAGGTACCGTTCTGAAATAACGTTATTATTTAGAAATATATTCTTAACATGAAGAAGTAGAATGTGTGTTGTAACTATTTTATACTTTCACCTAACAATGCAATAAACGAAGGTACCATAAAACGTTGACTTCAAAATACCATTTAAAGAATAGCATGGTGTCTTCTCTGAATAACCAGTTTAAAATAGATGTATAAATATTATATATATATATATATATATATATATATATATATATATATATAATTAAAAGAAATCTATATATAAAAAGAGTTGTACCTGTTTTCAACATTTCAAATTTCTTATGCTCATCATTCTATACGCTTATATAATCTTGCAATGTTATTAATGTAACGAAATTTGAAATAAAAATCATCAAGAATTTGTTAGTGGTTAATTTGAAAGATAATATTGAACTTTGTTTGAACTTTAATAGTAAAAACAAAGGCAATCAGAGAGAAACGACTGTTAACTTTTAAATGTACTTCTACAGAATTTGAACCGATTTTTTTTTTACTTTCATAGGATTTAGGTTTAGTACAGCAATAAAGTTTGATTTGGTTACAATTGTATAGAACACTTGTTTGAAAGAATTTCATACGCTAAAAACGTATACAATAATTCCTAAATTTTAAAGAGTATGGTGAAAAATATATCAAACGAATAATTCAATACGGTCGAGTTTTAAAATATTTTCTTACTACATTTCATTGTTTTGGTTTATATATAATTTGGTTTATATATAATTATATTTATTAATTAAATTTGTTTATACAGAATTGTTTTTATTAATTTTTGTAATTTATACGGAAATATTATAGAATTGTACGGTACGAAAATTATAGAATTCGATTAAGCAAATGTTAAAAAAACATATTATTAAAAATGCACTAATTCCACGTGCACCAAGTTTATTAATTTTTGTTTATATGTAATTATTTCTATTAATTTTACTCATTGATATAAAAAACTATAGAATTAATTAATAGAAATAATTATATATAAAAAATTAATTATTAGAAATAATTATATATATAAAAATTAATTAATAGAAATAATTATATATATAAAAAATTAATTAATAGAAAAAATTATATATAAAAACATTAATTATTAGAAATAATTATATATTAAAAAATTCTCAATTTTTTTTTTCATAGAATTACTTTTTTTTTAAATTACACAAATGAAAAAAAAAACGAAAGAAAAATATGTATTTTTTTTTTTTTTTACAGAATAAAAAAAGTAAAAGCAGTGTCAGAAATTTCGTGAAAATAGTGAATAATTCCACCCCATCTTTCCAAGCTTATAACTCCTCGAAAAATGTAATTCAAGCCCTAAATTTTTTTCAATTAAAGGAGTAAGGACCAAGGTTTTATTTAAAAAAAACAACAAAACAAAACAATGTGTTTTTTTTTTTAAAAAGGTTTTAAACTTCGGACTTTACAGGTAAATTTCTAAAAAACTGATTTTTTTTTGTTTTAAATTTGAATATATTATTTATTGACCTTTTCTCTTCAATTTGTGATATATAAAACTATTAAACATAAATTAATTATTTACTTTTTAATAGACATTTCAAAATGAGAGGCGTAAATTATTCGACCCCCTATCTTTCTAAGCTTATAACTCCTCGAAAAATGTAATTCAAGCCCTAATTTTTTTTCAATTAAAGGAGCAAGGACCAAGGTTTCATTAAAAAAAAAAAAAAGACAAAAAGAAAAAATGTGTTCTTATAAAATAAGGTTTTAAACTTCGGACTTTACAGGTAAATTTCTAAAAAACTGATTTTTTTTTGTTTTAAATTTGAATATATTATTTATTGACCTTTTCTCTTCAATTTGTGATATATAAAACTATTAAACATAAATTGATTATTTACTTTTTATTAGACATTTCAAAATGGGGGGGCGTGAAAATGGGGGGCGTGAAAATGGGGGGGCGTGAATTAAAAAAAAAACGTTTGTCTAAAATATTATATTCGGTTTATTGGAAAGAACATAAAATTTCACATTGACCCTGAAAATATCGTAAAAATAGAATCAATAGAAAAATTTTGATAGATTTTTAAAATTTAAAAATATTGAGTTTAAAAATTGAAAAATATTGAGTTCGGAAAATTCATTACTGTTTTAAAAAAAAATAAAAATATTTTTATTACTTTTAAAACAACTGTAATAGTTTATTTTGGAAGTATAATCCATACAGAAAATAAATAACCTACTTTTAACAGAGAAATTACGAGATTTTTATATTGTATTCGCAGTTTCGTGTTAGGGGTGTCAAAAATTCCTACAAAAATTCTGATACTGCTAAAACAACACTTACCCGGCTTGATTTTGTAGGCTCGAAATGTTCTCGCTTGATAGCATTTGTCCATTTATCACGTAAATCCTTATCGTCAGGGAATTTAAATACACTCACTTTGGGTCCATCTGCGTAATTACCTTTGCATAGTGGTCCACAACAACAACTAGGCATTTTAAAAGAAAAGCAAACAAATTGGCACGTGTTTATTAGAGCGAGGAATAAAACAAAATGGCCGTTCGATACGGCCCAGTTCCCAAACGTGACTTTAACGTGACTTCAACGTAAACTTCCCATGTGACGTCACATTTCATATTTGACCGGCCTTAATGTTAATAATATATCTCGGCGGCCTCGGTTCAGTCCAGGTAGGGTCTGTAGATTTAAATAAAGAAGAGAAGTTTATTAACGTATTTACAGTGAGACAATGTGTAGTGTTTATCGTGTTCAGTCCAGGGAGGGTCTCTCTTCTCGTATATCCGGTGACCAATGTTTGCAATTAAAGGGACATAACTCCCAGAAGAGTTACCTTCCCCTGAAACAATATGTAAGGTAAATAAAAAAGCGTTTGAAAAAAGTTACACGGCGAGCAGTAAATTGTAAAGTATTGATTTGTGTCCTTTTCTATTCTCTACCATATTCACACCCGGGAGCCGGAGCATCATTTTACAACATTAAACTACTTCTTTATCAAAGAAGGTGTTAATGCATGGGAGGAGGGCACAGCCCATGACAAATAAAGCCTCTCTTGAACTAGTTACAAGGATGATAACGCAAAACATGAATGGAATGAACAAACAAATTAAAACAGGTGCTACACTTTCATCGTTGTTCGTTTAATGCCTATTTTATGTAAAACAGGCAGATTAATAAGCAAGTTTAAGTCTGGAATAATGAGTGAAGAAGGTCATCGTAAGTTTAACCGAATCAAGTTTAAGAACAATAGGTTGCAAGTCACATACGTTATCATGACGTCATAGTTTAATTTCTTGGACCAAATCTATTTTTGTCATTTGACTGACTTCACTGTTTGTGCAATTCCTTCCTCTTATTGGATTTGTTTATGTGAAATATTTAGTTTTACAATTTTTAATATGAACATTATTTGGATTATTATTCGGAATACTTTTCTCATTTTGGACGTTAACAGTAATTCGACTAATCCAAATAATAATGAAATGTTTTATCTAAAAAAATAAACCTGATTTTTAAAGCTTCATATTTTTTTTTTAAGAATTGAATACGAAATATAAATTTACAATAGAAATACCTCAAAAGGTTCAAGAATTGACAAATACAATCTAAACTTTATAGGAAAACAATTCGGACATTTTTACACGAGGAACAAAATAATGATTTCACCGTGTTATTATGATGACCTGAAGTTCTTTGTTCTTTAGCAGTTGTTTTTTTTTTTTTTCTTTTAATAATTTAACGTTTAAATCGTGTTTTTTAACTTTTAATTTTGATTCTTTTATATTTTCATATATTTTATTTCTTTATGAATTGGACACATAAAACAAAAGTTGTATAATTTACTAAAGAAATCATAACAAACAAATTTTCTGTTTTGAACACAAAAGAAAAAAACGACACTTTTCTCGTATTTAATTTCCTGAATGAAAGGTAAGTTTCTTTCTTTTATTCAACATTTTTTAAAATATCAGTCAACAACTTACAAATAATTTTAAATATTTAAATAAGTTTATTTTTATTGCAATCAAATGGGAAATGTAATTTATTTTTACGCTTTTAAAAATCCGTTTGAATAACTTTTAAGAATAATGTGAAACAGAAAAACAGTTTATTTTTTGCACCTCAGAAATATTGATGCTTTGGGTTTGTATTACTGTACACATAGATTCGAAAAAGTTGTCAAAAAATAAATATATAACAAATAAATGTTACCAAAGGCAAGATAAGTTACTTTTCTACCAAATTGGATATATTTTTTGTTTTTTTGTTCAATGTAACATGTTTATTCAGCTCGAAAAACATGCAGTGTTTACCGATGTATTGGAAAATTAAAAATGGTGGCCGACTCTCTCTTTAACACGGTAAGTTTGGGAAAAGGTGTTATAAATAATAAACTAGACACAATACTATTAAAAAAACACCGAATGTATGTCAAATTATGTCAGGGTAGCATATATTGAGCGAATTTCTAACAGTATTTTGTCTAGTTTATTATTATATATTTGTTTTTTGACAACTTTTTCGAATCTATGTGTACAGTAATACAAACCCGATTCTTTGCAAAAAAAAAAAAAAAATTATTATTTTTTAATTTTCTTTTTTTTTTCTTCTTTTTTTTTTCTTTTTTTTTTTTTTTTTTTGCAATCCAATAAAAATATTCATTCCGTCATGCTTTATAACAAACTTGAATAAAATTTATGAATCTCCGATTAAAAAAAAATGTTCTAGTAAATATGAAGAATTACTCCACCTGCGAAAATTCCTTTAAAATTACCACTCTTATATGTTTTCGGGATCGCTGAAAACCAAATTAACGTTTAAAATTACAGAAAACGAGTAGTTTCCAAGATATAAAGAAATGTTAGTTTTAAAAAAAAGTAGGGAATCATTTTTCCATATTAATTTAACGTAACTTTGTGGCCATGATTTTTTTCGGAAGGGGGGGGTACTTTCTTTCCACCCTCGGAAAATCCTTTAAAATTACCACTAACTTGTAAAATTCCAAGAAACAAGTAGTTTCCAAGATATGAAGAAATACACTCACTTTATGTCCCCCCCCTTTTTTTGAGGGGGGGCTGCCGGTTTATTTTTCGTTTTTTTTTTTGTAAGAGGATATTCATTTATAGAACTTGTATAGTTGTTTAATATGTGCTTATGCAGTTTAATTAACTGTTTTGAGCAGAAGAACTGTTTAATATTTTACAAAACCACATTTCCACCCTGGTCCTAAAAGATCACCTCATAAACCTACAACCTTGCTAGTTTCACTTCCTAGCTCACTCAATTATCCCTGCTAGTCTCGCTTCCTAGCTCACGTAGATATCCCTGCTAGTTTTGCTTCTTAGTCCACTCAGATATCGCTGCATCCTAGCCCACTTGAATATCCCTACTAGTCCCGCTTCCTAGCCCACTTAGATATCCCTGCTCGTCCCACTTTCTAGCCAACTAAGATATCCCTGCTAGCCTAAATTCCTAGCCCACTCAGATATCCCTGCTAGTCTCACTTCCTAGCCCACTCAAATATCCCTGCTTGTCTCACTTCCTATCCCTGCTAATCTAGCTTCCTAGCCCACTCAGATATCCCTGCTCGTCCCACTTTCTATCCTTGCTAGTCCCGCTTCCTAGCCAACTCAGAAATCCCTGCTAGGCTCACTTCCTAGCCAAATCAGAAATCCATGTTAGTCTCGCTTCCTAGCCAACTCAGATATCACTGCTAGTCTCGCTTTGTAACGCACACAGAAATTCCCGCTAATCTTGCTTCCTAGCTCACTCAAATATCCCTGTTAGTCGCGCTTCCTAATTCACTCAGGTGTCCCTTCTGATCTTGCTTCCTAACCCACTCAGATATCCCTGCCTTTTCTGATTCCTAGTCCACTCAAATATCCCTGCTAGTTGTGCTTCCTTGCCCACGATACTTGGCTAGACACAGCAAAATACGTGAGGACTCATCCTTAATACGACAAATCTGAATCACATTTCCAAAATTCTTCATTTTAAAACAAATTTCTCATTACTTCATTTAAGAGCGACAACTTTTTTTAGCAAATACAACCAAATTTCTTTTTAAATTTCTCATTTAAAAATGACGACTTTTTCCATACAAGTCAACTGAATTGCATTGGAAGTTCTTTTAACAGCAACGACTTTTTTATTCAAATACAACCAAATTTAAAATATGACCGAATTTCAGCATCACACACTCTAATTGCCATTGTAAGTTCTATAGAATGTTTACTTTTCAAATTTTGACTTGCATGTGCAAATAAAAAATTCTCTATAGTCCGACAATTAATCACACGTCCGACCTTTGAATGCATATTTAACTTCTTAAGAGCATCAATTTTTTTCAAAGTCCAGATTTTGATTACGTATATAAAATCCACATCATGACGAATATTCACTTTGACTTTTTAATGTGCATTTAACATTCAACCGAATATTTTGTAAATACATTTGTTGTGTGATGACATTAAAAAATCCAACAAATTTTCACTTTGAATTTTAAATGTGCATTTAACATTCAACCGAATATTTTTTAAATACATTGGTTGTATGATGACAATAAAAAAATCCAACGAATTTTCACTTTGAATTTTAAATGTGCTTTTAACATTCAACCGACTAATTTTTTAAATACGTTTTTTGTATTATGACAATAAAAAATCCAACGATTTTTCACTTTGAATTTTAAATGTGCTTTTAACATTCAACCGACTAATTTTTTAAATACATTGGTTGTATGATGACAAAAATCCAACGAATTTTCACTTTGACTTTTAAATGTGCATTTAACATTCAACCGAATATTTTTAAATACGTTTTTTGTATGATGACAATAAAAAATCCAACGATTTTTCACTTTGAATTTTAAATTGTTTATTAATTTGTTAGATGAAAGTACAGAATAGTAATCAACATGTAGACTCTAATCTCCCAACAACGTAACAAACGCATCCTTTGTTTATTAATTTGTTAGGTGAAAGTACAGAATAGTTATCAACATGTAGACTCTAATCTCCCAACAACGTAACAAACGTTTTGTTTATAAAAAATTATTGTAAAAAGCTGCAACCGATATGCTGCTCTTATACCACTATCAGCCGGTCACTGAGGTGTATGACTGACAGACGTGTTATATTAAATGTCTTAAAGTTGTATCGGGGAGACGTAAAGATGGGCCAGTCATTAGTGTGTTTGTATCAAGAAAATCATACCTGATATATTGAATGTGCTGTGTGGCTCCTTCTTCTCCCAGGAAACGTCTTGACCTCTTCACCCTTGATGGCGTTCTGACTGGAATTTTCTTTCTTCATTTTCCGGACCGCTTCATTGTTTCAATGAAGGCATTTATGAAGGCATTCATGGCAGACACAAGAAAAACCACACGCGACACAATTGTAATATATATAAAGCATAAGTATTTTTATTTTACAAAATATATTTTACAAAAACTTTTACAATTAAAAACTGGAGAATAGGCTTTTCAAAGCTAACTAACCTAACTAGTATTGAGGGAGGGGCTGCTCTCACCCATTTACGGAGGGACAGAATATGCGTCTTCACTTCATGGTGGTCGTGCAGGAAAAAGTATCTATACGCTCATGGCCAAATTTGTATCTCTATGCTCATGGCCAAATTACCAATCGGCCATGCTGGAGAGCGTGTTAGAAACAGTGGCATGGAAAATAGTGCCACACCCCCATGCAATCCTAAATTTATGAGTATTCATTAATTTAGGAGGTTCCTAATTTTCCGTTGATGGTGCATCAACCGGCCATCAGCGATCAATATCCCCATGCTCAACGACTTGTCAGGAACTCAGTGAAGCAATTTATTTTTTTCCCGCCAGTCCTCTGGTAGACTGGTATACTGCTTCAAATACCAGAGAGGGTAATCATCCTCGCCCTTCATCGAGGCAATGACCTCATGAGTTCAGTTACTAGATTTACGCTCACTTAGGCAACCAGTATAATATTTTTTTAACAAAGCTGGAGTTTACGTGAGTTCATCACGCCAACCTATACATATTTTTATTTATTCTGCGTCAACTTATAACATCATTTAAGTAACTAGATTCAGGCTCTCTTCAGCAACCAGTATAATGTATTTTACATGAGTTCATCACGCCAACCTATACATATTTAAATTAATTCTGCGTCAACTTATAACATCATTTAAGTAACTAGATTCAGGCTCTCTTCAGCAACCAGTATAATGTATTTTACATGAGTTCATCACGCCAACCTATACATATTTTAATTTATTATGCGTCAACTTATAACATCATTTAAGTAACTAGATTCAGGCTCTCTTCAGCAACCAGTATAATGTATTTTACATGAGTTCATCACGCCAACCTATACATATTTTAATTTATTCTGCGTCAACTTATAACATCATTTAAGTAACTAGATTCAGGCTCTCTTCAGCAACCAGCATAATGTATTTTACATGAGTTCATCACGCCAACCTATACATATTTTAATTTATTCTCCGTCAACTTATAACATCATTTAAGTAACTAGATTCAGGCTCTCTTCAGCAACCAGTATAATGTATTTTACATGAGTTCATCACGCCAACCTATACATATTTTAATTTATTCTGCGTCAACTTATAACATCATTTAAGTAACTAGATTCAGGCTCTCTTCAGCAACCAGTATAATGTATTTTAACCAAGTCGGGGTTACATGACTTCATCACGCCGACCTATATGTATTTCAAGTTATTATTTCAGTAACTGGACTTATGGTCTCCTCAGCAACCAGTATAATGTATTTTAAATAAGTCGGGGTTACGTGACCTTATCACGCTGACTTATATGGATTTAGTTCAACCTCGGTCTTCAGAAGTTCTAGTCCAATTTAATTCTGTTAGAGTAAGGTGTCTGCCAGCGAACAACTAATAAAAACTATGCACCATGGAATATTTATTAATTATATAAAGAATTAATTACAGAAGGGCACTCAGCTTCATGAGTTGGAATACTCAATTAAAGCAAAATAATTTCAAAAAATAAACAATTCAGAAACCTGGTATACATTAACTCAATGAAATAGGGTGTTAACATTTTTAAAAAATCATTTCAGAGTACCTCAGTTATAATTAGAATGTGTTTACACAATGCAAACGCATTTCAAGTTATTACATTCATAATGAACTTTTTCCCAAATTTCGGGGTACATTTAAAAAGTAATTTCTTTTAAAAACAACTTTCTTTACAAAAGATCATTAAAATTTCATTCCAAAATTTAAAAATTATCTCAAGTATTTTGGTTCATCGTTAAAATCAATTTTTCTTCCCAAAGGATCATTAAAAATTCCGAATTTATGTTAGTTAACTTTTTTCCAAAGTAATTCATTTATTATTTTAAAAACAATCTTCTCGAAAGAGGATAAATCTAAAATCGACCACAATGAAATTCAAAAATTATTCATAACATTTGGTTCATTATTAAAATTAAGTTTCTTAAAAGATCATAGAAAATTAATTTTGAATCAATTAACCCTTCACAATGAGATTCAGAGACATCCCAACTTTTTCATTTCGTAATTATTATTTTTAAAAGAAATTTAAAGTTATTTCTTCTTATAGGTCATTTCGAATTCAGAAACTTTTCACGTTAATTAACTTTTTTTTAAAGTAATTAGTTTATTATTTACAAAAAACAACCCTCTTCCTAAGATCACTCACAAAGATTATTTCGAATTAATAAACTCCCGCCACACCTAGGAGTTACATTAGTTAACGACCAGTTCTGTATAGTTAACAGCTTGATAAAATTAAAGTTTCAATTAAAGAGAGATCTTTCTAGACTGTGGAAACATTTTTCTTCTTAAGAATTAATTCAATTTTTCGTAAATAGTCCTCAGTCATATTTCAGGGATCCCTATCATATGGTCCAATTTCAAATAAACCTTCAATTAAAGAATTCGCTCGAATAATTCTTCCTTAAAAATCATCTAGAAAGAGACAGAAAGATAGCAAGAATTATGGGAAGTGATTTCTTTGTATCTATATACATATCAATATCTATCTATCTATCTATATATATATATATATATATATATATATATATATATATATATATCAATATATCAATATCAATATCTATCTATATATATATCAATATATATATTAATATATATATATATACATATATATATATATATATATATATATATATCAATGTTTCTTATGTTTTCCCTATGATGGATATCATATAAAAATTCTAGGTATAACTGATTCTAAAGTATATATTGAAAATACCTGTATCGACTCTTTCTGTGTCAAATATATATATATATATATATATATACATATATATATATATATATATATATATATATATATATATATATATCAGTGTTTCTTATGTTTTCCCTATGGTGCATATCATATAAAAATTCTAGGTATAACTGTTTCTAAAGTATATATTGAAAATACCTGTATCCACTCTTCCTGTGTTAAGTTATAAAACATCCAATTATTTTCTTCTGTGTATAATATTAAGTTTTGAGTAAATAAGATTTTATGAGTTCCATCCAATAATATTGAATAACAAACAATATTTAAACGATAATAATAAAATATTGAATTTCATTTATTTCTTTTATTTACAGATGTTCCTGTTTGATGACTGTTATTACATTTTTATGGATCAGTATGTTTTATTACAGAAAATTATGTATTTGAAATAGTGTAGAAAATCACACAAACCTTGAAGATAATATTCACATATGCGGTATATGTGCTTAATGCAAAAATGAATGAAAAGGTATAAACAATATAATCACAATTTTCCGAAAAGTATGCGACATTTGCAAAAACAGGATTTTACAAAAATCGATTCCATTAAAATAGTGTATTCTTGTGTAACAGGTTCTTTTCAAAATAATGCTAGAGTGATATTCTGTAGTATTTATAACGAAATTCATAATATTGGACCAGGATAAAATTTAGTAAAACATGCAAGTATACCGAGAGGAAATGCCACATTCTTGTGAAGTCTGTGGATATTCTTGTAATCAAAAATCAACATTAGTGACACATATAAGAACTCACACTGGGGAAAAACCATATTCTTGTAAAGTATGTGGATATTCTAGTTCTACAAAATCATATTTAGTGACACATATGAGAACTCACACTGGGGAAAAGCCATATTCTTGTAAACTATGTGGATATTCTTGTTCTACAAAATCATATTTAGTTACACATATGAGAACTCACACTGGTGAAAAACCACATTCTTGTGAACTGTGTGGATATTCGTCTCATCGAAAAGATCGTCTTGTAAGACATATGAGAACTCACACTGGGGAAAAACCACATTCTTGTGAAGTATGTGGATATTCTTGTTCTACAAAATCACATTTAATGACACATATGAGAACTCACACTGGTGAAAAGCCACATTTTTGTCAAGTGTGTGGATATTCTTGTTCTACAAAATCATATTTAGTGACACATATTAGAACTCACACTGGGGAAAAACCATATTCTTGTGAAGTGTGTGGATATTCATGTTCCAAAAAATCATCTTTATATACACATATGAGAACTCATACTGGAGAAAAACCACATTCTTGTGAAGTGTGTGGATATTCTTGTTCTACAAAATCAGACCTACTGACACATACAAGAACTCATACTGGTGAAAAGCCGCATACTTGTGAAGTTTGTGAATACGCATGTTCACAAAAATCCAATTTAGTGAGACATATGAGAACTCACACTGGAGAAAAACCATATTCTTGTAAAGTATGTGGACATTTTTGTTCCACAAAAGCACATTTAGTGACGCATATGAGAACTCATACTGGGGAAAAAACATATTCTTGTAAAGTGTGTGGACATTCTTGTTCCACAAAAGCACATTTAGTGACGCATATGAGAACTCACACTGGGGAAAAGCCACATTCTTGTGAAGTGTGTGGATATTCTAGTTCAAAAAAATCACATTTAGTGACACATATTAGAACTCACACTGGTGAAAAGTCGCATCATTGTGAAGTGTGTGAATATTCCTGTTCGCAAAAATCACATTTAGTGAGGCATATGAGGACTCATACTGGGGAAAAGCCACATTCTTGTGAAGTGTGTGGATATTTTTGTTCTCAAAAATCAAATTTAGTGAAACATATGAAAACTCACACCGGTGAAAAGCCGCATACTTGTGAAGTGTGTGAATATTCTTGTTCTGAAAAATATGTATTAGTGAGACATATGAGGACTCACACTGGTGACCACAAGAAAACGCAACTATAAAACAGTGAATTTGTCGATTACGGAAAAGAACAAAATCTTTCACTGCTTCAAATACTCAAGCTTTGAAAAATGGGGTAGGTGCAAGGACAAAATAGCCGAAGGCCAAATAAAAAAAACGGATCTACCAAGAGAAAAACTGGAGGCAACTACAACCAAAAAATACTCTCTATAGTCTCACAAATTGATAAATATATACCTCCACATGAGATTTATGAGATAAAGGAGAGAGCCATAAAAGTGGCTGAAACTGAATTCAATTCCCAAAAAGACAAGGGCGAACACCATGAAACACAGTAGAGCCGGGAAGAAAAGTGGACCCTTATATGGGCAATGGAGTATGCCAAAGCCAAATATACAGGGCTGAAAGAACGGTGTGCAGAATGGCAAAGAATTTTCTACCACCATTGCTCATAAAAAATTACATCCCAAAGGGAAGACTGACTTCCCAGAAATCCAACTTTTTGATGAGTGGAACATTCTCATATGATCAGATTGCAGAACTAAAACGCTGCACTCACCAGATGGCGACAAACGGGAGAGCCCAATCGACAACCCCGTCCCCATGCAGGAACCTTACCTGACAGCCAATATAAATAGCCCAGCAATAAACCTTGCAGCACAGGTACGTAACACAATGGAGAGATCTCAACTGAAAGAAGGAGCACCCACCAAAATATCATCAATGAATGGCCTATCAAAGAAACAAGACCACCAGATTCTGAGACGACAGAACCAAAATAATATTCAAAATCTACTGATAGATGCAGAGCAGATGGAGCTAGAGAACGTGCTGGCCAATCAAATTGAAAGAATTAGGCATATACAACTACAAGACCGACCTAGAATGGTCCAAATAAAGATGGCCTCTCTAAGTTAGTACCAACAGATGCTCCGTTAACAGAAATTAACCATGCAAAATATGGGGTTGCATGGTTTATCCAAACAAAACTCGTTCCCCAAACATCAGAAAAGAAAAAAAGGAGCACACAGGAGGCCTACCAAATGAACCAGTCTTGAAAACTAAACTCCAAAAAGAATAAATTGTCTTAGAAAAGAAATACCCCAGATATCTTCTTTCCTGTGGACCGAAAATCCCGGACAAAACTTAAAGAAGAAGGTAAAAACTTTAAAATCTCAATACTCCCTTCAAACAACGAACCAGCTAAGACTCCATATAGCAGAAAATCCGGCAAAACTGAATGGCTTAGCTACACAAATAAAAAATAAGCAACAAAAAATTGAGTCCAGATCCATAAACAGGTTGTTTGACAGAAAGCCAAGGATAGTGTACCGAAATCTCATCAGAGATAATATCAAAGTAGCATCACCACCAACACAAGAACAGATCGATAAATTCTTGAGGCCGTTGTATGAGGACCCAAAACAACATCGGGAGAGGGAGTGGATATTCACAATAAAAGGAGCAGTCAAGGGCAAGGAAAAAACTTCAAATTTCTGGTTAAAAAGGCTGACGGCACTACACCAACACTATGCCCTAACATTCAACCGAATTATTGGTGGTAAAGAAGAACCACCAGAATGGCTCACTATTGGCAAAACAACTTTTATACCGAAGACCCAGGAAACACATTTGCAAAATAAATACCGGCATATCTACTGCCTTTCAACCACATACAAATGGCTTACTGGAATAATTGCCGATGAGGAGGAGAAGAAAGGGTGCACAAAAACAAGCTTGGGACAAAAGATCAACTTCTTTTGAACAAAACAATCCTGGAAGACTGTAGGAAGCGACAAAGAAACCTGTCAATGGCCTGGATTTACTACAAAAAGGCATTTGACAGTGTGCCTCATTCCTGGATGATGCGGTGTCTGGAGCTGTATTATGTCCATGAGAACATAAGATCTTTTATTACAAAACAAATGACAATGTGGCAAACATCTATTTCCCTACGCCACATGGAAGGGACAATACAGTCCTCAAATATTAGCATCCAGCGAGGCATATTTCAAGGCGATAGCCTATCACCACTACTATTCTGCCTTGCAATCGATCCACTCAGCAAGCTTCTAAAAAATGTGATGCTGGGTACAATCTCAGTAGAGGCAGAAAAAAGATAAAAGTAAAAGAGTGAATCATTTACTTTTCATGGACGATCTAAAACTCTATGCAGAGACAGAAAAACACCTTGTCTCCCTGATAGAAATTGTGAAAACATTCTCAGAGGATATCTGCATGGAGTTTGGATTTGACAAATGTGCTAAATGCACAATAAAAAGGGGAAAAACAACATCCGAACATCTTCAGATTAAGGACAGTCTCATTGAAGATTTGAAAGAAGATTCCACATACAAATACCTCGACATTGAAGAAAATATTTATGTGGAATATGAGAAAATGAGACGTAGAGCAGAACAAGAATATACACTATGTCTGAAAAAGACCCTCAAATCTTAACTAACCCCTAAAAAGAAAATTATGGCTATAAACCAGCTTTCAATACCTGTGATCACGTACGGTTTCGGTACTATAGACTGGCCTCAATATAAAAAAAACAGGCTCGATACAAAGACCAGGAAGCAATTATCCCTACATAAGGTAACATACCGAAACCAATGCATGGACAGGATATACGTACCACGAAAGGAAGGCGGCTTGGGCCTCACTGAATTCAACCATGCATATCAAGCCACTATAGTAAGCATGGGCCTATATATTAAAAGCTCAACGGACGTGACAATGGAAATGGTGAAAGACCATAATCATCTTTCACAACAAACCTCAATCACAAAGCTTGCTGAAAACTTTCAAGTCATACTGGAGAACACAGTCGATGTACACGATAAACCACCGACACAGATTGCAAGAATAAAAATAAAGAAATACACCGAAATAGAGATGGAGACAAGAAAAGAAGGATGGAAATAAAATAAGCGAACAGGGAAGTTCCTAGAGAAGCTGAAGCAGGAGTACATAGACAAAGATGCTTCACTCCAATGGCTCAAGAGTGGGAGACTTCCATTTGATGAGGAAAGGCTTATTGAAGCCGGGCAAGATCAGGGCTTACTTACAAATAGATTTAAAAAATGGCTAACCTACAAAAAAATGGCCAGTGTAGGTTTTACCACCCTGCGATTGAAAGCGCAAGCCATCTAATGTCTGCATGCCTAATCTTATTAGCAGATGGCCATTATACTGCTCGTCACAGAAAAGTATGCAAGTTGTAAGATCTGTGGAGAGATGAAACTAGACAGAGCAACAAACATCTGGGAACATGAACCACCATCAATAACATCAAACAGAAATGTGACCGTGTTCTATGAAAAAGACATACAGGCAGGCAGATACATAAAAGACAAGGCCATCAAACCAGATATTGTAATATGGAACAAGCCTGAAAGAACTGCACACATTGTTGATGTCACAGTCCCAAATGATTTTGGCCTTAACAAAGCTGAACGGGAAAAGATAATAAAATATCAGGAGCTAAAATATGATCTAAAAGCGACATGGTCTCTGAAAGAAATAAACATTATACCGGTTGTGATAGGAGCAACTGGCTTAATAAAAAAAAATCTTCAGAAATACTTAGAAGCAATCCCTGGAAGGCCAAGCTTTCATGAAATATAGATAGCAGCCATAAAGGGAACAGTATCTATTCTGAAAAGATCCCTCGGATATAAATTAAAATCATAACGGAATCAAGTGTTAGCTCCAGGAAGGAGCCCCTTGATCTCTTTAAACTTACTGAAGTAAAAAAAAGGGAAAAGCCATATTCTTGTGGAGTGTGTGGATATTCATGTTCTGAAAAATCAAAGTCAGTTATACATATGAGAATACACACTGGGTTGAATGCCTACTAGACACTGTCCTCGAGTTTCTAAGGTCTCTCTGTACAGGGGTTTGTCAGAACAACCTGGTATGAGGATACTTTTTCCAAAGAAGTAAACCCTGACCAAATATAAAAAATCACATAGTATTCGCTGCCCAAATAAGATCTCCTCACTATGGCTAACTCACATTAGCTTTTACAGGGAAAGGTGCACCTTTTCCAAGTGATGTTACCACAAGTAATAGCACGAAACAGGATACTCCACCAGACTAGATAAATTCTTGTCCTGGAATCCAGAAAGGGCAAGAGATCAAAATAAAAGATATACTACAACGTATAAAAATGGTTAGTTCGGGAGAGGAAAATTATGTTCTCAATTTCTTTACTAACCCAGTGTTTGAGAGATAAAGAACTTAAGTGGAACATTCGAGTATCTATGTATCTTATATAGATTTCAAGTGTTAGCCTAAAGTTGTGGCCCTTTGATCTCTGAGAACTTCGACTGAAGTAAAATAACACAACAAAGTAAAATAAAACAAAATAGGGAAAAGCCACATTCTTGTGGAGTGTGTGGATATTCTTGTTCTGAAAAATCAAATTTAATAAAACATTTGAGAACTCACACTGAATGCCATTAAGCCAGACATTGTAATATGGAAGAAAGTTAAACAATCATTGGAACACGTAATTAAAGCGACTGCAAATAAGAAAGGGAACAACGTCTATGCATAAAGTATCATAAATCCAAAACCTTATTAAATTCAAAAATAGAAAAATAGCACTTTTGTATGCGTATGAATAATTTTTCTGAATATATATATATATATATATATATATATATATATATATATATATTAATGCTGTTAGTTTATTAAGTATTCATATGAATAAATAATAATTTCTCACTTGTATTCCATTTGTATAAGAAAAACGACTGATTAAATTACGTGTGAAACTTGATAAGATTTACACTTGAAAACCATTAAACAATATATCTTTATTATCAATTAAGATTTACCATTTTATTTCATTGTGAGTCGATAATTGTAAGGATTTACATTTGAAAACCAACAAGCAATATACGTTTATTTGTATCATAAAGATGTATTATTTTATTACATCGTGAATTATTTATAAACAAGATGTTACATATTGGAAAAAATCTTTGAAAATTCTTAGAGAAAAGGTTTAGCATTTATTACTCACGATCCATCAGAGTATTTTCTTTGAATCTATTAAACTTTGCATTTGCGTTTATTTCTTTACAAAAATAAATATCAAATATCAGTCACACTTAAAAACTCTAAGTGTTGAGACAACTAAATATTACAGTCTAATCTAAAAAGAGGCAGTGGTCTATTCACCGATACCTCAAATTAATTGTTAGTAGAAATTATCCAATTTTGCTTAGTTAATCGCCACCTCACTTATCTCATAGTTTTCCAGTGTCATCATTACGTCCATACGTAAAATTATAGTGCATTTAAAATATAATCGAGAATGTTATAAAAACCATTTGAAATATGTTTTTGCAGTTACATTATTTTGTGAAAATATTGACTTAGCAATTCCTAATTCATATCAGTATCAATATATTTTGTTGTAGAAATTTAATTTTCTGGGTTATATTGATGTAATTAATACAGGCTTAAGAAGTTTTTTGTAATATTACAAATTAATTAAACTTATTTATTTATATTTATACAGGCTTTAGAATATTGTTCATAATATTCTTGTAATAATTGTTTTTTCTAAATTTATATGGAAAATTTACGATCCTTTAGTTTCATGAAACAGGAAAATTAAATCTGCACTTTTACTTAAAATCATAACTGTTATAAAATTGCACTAAGATTTATCAGATAACCGGGTCTTTGTATTCTAATACTGTCTATTATTAAATAATGAAAATCGAATCAAAATCGGTTTTTGAATTTTTGTCAGTTTTTAGGTGATATGAAAGATCAAATGGGGATCCGCCAATCATTTTACACGTACATATCTAATCTAACAATAAACGATAAGTAATATAATAAAAACTATTAACTTTTAAATATAACACATATAATCTAACAATATTATATAACAAAAATATTACCTTTTAAATAAAACATATCTAATCTAACAATATCATATAAAAAATATTAACTTTAAAATATAACATATCTAATCCAACAATATTATATAACAAAAATATTAACTTTTAAATATACATATCTAATCTAACAATATTATATTACAAAAATATTAACTTTTAAATATACATATCTAATCCAACAATATTATATAAAAAATATTAACTTTTAAATATACATATCTAATCTAACAATATCATATAAAAAATATTAACTATTAAATATAACATATCTAATCCAACAATATTATATAACAAAAATATTAATTTTTAAATATACATATCTAATCCAACAGTATTATATAACCAAAATATTAACTTTTAAATATACATATCTAATCTAACAATATTATATAAAAAAAATATTAACTTTTAAATATAACATATCTAATCCAACAATATTATATAACAAAAATATTAACTTTTAAGTATACATATCTAATCCAACAATATTATATAACAAAAATATAACTTTTAAATATAACATATCTAATCTAACAATATTATATAACAAAAATATTAACTTTTAAGTATAACATATCTAATCCAACAATATTATATAAAAAATATTAACTTTTAAATATACATATCTAATCGAACAATATTATATAACAAAAATATTAACTTTTAAATAAAACATATATAATCTAACAATATCATATAAAAAATATTAACTTTTAAATATACATATCTAATCCAACAATATAATATAACAAAAATATTAACTTTTAAATATAACATATCTAATCCAACAATATTATATAAAAAATATTAACTTTTAAATATACATATCTAATCTAACAATATCATATAAAAAATATTAACTTTTTAATATACATATCTAATCTAACAATATTATATAACAAAAATATTAAATTTAAATATACATATCTAATCTAACAATATTATATAACAAAAATATTAACTTTTAAATATAACATATCTAATCCAACAATATTATATAACAAAAATATTAACTTTTAAATATACATATCTAATCTAACAATATTATATAACAAAAATATTAACTTTTAAATATAACATATCTAATCCAACAATATTATATAACAAAAATATTAACTTTTAAATATAACATATCTAATCCAACAATATTATATAACAAAAATATTAACTTTTTAATATAACACATATAATCCAACAATATCATATAAAAATATTAACTTTTAAATATAACATATCTAATCCAACAGTATTATATAAAAATATAAACTTAAAATATAACATATCTAATCCAACAATATTATATAACAACAATATTAAATTTTAAGTATAATATATCTAATCTGACAATATTATATAAAAACTATTAATTTTTTAATATAGCATATCTAATCCAACAATATTATATATGAATATCAACTTTTAAATATAGCATATCTAATCCAACAATATTATATAACAAAAATATTAACCTTTAAGTATAACATATCTAATCCAACAATATAATATAACAAAAATATTAACTTTTAAATATAACATATCTAATCCAACAATATTGTATAAAAATATTTACTTTTAAATATAACACATCTAATCCAACAATATTATATAACAAAAATATTAACTTTTAAGTATAATATATCTAATCCGACAATATTATATAAAGAATATTAACTTTTACATACAACATATCTAATCAAACAATATTATATAAAAATATTAACTTTTAAATATAACATATCTAATCCAACAATATTATATAAAAAATATTAACTTTTAAATATAACATATCTAATCCAACAATATTATATAACAAAAATATTAACTTTTAAATATAACATATCTAATCCGATAATATTATATAAAAATATTAACTTTTAAATATAACATATCTAATCCAACAATATTATATAAAGAATATTAACTTTTACATACAACATATCTAATCAAACAATATTATATAAAAATATTAACTTTTAAATATAACATATCTAATCCAACAATATTATATAAAAAATATTAACTTTTAAATATAACATATCTAATCCAACAATATTATATAACAAAAATATTAACTTTTAAGTATAATATATCTAATCCGACAATATTATATAAAGAATATTAACTTTTACATACAACATATCTAATCAAACAATATTATATAAAAATATTAACTTTTAAATATAACACATCTAATCCAACAATATTATATAACAAAAATATTAACTTTTAAGTATAATATATCTAATCCGACAATATTATATAAAGAATATTAACTTTTACATACAACATATCTAATCAAACAATATTATATAACAAAAATAATTACTTTTAAATATACATATCTAATCCAACAATATTATATAACAAAAATATTAACTTTTAAATATACATATCTAATCCAACAATATTATATAACAAAAATATTAACTTTTAAATATAACATATCTAATCTAACAATATTATATAACAAAAATATTAACTTTTAAATATACATATCTAATCCAACAATATTATATAGCAAACATATTAACTTTTAAATATAACATATCTAATCTAACAATATTATATAACAAAAATATTAACTTTTTAATATAACATATCTAATCTAACAATATTATATAACAAAAATATTACATTTTAAATATAACATATCATATCTAACAATATTATATAACAAAAATATTAACTTTTAAATATACATATCTAATCCAACAATATTATATAACAAAAATATTAACTTTTAAATATAACATATCTAATCTAAAAATATTATATAAAAAATATTAACTTTTAAATATACATATCTAATCGAACAATATTATATAAAAATATTAACTTTTAAATATACATATCTAATCCAACAATATTATATAACAAAAATAGTAACTTTTTAATATAACATATCTAATCTAACAATATTATATAACAAAAATATTAACTTTTAAATATATCATATCTAATCCAACAATATTATATAAGAAATATATTAACTTTTTAATATAACATATCTAATCTAACAATATTATATAACAAAAATAATCACTTTTAAATATATCATATCTAATCCAACAATATTATATAACAAAAATATTAACTTTTAAATATACATATCTAATCCAACAATATTATATAACAAAAATATTAACTTTTAAGTATAACATATCTAATCCAACAATATTATATAACAAAAATATTAACTTTTAAGTATAACATATCTAATCCAACAATATTATATAACAAAAATATTAACTTTTAAGTATAACATATCTAATCTAGCAATATTATATAACAAAAATATAACTTTTAAATATAACATATCTTATCCAACAATACTATATAACAAAAATATTAATTTTTAAATATACATATCTAATCTAACAATATTATATAACAAAAATATTAATTTTATAATATATCATATCTAATCCAACAATATTATATAACACAAATATTAACTTTTAAATATAACATATCTAATCTAACAATATTATATAACAAAAATATTAATTTTTAAATATAACATATCTAATCCAACAGTATTATATAACAAAAATATTAACTTTTAAGTATAACATATCTAATCCAACAATATTATATAACAAAAATATTAACTTTTAAATATAACGTATCTAATCCAACAATATTATATAACAAAAATATTAATTTTTAAATATACATATCTAATCTAACAATATTATATAACAAAAATATTAACTTTTAAATATAACATATCTAATCTAAAAATATTATATAACAAAAATATCAACTTTACATATAACATATCATATCTAACAATATTATATAACAAAAATATTAACTTTTAAATATACATATCTAATCCAACAATATTATATAAAAATATATAGACACTGTCCTCGAGTTTCTAAGGTCTCTCTGTACAGTGGTTTGTCAGAACAACCTGGCATGAGGATACTTTTTCCATAGAAGTAAACCCTGACCAAATATTCGCTGCCCAAATAAGATCTCCTCACTATGGCTAACTCACATTAGCTTTTACAGGGAAAGGTGCACCTTTTCCAAGTTGTGTTACCACAAGTAATAGCACGAAGCAGGATACTCCACCAGACTAGATAAATTCTTGTCCTGGAATCCAGAAAGGGCAAGAGACCAAAATAAATATATACTACAACGTATAAAAATGGTTAGTTCGGGAGAGGAAAATTATGTTCTCAATTTCTTTACTAACTCAGTGTTTGAGAGATAAAGAACTTAAGTGGAACATTCGAGTATCTATGTATCTTATATAGATTTCAAGTGTTAGCCCAAAGTTGGGGCCCCATGATCTCTGAGAACTTCGACTGAAGTAAAAGAACACAAAAAAGTAAAATAAAACAAAATAGGGAAAAGCCAAATTCTTGTGGAGTGTGTGGATATTCTTGTTCTGAAAAATCAAATTTAATAAAACATTTGAGAACTCACACTGAATGCCATTAAGCCAGACATTGTAATGTGGAAGAAAGTTAAACAATCATTGGAACACGTAATTAAAGCGACAGCAAATAAGAAAGGGAACAACGTCTATGCATAAAGTATTATAAATCCAAAACCTTATTAAATTCTAAAAATAGAAAAATAGCACTTTTGTATGCGTATGAATAATTTTTATAAATATATATATATATATATATATATATATATATATATATATATATATTAATGCTGTTAGTTTATTAAGTATTCATATGAATAAATAATAATTTCTCACTTGTATTCCATTTGTATAAGAAAAAACGACTGATTAAATTATGTGTGAAACTTGATAAGATTTACACTTGAAAACCATTAAACAATATATCTTTATTATCAAATTAAGATTTAACATTTTATTTCATTGTGAGTCGATAATTGTAAGGATTTACATTTGAAAACCAACAAGCAATATACGTTTATTTGTATCATAAAGATGTATTATTTTATTACATCGTGATTTATTTATAAACAAGATGTTACATATTGAAAAAAATCTTTGAAAATTCTTAGAGAAAAGGTTTAGCATTTATTACTCACGATCCATCAGAGTATTTTCTTTGAATCTATTAAACTTTGCATTTGCGTTTATTTCTTTACAAAAATAAATATCAAATATCAGTCACACTTAAAAACTCTAAGTGTTGAGACAACTAAATATTACAGTCTAATCTAAAAAGAGGCAGTGGTCTACTCACCGATACCTCAAATTAATTGTTAGTAGAAATTGTCCAATTTTGCTTAGTGAATCGCCACCTCAATTATCTCATAGTTTTTCAGTGTCATCATTACGTCCATACGTAAAATTATAGTGCATTTAAAATATAATCGAGAATGTTATAAAAACCATTTGAAATATGTTTTTGCAGTTACATTATTTTGTGAAAATATTGACTTAGCCACTCCTGATTCATATCAGTATCAATATATTTTGTTGTAGAAATTTAATTTTCTGGGTTATATTGATGTAATTAATACTGGCTTAAAAAGTTTTTTTTAATATTACAAATTAATTAAACTTATTTATTTATATTTATACAGGCTTTAGAATATTGTTCATAATATTCTTGTAATAATTGTTTTTTCTAAATTTATATGGAAAATTTACGATCCTTTAGTTTCATGAAAAAGGAAAATTAAATCTGCACTTTTACTTAAAATTATAACTGTTATAAAATTGCACTAAGATTTATAAGGGTCTTTGTATTCTAATACTGTCTATTATTAAATAATGAAAATCGAATCAAAATCGGTTTTTGAATTTTTGTCAGTTTTTAGGTGATATGAAAGATCAAATGGGGATCCGCCAATCATTTTACACGTACATATCTAATCTAACAATAAACGATAAGTAATATAATAAAAACTATTAACTTTTAAATATAACACATATAATCTAACAATATTATATAACAAAAATATTACCTTTTAAATAAAACATATCTAATCTAACAATATCATATAAAAAATATTAACTTTAAAATATAACATATCTAATCCAACAATATTATATAACAAAAATATTAACTTTTAAATATACATATCTAATCTAACAATATTATATAAAAATTATTAATTTTTAAATATAACACATATAATCTAACAATATTATATAACAAAAATATTAACTTTTAAATAAAACATATATAATCTAACAATATCATATAAAAAATATTAACTTTTAAATATAACATATCTAATCCAACAATATTATATAACAAAAATATTAACTTTTAAATATACATATCTAATCCAACAATATTATATAACAAAAATATTAACTTTTAAATATACATATCTAATCCAACAATATTATATAAAAAATATTAACTTTTAAATATACATATCTAATCTAACAATATCATATAAAAAATATTAACTTTTTAATATAACATATCTAATCCAACAATATTATATAACAAACATATTAATTTTTAAATATACATATCTAATCCAACAATATTATATAACAAAAATATTAACTTTTAAATATACATATCTAATCTAACAATATTATATAACAAAAATATTAACTTTTAAATATAACATATCTAATCCAACAATATTATATAACAAAAATATTAACTTTTAAATATACATATCTAATCTAACAATATTATATAACAAAAATATTAACTTTTAAATATACATATCTAATCCAACAATATTATATAACAAAAATATTAACTTTTAAATATAACATATCTAATCCAACAATATTATATAACAAAAATATTAACTTTTAAATATAACATATCTAATCCAACAATATTATATAACAAAAATATTAACTTTTTAATATAACATATTTAATCCAACAATATTATATAACAAAAATATTAACTTCTAAATATAACATATTTAATCCAACAATATTATATAAAAAATATTAACTTTTAAATATAACATATCTAATCCAACAATATTATATAACAAAAATAATAACTTTTAAATATAACATATTTAATCCAACAATATTATATAACAAAAATATTAACTTTTAAATATAACATATCTAATCCAACAATATTATATAACAAAAATATTAACTTTTTAATATAACACATAATCCAACAATATCATATAAAAATATAAACTTTTAAATATAACATATCTAATCCAACAGTATTATATAAAAATATTAACTTTAAATATATCATATCTAATCCAACAATATTATATAACAACAATATTAAATTTTATGTATAATATATCTAATCCGACAATATTATATAAAAACTATTAACTTTTAATTATAACATATCTAATCCAACAATATTATATAACAAAAATATTAACTTTTTAATATAACACATATAATCCAACAATATCATATAAAAATATTAACTTTTAAATATAACATATCTAATCCCACAGTATTATATAAAAATATAAACTTAAAATATAGCATATCTAATCCAACAATACTATATAACAACAATATTAAATTTTAAGTATAATATATCTAATCCGACAATATTATATAAAAACTATTAACTTTTAAATATAGCATATCTAATCCAACAATATTATATAAAAATATCAACTTTTAAATATATCATATCTAATCCAACAATATTATATTACAAAAATATTAACTTTTAAGTATAGCATATCTAATCCAACAATATTGTATAAAAATATTAACTTTTAAATATAACACATCTAATCCAACAATATTATATAACAAAAATATTAACTTTTAAGTATAATATATCTAATCCGACAATATTATATAAAAAATATTAACTTTTACATACAACATATCTAATCAAACAATATTATATTAAAATATTAACTTTTAAATATAACATATCTAATCAAACAATATTATATAAAAATATTAACTTTTAAATATAACATATCTAATCCAACAATATTATATAAAAAAAAATATTAACTTTTAAATACAACATATCTAATCCGATAATATTATATAACAAAAAATATTAACTTTTAAATATAACATATCTAATCCAACAATATTATATAACAAAAAATATTAACTTTTAAATATAACATATCTAATCCGATAATATTATATAAAAAATATTAACTTTTAAATATGACATATCTAATCCAACAATATAATATAAAAATATTAATGTTTAATATAACATATCTAATCCAACAATATTATATAAAAACATTAACTTTTAAATATAACATTCATTCATAAATATTAAGGAAAGGCTTTAAAATGTTATTTGTGCAATCTACATGAGTTAATAAACATAAGTTCTTTAAAATATAACATTATCATATGAAAAACTTAAAATCTACATATTACCGAAAGGTTTTAAAAGTTTATTTTTCAAATCTACCTGATTTAATATACACATCATTTTATTAAAATATTAACTTTTACATATAGCATTCAATAATATCTTATACAGTATTATATAAAAATATTAACTTTTAAATATATTCATATCTAATCCAACAGTATTATATGACAAACCTAAAATCTTAATATTAACGAAAGTTTTAAAATGTTTGATAGTCTGTTTTAAATAAAGTAGATTTGTTTTTAAATATAACATTCATGCGATAGGGATTCTTCAATTATTGATTTTATAATAAAGAATAAATATTGTTGAAAATTTGTTGTCTAAGATAGTTATAATATATTACCATTTCATGTTTCATGGTCTGGAAACCTTGATTCTAGTAAAGCAACTGGCCTGGATAGCATTCTAATTATACGCTATGTGATGAAGGTCGTCAACCCCATCCCCTGTATTTTCTCTTTCATCAAAAAACACGATGCGACATACAAATATTTGTACGTGATGTTGCCAAGAAAATCAAAACCCATGATTCCAGTAATGTAACTAGCCCTGAGGGCATTCCAATTATAGTGCTGTAAAAACTTTAAGCTAAACGAGCTCCCATACTTACAGTGTTGCCTTCAGGATAATTGCTTCCCAAACTCCTGGAAAATCTCATCAGTATGCCTTTTATTTAAGAATCCAGGTGATCGTTCATTTTCTCAATGCAGATAAAAGGATCCCGTGCGTCATGAGTAAGTTGCTAGAATCTGTATAAAATAGATTAGTCAATCAACTCAGCAAAAAGCCTTCTTAGTGACATGCAATAAGGTTTCCTTTCTGCTAGATCTACAGCAGATGTGCTTACAGTTATATTTCTATATGATTAGCAAATTTCTCGATATAACTTCCTGTCTAAGGCTATTGATCTTGCCATATCAAAGACTTCTGGAAGGGTAAGGCATAAAGGTCTACTTTACATGATCTCCAGCTACGATATAGCTGGAAATGTTTTTTCAATTATTAAATCATTTTTGTCTGATAGGTTCAAAATAGTGGTTGACGGGCAGAAATCAGAATCTCACAGTATTAATGCTAGAGTCAATCAAAGGTGCATTCTGGGCCAAACTCTCTTCTTGATCTACATCAATGATCTTCCAAATAACATCATATCATTCGTTGACATTTATGCTGACGACACTACCATGTATTGCAACACATCCAAAGCTATAATTCATTAAGTTCTCTCCCCTCTGATATTCAACACGTGATACAATGGGAAAAGAAGTGGCTGGTTACTTTTACTGCATCTAAAATGAAACTTCTATATTTATACCATCAACGATCTGATCCCCATCTGGCATCAATTGAGATGAATGGCTCCATGTTTTGACAAGCTTCTGGCCTTGACCTTTACTCATGATCTGAATTGGAACACGTACATCAAATCTGTTGCCAAGGTCTATTGATATAGATATCTCACTGCTGATGCAATTCTCTACCTATATAAAACCCAGATACGTTCAATAATGTAGTACTGTTGCCACATCTGGACAGGAGCTGCTAGAAAGATCTGCCTTCTCAGAGTTAAAAAAAGACTTCTAATGCATTCATTACTGGGCTTTTAACTTTGTATAAATAACCTATGAATATATCATATGTAAAAGGGAAAAGAACTACAAAAACATATACATCATTATTTTAATTATAATCAGTAAAATCAAAATAAAACAACGGAATACAAAAATCACAATGAAAGCAAATAATATACATAAAGTGCGTTGAACAAGCTTACAAATAAGGTTACAGTATAGTATTTATAGAAAGGAAAAACTATTTCTATGTGCAGAACGTGTACTTGATATCAGTAATAAGATCATTCATCTTATATAAAGCAGTGATCGTCTGTCAGCAATTATTATCTGATGTGATCATAACGGAGTGGTTGTTTTTTAGTATCAGTCTATACAGTCTTCATCATCTATATAGTCTTCATCATCTATAGTCTTCATCATCTATACAGTGTTCATCATCTATACAGTCTTCATCATCTATACAGTCTTCATTATCTATACAGTCTTCATTATCTATACAGTCTTCATTATCTATACAGTCTTCATCATCTATATAGTCTTCATTATCTATACAGTGTTCATTATCTATACAGTCTTCATCATCTATATAGTCTGCAGTGAATCAACCAAGAACATAATTTTCATGTTGTTCTATTTTTGTTGTATTCCTGTTGTCCCCGTTGTCTCTGTAGCAAATTTGTTTTCTTATTATGTTTCATTTGAAATTTTTGTGATTGAGCTTATTCTGATGACTCTTGTTAAGTGATGTTGATGTACCACTTTTAGGTTTGGATGTTGGAAGCTCATCAGATGTTACCCGTTGCTCACAAGAGCGGCATGATGCAGGTGCTCAAACTCTGCTTATATGAACAGATGCAGTAGTATGTTTAATGTGAATACTCATATATCTTATTAAATTTAACTGTTTTGTGTAATTTTGGAATCGATTCAGATTTTGTTTATTGTTCCACTTGTTATTTCTGATTATGAAATTTCTGCTTTTTGTTTATAGCTTTTAGTTATATATAAGATTTGTTTGGTCTCTTGATAGTATGTAGCCTCATTGTTGAACTGAGGACTTCAATAATGATTTAATTTTTGCTTTTTCGGTGAGTTTTATACCATCATTTTGTCCATTGTTAAATTTCAATAAAACTGTCGTACATTTTAATTCGTTTATTTTCTATTTCTGCCATGTTCTTTGCTTTTTTTATTCTTTTGTCGGAGAATGATGATCGAGGAAAATAGAATATACAAAAGATAAGCAGAAAATTCTTAAGAAAATTGAGATATTTATATAAATGGCGAAACTCTTATGTTCTGCAAGTCTTTTCTTTAATTATCGTTGGGTTTCTTCTACATATGTTTGATGGACAAACATTGCAGGGAATTATATATATTCCCACATTAGATGTGGGGTTCTGGAAGAGTTTTGTAGTTTTAAACATATGACATATTGTTAATGATGTGATCTGACATATATATATATATGACATATATATATATATACATATATATATATATATATATATATATGTGATCTGACATATATATATATATATATATATATATATATAAAATATATTTTAGTCATCGACATACAGACCTGTTTTGTTGTTTCACAACTCATCAGTGCCGCTAGACTAACACCTCTCCCAAGCCGAGGATCGAACCTAGAACCGTCGTGATGACAGTCGGCAGTCCTACCCCCTGACTACGGAATCGGTGGCCGAAATTAAACTGTCCGAACGTCTATTTAAATAAGCATCCGTCCGCTACTCGTAGAGGGCTCAAACGTTTGTTTGTAAACAAATCGCGAGCTTCGCATTATTTCAGCTAAATTAAGTAGCGAGTAAGATAATTTACGAGAGTGCTCTACCGAAGAGGGGAGCTTTATAAAATATATTTTAGTCATCGACATACAGACCTGTTTCGTTGTTTCACAACTCATCGCGAGCTATATATATATATATATATATATATATATATATATATATATATATCTCAGATCACATCATTAACAATGGCCTATAGTTAATGATGTGGTTTGTTATATATATATATATATATATATATATATATATATATGTGTGTGTGTGTGTGTGTGTGTGTGTGTTCCCACATGAAACTCTAGTGATCATAGGCAATCGGTATATTCCTTATTTTTCCGGAGGATAGATTTATTTATTTTCTTAACAATGATTTGATATGCTATTTTGCTCCATATTTCAAATTTCGAGCAAAAACTATGGACAGGTTTAAATGCCTCGTAATTCTGTATTCCTTGTTGTCAAAAGATAAAAGGGACAAAGATATACTTCATTAATATTTGACTGGACTGTCATTTCAAAAGTTATGGAGGCTTATATCATTTTTTGCATCATTCCGACTGATGTATAAACATGTTGACGGATCTTTTATACCATAGGTGCCAGTTTGATAGCATTTGTTTGTATTTCTTTTGTCTTAATATTTTTATATATAACTGCGTCATGTTCAGCGGATTTTTGATTAAGAGCTGACTTCTTTTAATAAAGAGTGTCCATATGTTAAACGGGAGACGTGCTAGATTGCGAGAAACAGCACATCATTTTTTTACATTAATATTTGGTCAGATTTTTCTTATAATGAGAATATCCTCATGGCAATGTCCCTGCAAACCTATATAAAAAAACTGAAAAAAATCGAGGAATGTTAATTAAGCATTTTACATAAGTTTCCCCATTTATATAAATATCTCAATGTTCATAAGAATTTTCCGCTTATCATTTGTATATTTTATTTTCCTCGATCTTCATTCTCCTGAGAAAGCTCCCCCGAAAGTAAATTAAAAACCATTTTTTTAACAGTATGTTCCCAGGTCAAAATAAATATGATGTATACAAACATAAATTGGTTAGAAGAATAGCTGGTGTTTCGCAAAAGTTTTGAAAGATTAGAACTTGCATATACTATAGGGCAGCCAAACCAGCTGCCAACATTGCCTCTCTTTTTATGGAAACCAATTTTTTGCATCCTTGCTGTTCTCTTGTGCAATTGTCTGGATCTCTTTTGCACTTGGTTCACCAGGAATATTAGTTAGGTAGGACTTCAGGTCCTTCTTCTGTGGCACCTATGATAACTGGTATGATTGATATTAGGAACACTCACTTAAATCTCTTTCTCTGTTCAGACAGCTATCATTAGGAACACTCACTTCAATCAGGGTTGCAACTCTGACCTACCCCATATAACAATGTCAGGTTTCACAGCAGGATTTTCAAGGTAGGTGACTGTAGGGATTACATGGTCGTAATGTATGGTATATAAGTATTTTCCAACTGTTCTTTCAAGTTGATATTCCCAGGACTTGCTACTACGCTGGATGTTTAATTTTTTACAGATGATCCAGTGGATGTACTAACATACTCCATCATGTCTCGCTATATAGTAGCCACCCCCTAAAAGAACCTTGCAACTTGATATCAGACGACTAACACTTTCCAATTCTGTATGGCAGAACCTGCATTTGTTGTCATTACTGATACTTACCATCTTCTTGAATGCATTGGTCATCAATCCCTGGTCTTGAGCAGCCATTATTACCCTTTCCTGATCATGGTGGGAGGCTCCCCTTTTAAGCCAGTCCAATGAACCTTTTTTGTCTATGTATTTCTGAGAGTCCCCCCAATACTTTGCATGCTGATGTTGGTCCCATTCTCAAAGATTCATCATTTCGAAGGTCTCGGTATATTTCTAACTACTCTTTCTAGCTATTTCTGTGGCACACTTGTTTGGTGTTTCCTCTTCATCTGAGAGACGGTTTCGTCTTCATCTGAGAAACTGTTTCGTGTTCATCTGAGAGACTGTTTCGTCTTCATCTGAGAGACAGTTTCGTCTTTCACAAGTATGGAACTTTTCACCCGGGTAACTTCTAATGTGTTAGTAAATGTGATTTTAAGAACAAGAATATCCACAGTTAATACGGTTTTTTCCTTTTTTGTTTTATTTTATTTCAGTTGAAGTTCTCAAAAACCAAGGAGCCCACAACCTGGGGCTAACACTAGAACTCTATATGAGATACATAGATATTCGAATGTTCCATATAAGTTCTTTATTTCTCAAACACTGAGTTAGTAAAGAAATTGGGAACATAATTTTCCTCTCCCTAATTAACCATTTTTATTCGTTGTAGTATATCTTTCATTTTGGTCTCTTGGTCTTACTGGATTCTAAGACAAGAATTTATCTAGTCTGGTTGAGTATCCAGCTTCGTGTTATTACCTTAGGTACCATCACTTGGAGAAGGTGCACCATTCTCCGTAAAAGCTAATGTGGGTTAGTCATAGTAGTGAGATGTTATTTAGGCAGTGAATACTATGTGACTTTGAATATTTGGTCAAGATTTACTCCTATGGAAAAAGTATCCTTATGCCAGGTTGTTCTGACAACCCCTGTACAGAGAGACCTTAGACACTCGAGGATAGTGTCTATTAGGCATTCAAGTTCTCTCCTTCAGTGTGAGTTATCATATGTGTCAATAAATATGATTTTGTAGAACAAGAATATCCACACACTTTGCAGGAATGTGACTTTTCCCCAGTGTGAGTTCTCATATGTCTTACTAGCATATCTTTTCGAGAACAAGAATATCCACACACTTCACAAGAATGTGGTTTTTCCCCAGTGTGAGTTCTCACATGTGTCAATAAACGCGATTTTGTGGAACAAGAATATCCACACACTTTACAAGAATGTGGCTTTTCCCTTGAAGAATTATCCCCAGTGTGAGTTCTCATATGTGTCAATAAATGTGATTTAGTAGAACCAGAATATCCACATACTTTGCAGGAATATGGTTTTACCCCAGTGTGCGTTCTCATATGTGTCACTAAAGATGATTTTGTAGAACAAGAATATTCACATACTTTACAAGAATGTGGTTTTTCCCCAGTGTGAGTTCTCATATGTGTCACTAAATGTGATTTTCTAGAACAACAATATCCACATACTTTACAAGTATGTGGTTTTTCCCCAGTGTGCGTTCTCATATGCGTCACTAAATATGATTTAGTGGAACAAGAATATTCACACACTTTACAACAATATGGTTTTTCCCCAGTGTGCGTTCTCATATGTGTCAGTAATGTTGACCTTAGAGAAAACGAATATCCACACACTTCACAAGAATGTGGTTTTTCCCCAGTGTGAGTTCTCATATGTTTTACTAGCATATCTTTTCGAGGACAAGAATATTCACACACTTTACAAGAATGTGGTTTTTCCCCAGTGTGAGTTCTTATATGTGTCACTAAGTTTGATATTTGAGAACAAGAATATCCGCACACTTCACAAGAATGTGGCTTTTCCCCAGTGTGAGTTCTCATATGTGTCACTAAATGTGATTTTTGAAAACAAGAATATCCACACATTTTACAAGAATGTGGCTTTTCCTCAGTGTATAATTGCATGCTTTACTTAACTACCCCAGTCCAATATTCACTTAAGCATTATTTTGAAAATAACCTCCTACAGAAGAATACACTATTTATTTTAGCTATGTAAGACATTGTAAAGCCGCATATTTTCTGAAGGTTGAGATGATCTTGTTTATACCTTTTCATTTATTTGAACATTAAGCACATATACATATGTTATTATTACCTCGAAGGTTTGTATGATTTTCTACACTATTTCAAAGAATTTGTTCAAATAGTAGTATTCTCGGAAACACATATTTGCATACATATATGTGTTGTATTTCATATCAATAATTTTCTATAATAAAACATACTGATCCATAACAATGTAATAACAGTCATCAAACAGGAACATCTGTAAATAAAAGAAATAAATGAATTTCAGTATTTTAGTATCAACGTTTATGTATGGTTTGTTTTTTTCAATATATGGATGGAACTCATAAAATCTTGTTTACTCAAAACTTAATATGATACACAGAAGAAAATAATCGGATGTTTTATAATTGGCACAGGAAGAGTCGATACAGGTGTTTTTTTTACATATATTTTAGAAATAGTTAGAATTTTATATATATAGAATATTATATATTTCATAGATAAAACATTAGAAACATTGATATATATATAAATATATATATATATATATATATATATATATATATATATATTGATATAGATAGATATTGATATGTATATAGATAAAAGAAATCCCTTCCCATAATTCCCTTGCTATCTTTTTGTCTCTTTCCTGCACGACCACCATGAAGTGAAGACGCATATTCTGTCTTTCTGTAAATGGAGGGAGCGCCCCCTCCCTCAATACTAGTTAGGTTAGTTAGCTTTGAAAAGCTTATCGTTCAGTTTTTAATTGTAAAAGTTTTTGTAATATATATTTTGTAAAATAAAATAGTTATGCTTTATATATAAAACATAATCGGATGAGTCGATACAGGTATTTTTAACAAATACTTTAGAAACAGTTATGCTTTATATATTACATGCTTTATATATATCAAATAATCGGATGTTTTATAACTTGACACAGGAAGAGTCGATACAGGTATTTTCTAACATATACTTTAGAAACAGTTACATGTAGAATTTTAATATGGTATTCATCATGATATATATATAAGATATACAATCTTAGAAAGGTCCCCGTTTATAACTTAAAAAATATACAACATGAAAATAATATTAAAAAAATAAAAATTCTTAAAGCGTCGTATATTAGAACCCTTCAACCACTATAAATGATATCGCACTCAAGAAAAGCAGTAACGATCTAATATGTCTTGTGTAGTCATATTAGACGAACTTTGTTAACGGTGTCCATTAACTTGCTGATTTTAATACCCGAATTTTTATTCGCCCTGTATTTTTAATCGAGTTTTTATCAACTATACATTTTAACTTATCGCCGTATACTTTTATTTTAGTTTTTCACTTTTAAAATCATTTTCCTCCTTCGGATTTTTACTTCAACACCTGCTGATGATTCGTGGACAAATTAAAAGCGCTCGTGACAGCGACAACTATGGAAATTTTGCAATATTTTGGATTCTGATACAAAAAGATAAGGAAAATCGAAAAATTAAAAAGAGAATCATAAAACAAAGTGTTTCCATTGCCTTTCATAATATTTGCTTTAGTATATATATATATATATATATATATATATATATATATATATATATATAATGATATATATATAATGATATATATATATAATGATATATATATATATATATAATGATATATATATAATGATAGATATATATATATATATATATATATATATATCAATATATATAATGACCTCTATCATTGTGTTCGACATAGGAGGTTCTGATAATAAGAATCCTCACTGTTTCAGTAGTACTAATATCATTGATGACATTACAATCCCACCTTTTGTTTGTAACCCAAAGCATTTGCAAGTATATACCTGAGGCTCATGTATTTTTAATTGTCAGTCTAAGCACTTCTGCCGCTGTTGACTACCAATGGAGGGTTCACTGAGCTTCCCCATGAGATGAAGCAATGAGATCAGCATCATAAGCAAAGAGAAGATTTTTTAAGATGTCTGCATGCTTTAATTAGAAGCCTCAACATGCTTGATAATCACAATGCAGATATCATGTTTAGAATGAAAATTCACCAAACACACGATTGAACATAAAATGAAAGACTGTGGATAACGCATCCTTGTTTAGTACATTATTTGGTGACATTAAAACATCATCAGAGACAACTGAAGCTTTTGTACATTCATGAAACGGTTTAATATTGTTCAACATATCAGAAAATCAGGACCCTCTATAAAGGTGTGCTATTGAGAGAGTTAAAAGTTTCTGTCAGGTCTACAAACAATATGAGGTGTTCCTCATTATTGTCTCATGTTTTCTCGCAAATATCATGTTCATTATTCCCTGGTGTCTTCATTATTCTTTTGAGTATTGCATGAATATTCTACCAGCTCTGTATAACGATGATATTCTACAATGATTTCCACATAATCATTAGTTACGCTTATTCTTTTAAAAGTGGTTTATTAGTGTTGTGTGTTGAAAACCTTGTCGGACAGATCCTATTCTCTATATCAACAAACAGTTCATTAAGTTTGTTGCTTGAATCTTAGACCACCACATTTAATTGAATCTTTTTCTGTGGTTTTTACATATGCTCTTTCATAGTTTTCCCATCTTCTTGTGTGCATCTCTTTTATCTATGAATTTTTTTGCTCCATATAACATGTTTCATGATTTTTCAATAACACTATAGACTTAAACAGTGTTGAGTGTATTATTCGAATGTGTAGGGAAGTATCACATGAGAATGGGTTTCCCCTTTGTGGGACATAATGTACAATTCTTTGTAGGTCAGCATAGAACTAATATTTTTCTTCATCAAAATTATTTACTGTTTGAATGTAGCAGCTGTCGCTGATCAAGAACGAGACTACATATCATAATCACATAATTATTCCTTTAAAACTACAAACATAATATATATCAGATATTGTTTAAAGAAGTGGTAATTACTTTTGGAAAATATCGAACCAAATGGCAAGACTGTGTTTGAGCATAGCAGCTGTTGATGAAGAGCAAGACTCAATATCAAAATCACATCAGAGAAGGTGTTCTATTAACAGAGTTAAAAACCTTTGTTTTGTCTATAAACTGTATGTAGTGTTCCTCATCCTCCTCTCGTGATTACTCAACAATGTATCGCAAATAGTTTTCTTTGGTGTAATCGAAAACTACATTGTTACTTAATGATTCTATTGAGTATTACACGAATATTTTACCAGTTATGTTTAACAATTAAATCCAACGATGATTACAACATACTCTTTTGTTATGTTTGTTTTTATTCATTAAAAGTGGTTTATTATTGTATTACATGAATATTTTACCAGTTATGTTTAGCAATTAAATTCTACGATGATTACTACATACTCTTTTGTTTTGTTTTAATTAAAATTATTAGTCTGTGTATGGCTGTCTCATCTGTGAATGAATTTCTTCCTGATCTTTTTTCTTTATCAGAATTATTTATTGTTTGAGCATAGCAGCTGACAATGTCGCATGTTTGTCATGATCAAGAAGTGACGGCATATCATAATCATATCAGAGGTGTTTAAAGAATTATACTTTTTTTAATATCCAGCAAAATGTCAAAATGGTGTTTGAGTGTAGCAGCTGATGATCAACATCAAAACTTCATATCATAATCATATCACAGATGATTTGATAGTTTTTTATGGAAAATATCGGACTTCATATCATAATCATATCACAAATGATTTGATAGATTTTTATGGAAAATATCGGACTTCATATCATAATCATATCATAAATGATTCGATAGTTTTTTATGGAAATTATGGGACCAATTCCTGATTTACGTAACTACTGTTCACTTTTAGTTTTTTATCTTAAATTTGTGTTTATTACATTGTCCATTTTACATACTGGCATGTGTTGTGCGGCTTTCATGAAGTGACTTATAAAAGTAACCTATCCATAGCCAAGTCTATATTTATCTTACTTTCTTCCAAGTCGATCCTTATCACTTCCATTTCATGTTTTATCTTTCTTTCTCTCCACGAACCTAAATTGAATACTTTCGTTAAGGAGCTTGAATGAAGTAAAGTATATGTAGCCATAGATATTGGTGGCTGGTAAGGTTTCATGTAATAATTAAAAGAACCGAGCTTTGTCTTGACAGCGGTGAACGTTACCATCCATTTTTAACTCCGATTCCACTACAGACTGACGGTCTTCCTCTAGTGTTTTGGCCATTATCTTGAATATGTGTCCATTAGTTTCCCCCACGTGCCTGCTATAGAGCGTGGTGCCGTTAGCAAATATACCAATCTCAGAGACAATTAAATCAGTTAAGTTATTTATGAATATCAAAAATAAAAAAGGTCCAAGAATCAATCCCTGTTGCACATCCACATTTATATAACATTTTTTGGACATATGCTCATCGAGGACAACCTGGATTCTTCTCTGATTTAAGAAGGATCTAATTATGTTAAGCATTCGTCCAGTACTACCATAGGATTTTATTTTCCTCAGAAGACCATCGTGCCATACCCTATCAAAAGCCTTAGATATATCAAGGGCTACTGCCCTCCCTCCTTTATCCAGTGTTTGGTATAAACGTTCAGAGATTAAAGTTAAAATATCTGCAGTAGAACGGGCTTGCCTTAATATATATTAGTTGTTTTACAGAAGTTATGCAGCTGTAAGGTGTTGGATTAATTAAGTATTCAAATATGTTAACGAAAAGAGGGAGGAGGCTAATTGATTAATAAAGGACTCAAATATTTTGATGAAAAGAGGGAGGAGGCTAATGGATTAATTAACGATTCAGATATTTTAACGAAAAGAGGGAGGAGGCTAATTGATTAATTAAGGATTCAAATATTTTAATGAAAAGAGGGAGGAGGCTAATTGATTACTTAAGGATTCAGATATTTTAACGAAAAGAGGAAGGAGGCTAATTGATTAATTAAGGACTCAAATATTTTAACGAAAAGAGGGAGGAGGCTAATTGGGCGATAATTTAATGGGTCCGTTCTTTCGCCAGAGTTTTTGTAAACTGGTACCACAGAAACAGTTTTCCAGCAGCCAGGAAAGCAAAATTCATTAAGGTATTTGTTAAAGAGTTTAGAGAGAACAAAAGCGACCTCAGCGGAGCGTTTTTTTAATAGCACAGCCAGGATGAGATCAGATCCACATGCTTTTGAGGTGTCAAGGTTTTTTATAATATCATGTACTTGGGAAGACGTGATCTTTAGACCATCTAGCGTGGTTTCTGTCGGCAGAAGAAAATCAGGGAGGGAATAGCTTGCTGGGTCCAAGATAGAGTTTGAGGCAAACTGGACAGCAAGCATGTTAGCTCATGATTCTTTGATAGTGGGGATATTGTTGATTGCTCATTATTTACTATACAATTGCAGATTTTCCAGAAATCATGAGTTCCTAATTTTTGTGCTTCAATGCGTTTTCTGGTTGTTTCAGTATATTTAATCTTAGCTGTTGCTACTTCTTTATTGCGCCTATTTCTAGCTTCTATATACTTTTGTCTGTTTGGACAGGACTTATACCGGATAAATCTATGGTGTGCATGTTGCCTCTGAGCAATGGCAGCTGCGCATGTAGAAGTAAACCATTGGGGAGAGTGGGTTTTACTGAAGAACTTCCGTGTAGGAACATGTTCATCAATTGCTGCTTTGAACAATTCAGTAATCTCATTTGCGATATTTTACGGTATATTTTGTTTATTAAATTGTTAGGTGAAAGTACAGAATAGTAAACAACACATGGGCTTTACACTTCCTCTGAAAAAAAAAAGTAAAAAAGCAAACACTTTTACGAGTTTTTAGTTAAAATATGGAAACTGAACGATTACATGTCTTGTTGATCGTTAACTGGCCATCCATGAAGTGGGTGCTAATTCAATGTTAAATTTATATAGGAAAGTGATCCCAACTTGGAAATCTTTAATATTTGTTTGTTTTTTTTTTAATCTTTTTTAATTGCTTCTTTGCGGATTTTTAAAAAGGATTTTAAGAGTAATACCCCCCCACCGCCAAGGTAGATTTTGGATATTTTTAATGAATTAACTACACTGGGTTTGATTGTAATAAACGAACAATATTGTTTTCTCTCATTAAGTTCCTGCGTACTAATTAGTAATGGGTGCCAATTTCATGTAAACTTTATAAACATTAACAATTTTTTTTTATTAAGTTTCTGCTAATTAGTAATAGGTGCTTATTTTATGTAAACTTTATAAAATGAAGTAATCCCCATTCTAAAATCTGAAACATTAGATAAAACATTAAAAATCAAACGGGATTTTAGAAAATCAAACAGAATTTTCTATCAACATAAAATGTAATTGTAGATAGAATAATATTTTTTTAAATGTTAAAACAATTTAATACTCGAAAAACAGTTTTTGTGCGCATTTTTCTAACAATTCAACCAAGTTCGAATTAAATTGATGTATATTTGGTAATTATTATTATTTTAAAAGAAATAAGTATTATTTCGATAAATACAGTTTTTGATAAAAATGTAAATGTCAAATTGAATATATTTTTAATAGACTTTTTAGTGCTTCTTCACTATTCAGACAAAAGTTAGGAAATCGTAAAACTAAATTTCACATAAAAACAATGGTATCTACGTATTGCTCGTATTTGTAAGATGATTATATTAAAAAACATTACGATTATCGATATAGTGGAAAATTATTTTTCAAAGAAAATTAAAAAATATTTGATGAAAACGATCGTAAAGCACAGAATTCAAAAGGGAATAGTTTTCCGTTTTTATTTTATTTTTCACCTGTTAACACGATTAAAATTGTTTTGGTAATTTCGACTGCATACGTTGGAAGCTACCATTGTAACTTATTAGAATTGACAAAAAAATCAGTTGAAAACCATGTTTTTTTATCTGAAAACTACATTTATCGAATACAAAATCTCGTCCCTATTCTGTAGAAGCACCTATTTTTTAATAGGAAATTTATTTTTTATATGTCTACGCGGAAACAATATTTTTTTTATTTTAAGAAGTTATTAAATTTAAGTTTTTTAATTGTAAAAAATCTTACCTGTCATTTCGGGGTGGGGTGGGGGTGAATTCTTTTGTTGTTGTTGTTGTTGTTTTTTTTTTTTTTTTTTTTTTTCTTCTAAAATAAAATAAAATAAACTTACCTTTCACTCCAGGAATTTAATTTGAAAAAAAAAACATAAAAAAAACGGATGAAATTCGTTTTTTTTTTTTCTTTTGTGTTCAAAACAGAAATTTTGTTTGTTATGATTTCTTTAGTAAATTGATACAAATTTTGTTTTGTGTGTCCAATTCATTAAGAAATAAAATATATGAAAATATAAAAGAAACAAAATTAAAAGATGAAAAACACGATTTAAACGTAAAATTATTTGAAGAGAAAATCAACGGCTACAGAACAATGACTAAAAGTCACCGTAACACGGTGTAATCATTATTTCGTTCCTTGTGTTAAAATGTTCGTTCATGAGTTAAATGTGCCGAATTGTTTAGATTATAGTTGTCAATTAATTAAGTCTTGTTTTTTTTTGTTTGTTTTTTTAATTTCTCGTTTTGTGTCCAATTCATTAAATAATAAAATACATGAAAATATAAAAGTGAGGGTCATTTTTGTAAAACTGAACATTCTTTTATTGATTGGATTAGTCAAACTACGGTTAAAATCCGTAAAATAAAATATTAACAGATTTCTTCTCGACTTCCGTGAACGAAAAAAATATTCGTCTTAAAGTTGTATCAAGAAACTGGACATGAGTTAAGAATGAAAACATAATTTTACTAGCAAAACGACACGAAAATTGCTCTGTCTTTTTTTTTTTAATTTTAATCAGTGCAACTTAGTTTTAATTATTTTCTTCTGTATCTTCATTTTTCACCGCAACAAAAAATAAAGTAGAATTAAAAATAACAATTCACCTTGTAGGGATTTCTGTTAAGAGAAGCCAACAAACAAAAAATGTAACAAAGGTGAGATAACTTACTCTTCTACCTACCTTCAATTCGAACTATCGAGGCCTTATAATGAATACATTTACTCTTAAATCAAATTTTCACGGTACTGAAAAGATACTTATCTGCATGTTTTATCTAATGCAACGCGGCGGCCATAGTTGAAGTTTTCCGGATATTAAGCAATGTATCTGTTACGTGTTATAAGTGGTGGCCATTTTTGTAATGAATAAAAGCATTAAAATACATTAAAACATAAAAGTTATCTAGGTAGTAATTAATGTGTGTATATATATATATATATATATATATATATATATATATATCTGTAGAAAAATATTTTCTCAATATATATCAGTCCTTAATAAAGAAGCTCAATGTAATTACAGAGCAATATAGAGAATAAATGACAAAAGTTAGATTCCAAAATTTATGATGTTGTCCATCGTATAATTTATTCCTTTCATTATTTTTAATTAATTATATATATATATATATATATATATATATATATATATATATATATATATATATATATATATATATATATATAATTTCAATATTAACAAATCCGAATAATCCAAATAATCTTCATAAAAAAAAATTGCAAAACTGAATAATTAACATAAATAACAAAAATAAAATGGGGAGGGGTGGAGAATTTACATCCTGTATTTTTTAAAAGTGGGTAATTTTTTGTTAATCATGAATTACGCGAGTCTGTCTATGTTAAGGGATGTTGTTTTCTAGATTATGCCCAAAGACTTTACCCCAAGAAAAGGCAATAGGCAATTTTTCATGTCTATCAAGTAATGATTTCACGAATAAAGTAACCCAGACAAGAAACTTCCGCCAGCCAGGAAGATTCCTCAGACTTCCTGGACACTGCCTGAAGACTTCATCTTTTGGTAGACAGGCTTACATCCTCAGTCATCCGACTTGTTGGGACATAAAAAAATATTTATAAAATTTATTACAATGCAATCCAGACTTCAGAATCATCTCGTCCTCACAATAAAATATATACATGACGATATCGGCGAATAAGATAGAAGTATTTCACTTGGTCTCCAAATTTACGTGTCGGCAAAGCAAGGTTAACAATGACATCAGTTAATATTATCTATATTGCATGTAAGGGTTAACAATGACATCAGTTAATATTATCTATATTGCATGTAAAGGTTAACAATGACATCAGTTAATATTATCTATATTATATGTAAAGGTTAACAATGACATCAGTTAATATTATCTATATTATATGTAAAGGTTAACAATGACATCAGTTAATATTATCTATATTACATGTAAAGGTTAACAATGACATCAGTTAATATTATCTATATTACATGTAAAGGTTAACAATGACATCAGTTAATATTATCTATATTATATGTAAAGGTTAACAATGACATCAGTTAATATTATCTATATTACATGTAAAGGTTAACAATGACATCAGTTAATATTATCTATATTGCATGTAAGGGTTAACAATGACATCAGTTAATATTATCTATATTGCATGTAAAGGTTAACAATGACATCAGTTAATATTATCTATATTATATGTAAAGGTTAACAATGACATCAGTTAATATTATCTATATTACATGTAAAGGTTAACAATGACATCAGTTAATATTATCTATATTGCATGTAAGGGTTAACAATGACATCAGTTAATATTATCTATATTGCATGTAAAGGTTAACAATGACATCAGTTAATATTATCTATATTATATGTAAAGGTTAACAATGACATCAGTTAATATTATCTATATTACATGTAAAGGTTAACAATGACATCAGTTAATATTATCTATATTACATGTAAAGGTTAACAATGACATCAGTTAATATTATCTATATTATATGTAAAGGTTAACAATGACATCAGTTAATATTATCTATATTATATGTAAAGGTTAACAATGACATCAGTTAATATTATCTATATTATATGTAAAGGTTAACAATGACATCAGTTTATATTATCTATATTATATGTAAAGGTTAACAATGACATCAGTTAATATTATCTATATTACATGTAAAGGTTAACAATGACATCAGTTAATATTATCTATATTACATGTAAAGGTTAACAATGACATCAGTTAATATTATCTATATTATATGTAAAGGTTAACAATGACATCAGTTAATATTATCTATATTGCATGTAAAGGTTAACAATGACATCAGTTAATATTATCTATATTATATGTAAAGGTTAACAATGACATCAGTTAATATTATCTATATTATATGTAAAGGTTAACAATGACATCAGTTAATATTATCTATATTATATGTAAAGGTTAACAATGACATCAGTTAATATTATCTATATTACATGTAAAGGTTAACAATGACATCAGTTAATATTATCTATATTACATGTAAAGGTTAACAATGACATCAGTTAATATTATCTATATTATATGTAAAGGTTAACAATGACATCAGTTAATATTATCTATATTATATGTAAAGGTTAACAATGACATCAGTTAATATTATCTATATTGCATGTAAAGGTTAACAATGACATCAGTTAATATTATCTATATTATATGTAAAGGTTAACAATGACATCAGTTAATATTATCTATATTATATGTAAAGGTTAACAATGACATCAGTTAATATTATCTATATTATATGTAAAGGTTAACAATGACATCAGTTAATATTATCTATATTACATGTAAAGGTTAACAATGACATCAGTTAATATTATCTATATTACATGTAAAGGTTAACAATGACATCAGTTAATATTATCTATATTACATGTAAAGGTTAACAATGACATCAGTTAATATTATCTATATTACATGTAAAGGTTAACAATGACATCAGTTAATATTATCTATATTACATGTAAAGGTTAACAATGACATCAGTTAATATTATCTATATTATATGTAAAGGTTAACAATGACATCAGTTAATATTATCTATATTATATGTAAAGGTTAACAATGACATCAGTTAATATTATCTATATTACATGTAAAGGTTAACAATGACATCAGTTAATATTATCTATATTATATGTAAAGGTTAACAATGACATCAGTTAATATTATCTATATTATATGTAAAGGTTAACAATGACATCAGTTAATATTATCTATATTACATGTAAAGGTTAACAATGACATCAGTTAATATTATCTATATTACATGTAAAGGTTAACAATGACATCAGTTAATATTATCTATATTATATGTAAAGGTTAACAATGACATCAGTTAATATTATCTATATTACATGTAAAGGTTAACAATGACATCAGTTAATATTATCTATATTACATGTAAAGGTTAACAATGACATCAGTTAATATTATCTATATTACATGACGATATCGGCGAATAAGATTGAAGTATTTCACTTGGTCTCCAAATTTACGTGTCGGCAAAGCAAGGTTAACAATGACATCAGTTAATATTATCTATAAAAGCAAAACAAGGATTTAAAATTGCACTACAATTTTATTCAACATTGTAATGTAAATTGTCTCTGATGTATCGTTATTTTCATGGAAAGTGTTCAACTGAGCTTCAATCTATGGTCCCCCCTCGCCAAACTTTCACAAGAAACACTCGTCTAGCTGTAAACACTATCAATAATTTCCCCCACTCTTTATCTGTGCCTAAACCTAAACGTAGATTCCATGAACAAAGCTTCTTTCTTAGAACTGCACGCCTGTGGAATTGTCTTCCGTTTTCCTGCTTTCCGGCTGACTACAATATGGTTGTGTTCAAGTCTAAAGTAAATAAGTTCTTGATGAGCCGTTCCATATAAGTTATTAAATTTACCAAATTTTCATTACTAATGATTACTATATTGACCAATTTCTACTGTACACTCTTTAACCCTTATCCTTGAGTGGCCTCTGGGCCTTGATAATGTGGTGATGCCTTTGTAAAAAAAAAAAAAAAAAAAATGTAATGACGTGCATATCGTGAATTTCTTGTAAAAGCACGAGATATTTGCCAAACATTGCATCTCTTAAATATTGCTTGGTCATGGCACACATAACGAAAACTTTTTGGGCGAGCATAAACTGCACGAGTGGAACTTATAGAATACAAACCTGAAACCGCGAGTTCATTGTTTAAACTCACCGGCTTAATATTCACAGGCAACTTGAATTGGAACAAATACATTGAAGGCATTGCCAAGGCTGCTGCAAAGAAAGTGAGCGTTTTTTTCCTACTGTGAAAGAAAATTATTCGCAGCTGAAACATGTACGCCATATGTTTAGAAAGTCACAATTCAGCTGATGCATCTACCACTTGTCACTCATTTTTGGAAATTGCATAAAAATAATCTCCATTCTAATTAGATCCTGTAATATCAATCAAGCTCAACCTCATGTCCCATCACTGTAATGTTGCATACTTGTATCTATTTACAAGTATTTTTAACAAAATGCCCTCTGATGCACTCGTGCACCCTCGATGTACATATACTTGGCGTTCTCGCGTATCAGCAACATTAAACAGTTTCACTTTTAAGACATGTAGATGCTGTTATACTCCTAGAATTGCATCCTATCATTATATCCAATAATTACATCTTATCATTACATCAATATTATTATAAGTATATCATATAATTACATCCTATAATTACATCCTATATTTGCATCCTATCATTACATCAATATTATTATAAGTATATCATATAATTACATCCTATAATTACATCATCTAATAATATATCATATAGTTACGATGAAGAGATTCCTGAGATTGCAGTTTCTTTTCAAGTCGTACACATGACCTTCGTATTTCGTTCTCTTTCCCTCTCACCGCTCTTTAACCTAAGAATCATCGTTGGAAACACTACATTCTACTAAGTTTCATTCATTCTTTTTTCTGTTTCACATTACTGTGTCAGCTTTAATAGATTAGTTTTTAGATCCGTAATCGTAGGAATTACATAGTCATAGTGGATTCAATTTTGTGACATGTAGATGCTGGAAGGCATTCTATTCGAATAGTTTATCTCTTCAGACTGCTCGGAAATTCCCTCCCCGTTTCCTTTACTATATTAGCATGTAGAAGTTTAAAGGTAACTATAATAGATATATATTTGTTAAAGTTTCCGCATAATCACCTTAATGATTTTGATTAATAGCCATTCTGAGCAAAGTTGTTTGAGGTGAGACAGAGTTTTTCGTAGCCTTTTCTCTTCCCTGCAACCTTGTTGCGAGTTTGTCTCTGCTTTATCCTTATTTTCATGGCAAGACCATTCTATGACTCCCCGTCGCCAAACTTTCACAAGAAACATCGTCTAGCAGAAAACACTATCACTAATTTCCCCCACTCTTTATCTGTGCCTAAACCTAAACGTAGATTCCATGAACAAAGCTTCTTTCTTAGAACTTCACGCCTATGGAATTGTCTTCCATTTTCCTGCTTTCCGGCTGACTACAATATGGTTGTTTCAAGTCTAAGATAAACAAGTTTTTGATGAGCCGTTCCATATAAGTTAAAAAAATTACCGAATCTCCATTACTAACGATTACTATATTTTCTAATTTCTACTGTACACTCTTTAACCCTTATCCTTGAGTGGCCTCTTGGCCTTGATACGTGTTGCTGCCTATGTAAAAAAATCCACACATTGAGAGACACAATCAATCAAAGCAAGAAAGGCGAGATTCTTTTTCAAAATTCTCTAATTGCAACTGAGGTTCTAAAATATACTTTGTTAATGAATAACCTACTATATTTTTTATTGTTTTTATGAAGTAGTAAGACAATGAATAAAAGCTAACACGATGAAGATGTACAGTGAAGAAATGTTTGAGGAATAGTTTTAAAATATATTTTAAAATCTTTCATTTTATTTAAATCCACAAAAATGCCGGTTAACGTTACTATTGTCATCTGTTGTTACATTTTAATGTTGAATTGAATTTATTGATAATAAATAATGTACAGTTCGATTGAACATTAATTTCCCGTCCAATATTTTTTGGTTCAATTGTTTTAGCCGTGATTTTTATTCAATTTTCGGTTTTTAGCGATTATCGATATTCTATGTTCAATGTCATCCATATTTTCTAATTCTAACTATAGTTGAAATTAATTTATTTTAAGCATTTCCCAGTTCAATACAGAATTAAAGATAAAAACTTATAGTAAATGTAGATAAGTAACATTTACTGCTTTCATTTTTTTATTTGTTTTTCTAACTTTTTATTGTTTTTGTCGAATCTTTTTTTTTTAAATATCCCGTAGAAGCATTCGTGTGAAAAGTTGGTTAAAAGTGAAAACAATTGAAATTTTGATGTAAGAAATAAACAAGATGCAAACACACAACTATTGAGAAATTTGTCAAATCAAACGCATTTTCTATCCACTTTGGATATAATTTAAGTTTTCTGCATGGAATTTAATAAATATAAAATTCAAAAAGATTAAAAGAATACAATTTAAAATATATAAAACCCGATTTAATCGTGAAATTGTCTTAGCAGACATCAATCATTTTATCGTAAAATTGTTAAAAACGACATTAGCATCGACAATCAAATAGAAAGCAGAACAACCCTAAGTGTTCAATACCATTTATATAACTGATATGCAAATAGATTATCGATTAATTTTGTGTGAATATGTGTGTATTTATTCATGCAGTATAAACTATTTTACATAGGGGTTCTGCGAATAAAAACTCGCTATCATCAGTATTTTAGCAATAATTAAAAACTCGCTATCATCAGTTTTTTAGCAATAATTAAAAATGTTTTTAGTATGATTTCTTGTTTTAAAATTTTAATTAAAGTTTATTTATAATCATCCACATTTATTTATGTTTAGGTTTGTATCTAATATCGCCAAATTATATATATTGTAAATTGTAAAAATTGTAAGTTAAAGTCGATTTCTACTGAACTCATGATCAACTGAGTTACTAAATTAACTATGAATTAATTGTATACAACATTGAAATAAATTAAAAAAAAAAACAAACACATCATTTATACACAGAATTATTTTAATTATAACTAAAATACAAAATAAAAAAGGAAACATGCATAACTTAAATTAAAAAACACAAAGAAAGCAAATAATCAACTAAATTTTGTATTTTGTTTAAAAAAGAAAATATCTTTTTTGATAAGATTGGAAAGGGATTCAGTCTGAAAAAAATAATGTCAGCAACTTAATGTATTAAAAGAAATAAATTATTTAAAAAATCATTCACGGTTGTGTATTCTATCACGATGGTGTCAAAGAAAATACGTCGACCATAAAATAAATTATTGAAGATGTATTCCTTAAACAATATTCGTAATGTAGAGTATGTTAAATATTTTCACCGGTACAAACATTATTTTTATCAAACAACTCAATCTATTATGAAAATACTTTAATTTATTTATATAACATATTTAATATTTATTTACATCTGCAGCAACGTCTTTCATATATACGGAGAACAACATTTAAGAATTAACCTAAAAAAGTCCATTATGAAAATACTTAAATTTATTCATATAACATATTTAATATTTATTTACATCTGCAGCAATGTCGTTCATATATACGGAGAACAACATTTAAGAATTAACCTAAAAAAGTCCATTATGAAAATACTTAAATTTATTCATATAACATATTTAATATTTATTTACATCTGCAGCAATGTCGTTCATATATACGGAGAACAACATTTAAGAATTAACCTAAAAAAGTCCATTATGAAAATACTTAAATTTATTCATATAACATATTTAATATTTATTTACATCTGCAGCAATGTCTTTCATACGGAGAACAACATTTAAGAATTAACCTAAAAAAGTCCATTATGAAAATACTTAAATTTATTCATATAACATATTTAATATTTATTTACATCTGCAGCAATGTCTTTCATACGGAGAACAACATTTAAGAATTAACCTAAAAAAGTCCATTATGAAAATACTTAAATTTATTCATATAACATATTTAATATTTATTTACATCTGCAGCAATGTCGTTCATATATACGGAGAACAACATTTAAGAATTAACCTAAAAAAGTCCATTATGAAAATACTTAAATTTATTTATATAACATATTTAATATTTATTTACATCTGCAACAATGTCTTTCATATATACGGAGAACAACATTTAAGAATTAACCGAAAAAAGTCGATTTCTACTGAACCCATGACCAACTGAGTTACTAGGTCCAGAACTTTTGTAAAAGTTAAATGACTACAAAAAAAACACACACAGAAAATTAATAACCAATGGATCAATTATATGTAAAAGTTAAATAACTACAAAAACAAACACAGAATTATTTTATTTATAATAAGTAAAAAACAAAATAAAATACAATAATTATTGAATTATTAAAGTCGAATTGAATTAATGGCGGTGATGTCGTATCCGTTCCGTCATATTCATGATATTTTCACATGTTATGTAGAGAGTGTTAAACATTTTCACTTATACATAGTAATATATCTTTAACAAACAACTCAATTCTTTATTAAAATGTCAAAATGTATTCATGTAATATGTATTATTATTTACATCTCCAGCAATGTCCTCCGTATATGCGCATAAATGCATTAATTAAACAAAAAGAAAGATGAAATTACATAAAGTTTACGAAGCCAAATCAGATTAAAATATTATCAGTAACGACATTTAATAATAAAATAAAAAAGATAGAAATTACATAAAGTTTTATTAAGTATACGCAGATTACACTATTATCATTAACAACATTTATTAATAAAATAAAAAAGATAGAAATTACATAAATTTTTTATCAAGTATACGCATATTATACGTCTGATTATGTTCAGATATGAATCAATAATGTGTATTTTAATAGTTTCTCAATACCTCTAACAACTCATATTAATGTATCAAAATATAAAGTCCTTAGAACAACTTTACAAATTATATTACAAAAATTATACTTTTTTTAAAAATAAAATTATGTTCCAAAAGTTAGAGATGAACCTTTGTTTAATTATGTGGTTGTAATCATTGCTGGCATTATTCATCTCCCCATGAATTATAGTTCAGTGTATTAGAGAAGGAAAAACTTTAATACGACTTTTGAAATTTTTTCTTTATACAAATGAAATACAATTGCGAATTTTCTATTACTGTTTTTTGGCTACGCAATAAAGTAACTGAATTGTTTAAAGAAATGTTTGTTTATCTTGTTGCGGACCAGGATATAATAATCCTAACTCGCTACAAAAGAAGATAATGAAATGAATGGAAAGAAGGGAACAAAACTCAATTGCTGAATAAAGTAAATATGTCGTTTATTTTCTGTCGAAAATAAAGTGTTTAGGTGGAACACGTGTTCATTCAGTCGATGCGCGTGGAAAAAAGAGGAATGAAGTAGAGGAACGAGAAATGACAGTCCAGTATGTAGACAAAGAAAGAGAGAGGGGGTTGACCTCAGTAAAGCCGCGCGTACATGGTAGTACTCGTCCACTTGGAAAAGTCTTCAAGCCAAGAGCTGTGGACGCGAACTTGCCTGGTTGATGAATCAAAGCAAAAGTGAAGAAAGAGGATGTTGAATGGTGTTAACTTTTTTTACCGGGGTCAGTGTTCTGACTGCGCATGTCTGGATTTCCTTTCAGGGGAAGTGACGTATCCTATCTGTGTGTACATGTGCGCGTATGTGTGCATACACGTGTGTACGTTAGCGTGTGTGTGTGTATGCACATGAATGTGAGTGTATGTACGTGAACGTGAATATATGTGCGTGTCTGTGCGTATGTGCGTGCGTACATGTGTGTGTGTGTGTGTGTAAGTGAGGAAAAAACATGTTCGAGAAATCTGTAACTTTTCTGCATAAATAAGGACAAACAGTTTTATGCTGATATCATGATTTTATTTGCAATCTGTACGGTCATTATATTCAATATATACGGCAAACGAAAAGTAAAAATTTGAAATGCAAAAATGTGAGAAGCTTTCAACGAGTTGGTAAGAATTTAGAATGAGTTTGAGCTTCAATGGCGGGGGTAAATGACCAGTTCTACATTGGACATGTAATCCCCGTACACTTTCATTTGTTTAGTGATCATTATCGTACTATTCCAGATCCTTATCGTCCATCCAACAATGGTCGTTGCTGCCCTGCCAATGGGTATTTGGAGTTAAGTATGAAGGAATATATTACTGTAAATTGGATTTGTTGTTTAGGCCTCACAGTTAATAGCGTTCGTTAGATCGAGGAAGTCAATGGACAGCGCTTTTTTCTGTTCATGGTATTTTTCATAGAGGCTGTCATAGAGTTAGCATATTTTCGATTTAGGATCATGTTACTTATTTTCAATAGATTATGTTGTTTTAAAATAATAAAATGTGTTTTCGAATGCGTATCCTACTCTTACATTGGCATTAAAATGACGTAAATATTTTAAAGGGAAATATCATTTCATTTCAGGTCACCGGGTATATTTGTTAGGTAGTTTTCCAATTTTTTTTCACAGGGTATATTTGGCAGGTAGTTTTCCAATTTCTTGCCATATTGTATATTTGGCAGGTAGTTTTCCAATTTCTTGCCATATTGTATATTTAGCAGGTAGTTTTCCAATTTCTTGTCACCGAGTATATTTGCCAGGAAGTGTTCCAATTTCTTGTCACATTGTATATTTGGCAGGTAGTTTTCCAATTTCTTGCCACATTGTATATTTGGCAGGTAGTTTTGCAATTTCTTGCCATATTGTATATTTGGCAGGTAGTTTTCCAATTTCTTGCCACGTTGTATATTTGGCAGGTAGTTTTCCAATTTCTTGCCATATTGTATATTTGGCAGGTAGTTTTCCAATTTCTTGCCACGTTGTATATTTGGCAGGTAGTTTTCCAATTTCTTGCCACATTGTATATTTGGCAGGTAGTTTTCCAATTTCTTGCCATATTGTATATTTGCCAGGAAGTGTTCCAATTTCTTGTCACATTGTATATTTGGCAGGTAGTTTTCCAATTTCTTGTCACATTGTATATTTGGCAGGTAGTTTTGCAATTTCTTGCCACATTGTATATTTGGCAGGTAGTTTTCCAATTTCTTGCCACGTTGTATATTTGGCAGGTAGTTTTCCAATTTCTTGTCACAGGGTATATTTGGCAGGTAGTTTTCCAATTTCCTGTCACAGGGTATATTTGCCAGGTAGTTTTCCAATTTCTTGTAAATGAGTCCAGTTATTCCTATAATACCGATATAATTACATCATTTAAATATGATTATCATCTTCCTAAGATTCCAATTTCTTTTCATGTCGTACAAACGTCTTTCGTATTTCGTTATCTTTCCCTCTTATCTTTGTTTAATGTTGCATCGTTGGAGACACTTATTTCTACTAAGGTTATTCATATTATTTCGCGTTTCATATAACGATGTCTGCTTTAGTAGATATGTTTTTTGATACATAACCATAGGAATTACACAATAATGGATTGTGTATTTCTGTATATGTTCACAACAGTGCAAAACACTTGCTAAGGCATTCGGTATTTTACTTTTTACAGATAATCTAAGGAGCATATTTATATTCATATTCTAAAAAACACCTTAAAGTCATTAGTAAGTCTTGATTATTGTCAGCAATTATAATGCTCATCATAAGTCATAAATGGTCCTTATTCAATTCACGCGGAATATTATTGGCTCATTCTTCTATTTTTTCGTGTATTGCTTGTGTCTCTTGTGGGATATTTCCGTAGCAGATTTGTTTTCTAATTCTTTCTCATTTATAAGGCAATCGTGTGCAAAATGGCCCTTATTAAGTGATGTTGGTGTACTGTTTTGAGGTTTGGATTTTCGGATATATTACCAAATGCTCACAATAGCCACACAATGTAGATGGCCGCCACCCCATGCCAATATGGGCAGATAGAGCCAAGGCTGTGTTCTCCATGTGAGTTGTCATGTCTTATTAAATTAATGTTTTGGTAATTTTTGAATACATTCAGCTTGTGTTTTATCGTTATTTATTATCGTGTCATTTATCCATTATCGTATCATTTATGATTGTTTTTTGTTGCTTTTAATCAAATCATAGATTTCTTTGCTCTCCTCATTGTATGTTCCATCATTCATTCTCTAATATAAAACTTCACTAATCCTCGAGCTCTTGATTTTCACATGACGTTTCTGTGTCCATTATTAAATTTATTAAAACAATCGTACATTCTATTTAAACCGTTTTTTTTCGGTTTCTTGCTTTCTTTATTCTTATGTCAACTGTTGTGGTTCTACCCTTGTGTTTCCTCCTACTTCTCTCTTATATATTAAACTGAGCTGCATCTCCTGTTCTTCAGCCGTCTCAGCACTGAAGAGAAATTGTTTGATCTGAACAATTTGTTTTCTGCAAAAATCCAGCCGATTCCGGAGCTTCCGTTTCCAATATGTTATCTTGTTTTATGATAAGGACGTCTCTTGTTTTTCGAATTGAGAGTTTCATAATTTAGAGCCTTGCAGCTTAAGATATTATCTAGTTAATATACAGAAGAGAGTTGTTTTATGTGACAACTCTCTGAGTATTAACAGTAAGTCTTTATTTATGTCCTTGTAATTCTCGTAGTTTTGACATTTAACAACTGAGCTCTTTCCCACAACTCCCTACTCTGGACTAACAGACGCTCTGGCTTCGACAATTTCTAAGAATATTTTCGATTTCTTTGCGATAGCTTAGTCGTTGATAGTGGGGGGGAGAACCAAATTCAATTGTGTGATGATGGAGGAGTTTTGCTAATGATACGGGACATATAACGGAGTCAATCAACAAATAACATCATGGTTGCAAGTGTTGAGATGTCGATGGCAGAAACTGTTCGAAGAGATCAAAAGATGAATGGTGATGTGGTTTTAACTCTGCTTCTCAACATATATTGCTAAATGATGGGAATTATGATTCTCCTTCAATTTACTTGTGAGAGCTTATACTTGTGTGTTCATTAAAAACTAGGATACTTGTGTAGCTGAAACTATTTAGGGAGAACCAGTGTATTATTGTTTTTGTTTTCAGTGAGCTCGCTTTCTGTTTGTCTCAGGATTTTATTTGATTTTTATTTTCTAATTTGCTCTGATTTTCAAAGTTGGAGCAAAAATCAATGGGCGAGCTTTTAAGCCTCCATATTTTCTGTTCTTTGTATTTACAAATGATGGATAGAAATGACGAGTATATATTTTATCAAGACTTAATATCTGACTGACGAATTTTTGTCCTTACTGAACTACAATTCTCAAAGATAGAGGCTTGCAGAATTTGTTTGTATATGCTTATATTTCCATGTTATTGCGTCGTGGACAACGGCTTCTTGATAAACAAATGATTTCTATTAATAAAGACTGTCCCAATTCTCAACATGAGATGTGCTTGATGGATTGAGACATCATTTTTATTAATATTTAGTCAAGCTTTTCTTATAATGAATAGTATCCTCACGATTTCAGTTTATTTTCATATCATACATGATATCTTGATATTTGGCCTGTTTCTCCCTTACAGCTCTGTCTAGACCACCATTATAAGGAATATTAACTTCCACCAAGGTTGCAACTCTCTCTGACTTATTCCATATAACTACGTCAGTTTTCACACCCGCATTTTCAAGCTAGGTGGCTGTAGGGATTACATGATCGTAATGTATGGTATATGTCCTTTCCAATTGTTCTTTCTGTTTGATGTTCTCATGATTTTCTGCTACGTTGGATATTTAATTTTTTTACAGATTGTCCAGTGGATGTAGTACATACTCCATCATGTCTCGCTGTGGAGTACTCTACCTAGACATTCAGTAGTTTGTGGATTCGAATATGCCTCATTGAACTTGATTTATCAAAAGAAATATTCACAAGTTTTCAAATGTGTCGCATTGTTTTGTGTCTTATATCATGAATATTGCTATATTATTGTTTTTACACTTTAGTGTGTCTTTTCATGTGTCTCATTAGATGGTGTTTATGAGAACTTGAATAATCACATTGTTCACACGAATATGGCTTTTCGCCACTGTGAGTTTTCATATGTGACATTAAATTGGATTTTTGAGAAAAACAATGTTCACATAATTCACAAGCATATGGCTTTTCGTAAGTGTGAGTTCTCATATGGTCCACTAAATATGATTTTCGAGAAAACGAATTTCCACATTGTTCACAAGAATATGGCTTTTCACCTGTGTGAGTTCTTATATGTGTCATAAGATGTTCTTTACGAGAACTTGAATATTCACATTGTGCACAGGAATATGGTTTTTCCTTAGTGTGAGTTTTCATATGCCTTGCTAGGTTTGATTTTCTAGAACAAGAATAATCGCATAATTCACAAGAATATGGCTTTTCGCCAGTGTGAGATTTTATATGTTCCTCTAAATTTGATTTTGTAGTACAAGAAAGATTACATTGTTCAGAAGAATATGTTTTTCCCCCAGTGTGAGTTTTCATATGCCTTGCTAGGTTTGATTTTCTAGAACAAGAATAATCGCATAATTCACAAGAATATGGCTTTTCGCCAGTGTGAGATTTTATATGTTCCTCCAAATTTGATTTTGTAGTACAAGAAAGATTACATTGTTCAGAAGAATATGTTTTTCCCCCAGTGTGAGTTTTCATATGCCTTGCTAGGTTTGATTTTCTAGAACAAGAATAATCGCATAATTCACAAGAATATGGCTTTTCGCCAGTGGGAGATTTTATATGTTCCTCCAAATTTGATTTTGTAGTACAAGAAAGATTACATTGTTCAGAAGAATATGTTTTTCTTCCAGTGTGAGTTTTCATATGCCTTGCTAATTTTTGTTTCTCATGACAAATATATTCACACACTTCACAAGAATATGATGTGGCCTCAGCGTGGTGTATATTTTGTGGCATTAGATTTCCTTTCTGAGAAAAAAATAGATTCAAAATAATGCTTATCCTATGTTGCACTAGATGTTTTCTTAGAAGTATATTTACATATTAAACGAAAATATTGTTTATATTTACAGTTTACTTGCATATTTTAGTCATTATGATTTTTGAAACAAGAATACACAGATATTTATTATTCAGATTTTTCTAGAGATTTGATAAATATTGGAATTTAGGATGTTTTCTGCAACAGATGTTTATATTTTCGCTGTTGTAAATATGAAAGAAGATCCAGATCCAACAAAGGCAGGAGTATCTGCAATAGAAAAAATATGTCAATATTTATTTTAAAGTTATTTATCTAAAATAATCTTTAGATGTTCACGTTACGAAATTTTCGTGTCTTTTTAACAATGACTGTGGAATTTCAGTTTTATATTGATACAATCATAATTTAAGCATAAATAAGATGTTGTTTTCGTCAGAATTATAATTATGAATTTTTTTTATCAGCTCCACTGCTTTGTGGATGCTTAAGTAAAGCAACGGGGAGTTTATTCTGAGAAAAAATTCCAGTTTGGAGTGACGATATGTAAATGGTAAAGCACTGCAGCAGCTTTCCGACAACTCCTTCAGCTGCTCGGACTTCGACCGTATTAGCTTGGAAATTAGTTGAAATTTATCTGCCACGTCTAGAGGAGGAGCCTAATGACTGGGCTAACCTAAGTCTTCTTATTACCTGACTTTATAATCACAATACATTACGACATGTTCTAAAGGGAATTATAATTTATACATTATATTAATCATTGTAATAAAACAAGATTAAATATAATTATGAAGGATATATATATATATATATATATATATATATATATATATATATATATATATATATATAAGGTACGTGCAAACATTTTGACCCCTCCCTTTATTAAAATTCACCAAAATTCAGGAAATTTACCAATTTTTATGAAATGTTCAATATTTATTAAATAAGGATCACGGAATATAATGAACTCATTTTACTTTAAATCTTCGTAGAAATGTGTTATTTTGTTTAAACAAAAAACCTTTACTAAAATTATTGTTTTCAGTAGTAAAAATAAATGAATAATTTTTTTTCTATGAAAATAACGCTTCGTAAGTTATAACAATTTAAAAATATTTAATTTTAAGAGGAACATTATGAAAAATGCCCCTAAAGTCCGTATTGATTAATTCAAAAGAAAAAATATTTCTCGAACTACCGATATCATCATTGAATAAGCATTGTTTATTTAATATTTTCACACAAAAAATTATAATACAAAATATATTTCTACTTTTTTTATTACAGGTTTCGCATATTTTTATATGTAAGATTTTAATATTTTCTTTACTAGCATGAATTTGAAACTTTCGATGTAACATAATTTTTCTATAATCTTGAACAATACTTTAAACAATTTATTTAAAAACAGGAACATAGAAACCATAATTAAATAGATAATGTTAAAAATGATACAAACGTTCAGGATAGGAATAATAATCATTGTGGGGAAAAAAAGAAAACTAGCACCCTATTCTTCTCTTTCTCGACTGGCTGAAATTTTGGGCACATATGTGGGGGGGGGGAATAAAAGAAAACTAGCACCCCTTCCTCTCTTTTAATTACATGACGTCATTTTCACAGTCTTTCGACTGGCTGAAATTTTGGGCTTCCGTAGATTCAGTGTTTATATCACTTCCGTATGTAGCGATTTTGCTCTTCGCCGATTGGGCTAATTAAGCTATTTTTTGTACAAATAATTTTTTTTATTTAATTGAATGTCTTAGGACTTTACTAATTATCTTTGAAATAGACCCAGAAAATACTATCCGTCTTTCAGATAATTTTTTTACAATGAATTCATTTAACTTAAAAAATTAGGTGAATTAATTAACTCGCCGTGAAAACATTTTCTATAACCTTTTTCACGTGTACAAATATTCTTTTCGTTTGGAAAATTAACTTTATTCTTTCAAATGCAATCAAAAAGTCATGGAAACCTACAAAAAATTATAATAAATCGGCTTTCAAAACTAGGGCCCCTATCTTTATTCGTCGAGTTTTGGTCGTACTTTATATATATATATATATATATATATATATATATATATATATATATATATATATATATATATATATATATATATATAATGTGTGTGTATATTTATTGATAGATACGTATATAAAAGAAGGTTTGCAAATTTCTTTAACCAAACATAATTAAAATAGACTTAAAATTATTTTTATTTACATTTCTTATGAAGTTTTATCATATAAATGTTGTAAATTTCTTTCACCAAACATAAAAAAAAATTATTTATGAAAGATTTTTTTCTTTACATTTCTCATGTATTTCAAACATAATATATATATATTTTTTTTTTTTTATTGGATTTTTTTCCAAGTTTTTAATCAAGCGTCAATGCTAATTGTTATTTAAAATTAAATCATTGATTCGAAAAAAAACAAAAAATCTCACCCCCCCCCAAACTGGTAGGAATTTTACAAAGTATATATATATATATATATATATATATATATATATATATATATATATATATATATATATATATATTTCTTATGTATGTAATAGTTTTTAAAAAGTTCAGATATTCGAATATATTTTTGTTCGTATGCCTAATAAAGTCTGTACTGGAAGTTGTAATGGAACAGAAAGAACACCTCGCATTTTATTAATAAAATGAACTTCAAACATCGAAAACTCTTCAATTGGATTAATTTCTCCTCAACATCGTAATCCTTACAGACTCGCAGACACGTTCGAAGTGCAAAGCTTGAAGCAACTATTCCTTATTTTTATAAAACACAAGTTACAAATTTGTTTAGAAAAATTTCACATTTTATTTCATGCCAATTTGTTTGTTTTACAGAAGTTTTATATTTTCTTTTGGCCCAATTTGTATATTTTTTCACCGAAAGTCCAGGCTACTATTTGATTCACTCGAGGTTTTCACGAAACGAAAATATTATGTTCCAAAAATCACGCACATTTTTACAGTAGTTTTATTTTTAGGTAAGTGTCGGAGAAATAGTCTCTTATCCGCTATTTAAAAATATCAGCAAAGAAATATAACTCAACAATAAGCCGTACTTACTAGCTTTATGCTGCAATGCTTGTGAATTCCCATTAATCGCCTAAAATAAATGTATCTATAAAAAATATAACTACTTTATCAATTTACGTGATTTTTAAAATGTGATATTTTCGTTTTGTTATAGCTATGTACATCATAAGGATTCTTCGGTGGAATATTTTAAATCAACACATTTCAAATGAAAATATTTTTACCTACGGATCATGTCAGAAATTAAAATATAGAAAATAATTACAAGAAAATATAGTTTTTTTTAGGTTAGTGATCATTTAAAGCCAACGCATTTCACGTGAAAACATTATGTTGGTTGGTTGTTTTTGTTTTACGGCATATCAACCTTTTTCCATGTTATTTAATGCCACATCCAATGATTTTGAAAACATTTTAATATATATATATATATATATATATATATATATATGTGTGTATATATAATTCGGTTTCTATTTAACCCATAGTTGGGACCCTAACAGGTACTACCACTCTGGGTCATAATGGACCTGGGAGAAATGGCAATTAAAGAGTAGCTCCACACTCCACAAAGCCCACAAGCTGGGGCCTCAGAATCGGATATAGTTTAAAGTCATATCGAAAACATTATGTACTTATGCGTCATGTCCAAATTAGCGTAAGTTCTAAAATTTACGCATAATTATTGCAGAGGGCTTATATTTGTAAGGGACGGATGTTATATATTTGTTGCGTGTTCGTGTTCGTGAGACGTATATTATATATTCTATTTGAGTGTTCGTATTAGAGAGAAAGGCAGAGTACATTTTAATGTGACAGCGACATGTAATCCATTTAGATGAGGGATATAGAAAGATAGAAGAGATAGAGAGATTTAGACAGTTTGGGGAGTGTTTCTATAACATTGACACATATATTTTCTTAACACATTTTTTAAATGAGGATTATCAGTCTTTTATCATAGGAAAGGACATTCATTATTTCTTGAGAGAGCGACACATTTTTAAGATGATTTCATACATAAATTTCTTTATACAGATAAATGGAACACAAGTTCTTATAAATACAAATTCACAATAACTTGTTCGTAGAATGACATACCACACGACAGCTGTTACAAAATATGATGACGTCCTTTATTTCTTGACCGATCAATGGTTTCGCATAAAGGAATTTAAAGTATCTCATTATTTCAACTTGTAACCTTTCGCCTCCAACGTTGAGTTCCTTCTGACTCATGTCAGCTCTATCCGACCCTTACTCGACCCTGCCTCGGCACTCTCTGTTTGTCTCACTAACGCTCTTACTATATTGACAACTCCTCTCTTAGCCATGGCGTCATTGCATGGCCAACAAACGTGCATATCGATCCCGTGGCCTGACATGCCTCACGTGTCTATAACATGCACTGTTCTTCACATGTCTATCCCATTCTGTTGACCGATTTGTTCTAACCTATTTCGGTCTAATCTACTTTCAAATATGTTTAACATTTTCTATTGTTCGGATCTAGATTAAATTTAATTTCATTTTCATAAACAGAATTGAATCATCAAATTCATTTTTAAGCCACATATCTAAACTATTTTATGTGAAATGATTAATTCTACATTCCATTTTCCAATTTTCAGTTCTAAACCCAGATTACCAAGTTCTAACCTATTTCTACTTTCAAATATGTTTAACATTTTCTATTGTTCGGATCTAGATAACCTCAATTTAATTTCATTTTCATAAACAGAATTGAATCAAATTCCTTTTTAGGCCACATACCTAAACTATTTTATGTGAAACAAAACAACGATCAATTCTACATTCCATTTTCCATTTTTAAACCTAGATTACCAAGTTTAATTCTCGATCCATCCTATCTCATTTTTACTTACGTACAAGAACAGGGACTTGTTCTCGTAACATAATGATCCAGTGAACATGATAGATGTATTTGTAACAAACACCATCCACAATTACATTCTGTTAAAAAAGGGCGCTCCTTATTTTAGTCAATGTAAGTCATGTGAAATGAGACATTCTGTCATACTGAATCGGTCTCATAACTCTTGAAATTATTTTTAGTAGATCATTTTTCATAATATTTTAATTTACATTTTTTTTACATAAACGTCACCACTTATCAAGGCCGATAGGCCACTCAAGGATAAGGGTTAAAGAGAGTAGAGTAGTCAAAAGGACAACATAGTAATCGATAGTAATGGAAGTTCGGTAAATTTGTTAACTTAAGTGGAACGGCTCATTAGAAATTTGTTCACGTTGGACTTGAACACAACCATATTATAGACAGCTGGAAAGCAGGAAAACGGAAGACAATTCCACAGGCGTGCAGTTATAAGAAAGAAGCTTTGATCATGGAATCTATGTTTAGGTTTAGGTACAGATAAAGAGTGGGGAAAATTATTGATAATGTTTTCAGCTAGTCTAGTGTTTCTTGTGAAAATTTGGCGAGGGGGGACCATAGATTGAAGCTCAGTTGAACACTTTCCATGAAAATAACGATAAAGCAGAGACAAACTCGCAACATCTCTTCTGTGAGACAGAGGTTGCAGCGAAGAGAAAAGGACATCTCCCACCAGGCCACGAAGTCAATTTTGAACCCTATCAAGGCAGGACAAGTTTTTTCTAGCAGCTCCTGCCCATATGTGGCAACAGTACTCCATCCTTGGACGTATCTGGCTCTTATATAGATAGAGAATTGCATCAGCAGTGAGATATCTACTGGATCGATAGAAGGATTCGACCATTTTTCCAGCGGCCTTGGCAACATATTTGATGTACGTATTCCATTTAAGATCAGGAGTAAAGGTCAAGCCCAGAAGCCTGTAAAAACTTGAGGCCTCCTGAAGACGAGAGCCATTCATTTTAATTGATGCCAGATGTGGATCAGAACGTTGATGATGTAAAGATAGAAGCTTGGTTTTAGATGCATTAAAAGTAACTAGCCACTCCTTTCCCCATTGTACAACGTGATCAAGATCAGAGAAGAGAGAATAGGAGAGAACTTGGTCGTTTACTGTCTTAGATGTGCTACCATAGATGGTAGTGTCATCAGCAAAAATGTCTACGAATGATGTAAGGATGTGATTTGGAAGATCATTAATGTAGATCAGGAAAAGAGTTGGGCCCAGGATCGACCCCTGAGGGACTCCAGCATTTATACTGTGAGCTTCTGATTTTCGCCCATCAACTACTACTCTTATGAACCTATCAGAGAGAAATGATTTAATAATTGAGAAGACATTTCCAGCAATACCATAGCTGGAGATCTTGTGAAGTAAACCTTTATGCCATACCTTATCAACGGCCTTTGATATGTCAAGAGCAATTGCCCTAGAAAAGTTGCCTCTGTCGAGAGATTCGCTAATCCTATGAGATATAACTGTAAGCACATCTGCTGTAGATCTAGCAGAACGGAAACCATATTGTGTGTCACTCAGAAGGTTATTTTTGCTGAGATGGTTGATTACTTCTCTATTTAACACAGATTCCAGCAACTTACTCATGACGTACAGGAGACTTATTGGCCTGTACTGAGAGGGGGATGAACGATCACCTGAATTCTTAAATACAGCGCATACTGAGGAGATTTTCCAGGATGATGGGAAGCAATTCTCCTTAAGACAACGTTTAAACAGTTTTGTAAGTATGGGTGCTAGTTCTGGTTGAAGTTTTTTGAGTACTATAATTGGAATATCGTCAGGGCCGGTTGCTTTACTGGAATCAAAGTTTTTGATTAGCTTGGCAACATCACATACAGGTATTTGTATATCACATAGTGTGTTTTCTGATACAGGAGGAAATATTGGGGGTTTGCGGCCTTGGTCGCAAAGGGTAGAATTAGCTGCAAAGTTCTTGACAAAGAGTTTGGCTTTGTCTGATGCTGACGAGATGACCTCAGGTCCATTTATGAGAGTTGGGATAGAGCAACGCTTCTGTTCAAGATTCTGTTTGCAATTTGCCAAAACTGGTGGGAACTAAGCCGCTGCTCAGCTACTTTGGACTTGACGGACTGAGCATACAACTCTTTTGCGTTCTTTATTACTTTCTTACAATGGTTGCTGGCATTCCTGAAAGCGGCTTTAGTTTCCATACATCTATTACGTTGGAAGCAGTGGAAAAAGTGATTTCTGTGCGCAATAGCAGCAGCACATTCTGGAGAAAACCATGGCTGGCTGTTAGGTTTTTGCTGGCACTTTTTCGAGGGTATGAAATTGTCTATACCTACAATTTACCATTCTGTCAGGTCTGATACTATAGACGACACATCCTTTTTAAACATGGAACGCAGAGGAAGATCCGATATAAATGTACGGAAACTATCCCAGTCAGCCATAGTGTATCGATATACTGTACGGTAAAGAGGTACGTCTGAGGACTTATGACATTTCATTTTTATCTTAATTGATACAACTGAATGGTCGGAAGATCCAAGAGGAGACAGAACGGAAACTGAACATAGTTCAGGGCAAGTTGTGAGTCTAGGAGACTTGCATACTGGCCGTCATTGTCGGACACACGGGTGGGTTCGTGAACAATCTGAGTGAGGTCATAAGCAATGGAGAAATCATAACAGAATCTCCCCTCATCATCGGTCTTGAGTGGGTCAACCATTCCACATTGTGAACATTGAAGTCTCCACATACGTGATTGTTAGCTGAAGGATATGCTAATAGAACTTGGTCAATTTTCTCAGATATGCTTTTAAAGATAGTAACTCCGCTGTTATGGGGGCGATAGAAGGTAAATATAAATGCCGTAGTGTGAGCTAGTGCTACTAGGAAGCACATATAAGGTAAGTTAGGACCTTCTCTGGAGATGTCCCTACCACATGGAAAGCCATCTTTTATATAGGCACATATTCCATGCCCATGGCGATCTTGATTTTGACATGACAAGTAAGTGCTATTTTGTTTTCATTTGAAATGCGTTAGTTTATAAGATAATTAATATACACACGCACCGGTGTTTTTTTTTTTAATAATAATAAAACCTATGTTTTTATTAACATCATTTTGCAGTTAAACATTAAAATATACGCTGATTAGATCTAAATTCGAAATATTGATTTTCAAGTAGAATTGATGGTATTCACTTAATTATCATCTAAAAGTACTGAACATATCCGAAAATTACGAAAAAGTGCAACCAAAGCCAAAATAAGTCAACGCCAAAAGGAAAACAAATTTTGTTAACAGCAAAATTCAAATGTCTGTTTGCATAAAACAGTTCAACGAATTTTGTTAATAAAGAAATATTTTTGTAAATAAAACAATTCGGTTGATTAACGGTTAAGCTGAAATAAGTAGCTACAGCAGACTAGTGCTTTATATCCATCATTTAAAGGGCCAGTAATGGTAGAAGCACCGGTGTCAGATGTCACGTGACCTAACTGTTCAAATTTTTTTAGAGCGAGGCTAGGCTCGTCTGCTGGACCTACTTATCTTAGCTTCACCTAATAATAATAATTACTACGACATGACAAAGCAGATACCATTGCTTTTACTTAAAATTACATAATTCGATTTTCAAATGTGTGTATATATATATATATATATATATATATATATATATATATATATATATATGGCGCACGTATGGCTATCGCCTTTTTATTGTTTTGTTTCATTTTTTCCAGCAGATTATTATCGTATGGTTACTAATCGACCAGATCATATAAAATACAAACAAAATGCATTATTTAACATTTTTTAAAGGGGTGTTTCCTTTCTAATAATATGTTCTCGTAAATCGATCCCCCATTTTGGAAGCATCGATTTTTTCGACTTAATTTCGAAAATATAGAATCTTTCTAAAAAGCTGTTTGGCTTTCAAAATAAAATGCTAAATTTGGCCAAAAAAAGTCAGTACTTTCAAAATGGGACATCGACTTAGTATTACGTAGAATTAAAAAAGGAGCACCCCTTAAATATGTTAAATATTGAATTTTGTTGGTATATATTTTTGGACAATCTAGTACATTAGTGACCATTCAATAATAACCCGCTAAAAAAATCATAAAATACCGACGAAAAAAAAAAACAAAAAAATAAAAATAAAAAAAAAACAGGGTGTATATTTCAGATGAAAAAAAGAAAAAGAAAAAGAAAATTAAAACTTTTCCGTAGGAACTTCCGCAGTTTACGAACCGTGTTATTTTTTTAGAAAGGAGTTTCGGGTTAAATTCATAGTATTTTTTTTTTAGGTAAAAGAAATAGTTAATTGAAGCCCGTCCTCTTCTAGTTAGTTTTTTTTTTTTAAATATTATTTCAATTTACAATTTAGAAAATTGTTTCGCAGTATTTTTTTTTTCTTAATTTATGTAACAGTAAAATTATTAAATCTGTTTTTATAAACAGCATTTTTTTCAGATTAAAATATTCATAATATACTTTTTTAAATTTAATGTTAATTTTAATTTCTTTTTTTACATCTCATAGTAATGTCGTATTCCAAATAATATAAACTTCTTTATAGGATCTTTTCTTTTAATGTAAATAATGTAAATATATTTTAAATAATGTTTTTATTAAATAATAAGATTATTATTTTAAAAATAAAATTTGATTTTAAAAACTGTATTTTTCAAGTTAAATTAATTTATAATTTACTGCTTGTGCCACCTAATATTATTTCAGATCCCATATTACTATTTTTTTATGTAAATCTTAATATTTCTGTATCTCACATTTTTAAATTCTTTTTTTAATATAAATTGTAATAATATTGCCGTATCTCACATAATCTAGTCTTAAACATGTTTCGGTACTTGTACAGTTTAATCAAGACATTAAAAAATGAAAATATCGAAATAAGTTTAAATTGTATGTATCCGCTATGGAACGAAGTTCTCAGAAAAAAAATTAACTTAATTTCGTCAAGTAATTTTTTTCTTAACCAGAAAAAACACTTTGTTAGGATATTGAGCAAAGGTTCGATTTTTACGAAGAAAAACTAGTATAAAAGATGGGGAGGGAGTGCCGGTGTTTTTTCAAAAATTCAAAGATGGCTGACTTCAACACGCTGTGATAAAAACGTCTTTTTCCGCGGTAAAAAAAAAAAATCTCGATCAAATTAAATGATTTTTTTTGGTGGGGGGGATCTTCAGTCCAAGATGGATACGTACAATATAATCTTTCGATATTTTTAATGCCTTGCTTGAACTGTACAAGTACCATTTTTCAATATTTTTTTTTAATATTGCCGTATCTCACACAATATATTTTTGATTTTTTATGAACAGCAACAATTTTTTTTAAATAATGATGACGTATATAGAATATTAAGTATTTTAAATATAAATGATATATATAGTCTATTTTTTTATGTTTAATAGAAATAAGAAATATTTTTTTTTATTGTATTTCATATTCCTTGACATTTTAATATTCATGTAATTAAAAAAAAACGTAACCTATATAGGTTTATTGTATAAATATACTTTAATTTAAATAAATGATTATATACTAAATTTAAATTATATATATATATATATATATATATATATAACACATTTGGGAATTTAGCACAGCACACACAAAAAAAAAATGGGTCAAAAATTAAAATATACGAAAAGTAAATATTACCAAAGGCAAGATAAATTATTCTTTTACATACATGGATAAGTTTGTGTGGTTGTAAATATTTTAAAGCGTCTATTTCAAAACACAAGTAATGACGAGTTTGTTAGTTAGACCGACAAGATTGCTGACATTCAAACATTCAACTGGGAAGTCTCGATAATCGCTTAAACCATGAAAACAAAGCAAACTACAGAGACATTTATACTTGTCGGCCATGTGTTTTTTAACAGTAAATTCGCTATTACTTGTTTGTTTCGATTTAACTTAAAACTTTAAAATACGTTCAAGATTACATTGCCTTTTACTTTATGTTAAATTTAATTCTTATGGTCTCTTGTTTATTAAATGTAAAATGTAACCAGAGAACTTTTTTTTATGTTACGGTCACAATGTAGCTATAGATTAGGGTGTTTTAATGTTCCCGGTTACAGAGCACGGGTTTCTAAATATTAACGTTATTATTTCAGCAAGTTCAATTCTAATTTGGATACTTAGGGAAAGAAGCCAACAAACAAGCATACGAAATGTATGTATATATAAGAAATAAATGTTACCGTAGTCAAGAGTTAATTTTATACCTACCTGGGACCTGGCTCATCTGTTTTGGTTTTCAAGTAATTTTGCTCTGTATATAATATCAATCTTTTTTTCATTTGTTATATTCATTTATTTTCTTCTCTGCTAAATACTTCTATATTTTTATAAACTTTTATGATTTTTTTATAACAATAAGAAACAGTTCGAATCAGACTTTTTACAGATTATATTGTCTTTTACTTTAGATAGGATGTTCAGGTTAAATTCAATTCTTATATTCTCTTGTTTATTAAATGCAAGATGTAACTAGAGAACATTTTTATAATATCGGTCAGTATGTCAGCACGATCCGTGTTTTGTATAAGGACCAAAAAGTTAAATTGTAATTTGGATATTCAGCAAAGAAGCCAACAAACAAGCATACGAAAAAAAATATATATAAAAGAAATAAATGTTACCGTATCCAATAAAAAATTAATTTTATATCAATACCTGGCTCATTTGTGTTTGGTTTTCACGTAGTTTTTATTGCTTTTTATTTGATCTCAAAAATTCAGTTTTTTCTAGTGAATTAAAAAAAAACAAAAAAAAAACATGGCACATCTTTGGAAGATGCAAGCCTCGTTTTGAATTCAAGGTTTACAGGTGTTTTGAATGTTTTTAGAGTGCTCAGCGTAGAATAAACACCAAAAACTCGCCATGTTAGGAACGGCTTTAAGAATAAAAATTCAACGTCGAAAGCCGTTCGTAACATATGGAGGTTGCTGTGTTTATAGTACGCTAGGTATTGTTACAAAAATACCAAACTAAAATTAAAAACGACGCGTGCTTCTTAAAAAAAAAAAGAAAGAAAAAAGTAATTTGTTTTCCCAAATCCGCTTGAAAAACTGACTTGTAGATTAAATAAAGAAGATGCTGCTCGGAAAAGCTGAATGTGACATTAAATAAAGAGCAATAAAAACTACTTGAAAACACAAACAAATGAGGCAGATATGTATGAAATAAACTTTTATTAGCTATGCTAATATTTATATCATTATATAATATAATTTGAAAGATAAAGGTTTGTTAAATAATGTTTGTTCAATTACGGATCCATTTCTTACACAAACCGAATCTAATTTTCCCACTAAATTGGAAATAAAAAAGGAACATTTAATAGCAAATTGCATTCTATGAATTCATGTACATATTTTTGGAGTTTTTACCAGTTTAAAATAAAAACAAAAAAACGTTAAATTGACTTCACAATCGGCAGCCATTTTGAATGGAAAACTACACATTTTACCGTTTAAAATTCCTTAACAAAACGGTTAAAGGAAAATCCAGATTTTCATAAGAATAAAATGAAAATACATTCATTTAAAATACGTTCAAAGTGAGGGAATAAATAAAAATACACTCATTTAAAATACGTTCAAAGTTAGAAATAAAATAAAAATACATTTATTTAAAATGCGTTCAAAGTGAGGAAATAAAATAAAAATACATTTATTTAAATGAATTGAATTGTTCAAAGTTAAGGAATAAAAGGTACTAATGCACTTACTGACCCACACTATTTTTTTTTAAATCGTATTTCCAAGTTTAATTAAAGTTTTATGATATATTTTTTATTCAATTGTCAGGATAAAGTACAGAATAGGTACAAAACACCCTCCCCATGTTAAGAATGGCTTTTTAAATAATAACGTTATTATTTCAGCACGGATCAATAAGTGCATGTGTACCGATTAAAATATCGAAAAAAAAATCTTACCAGGCAATTCAATACGAAAAAAAGCAATGAAAAGATTTGATGATTTCTTTTGTTTGTGTTCAAAACTGGCAATTTGGTGGGTTTGTAGGGATTTCTTCAGTAAATTGATACAATTTCGATGTCGTATGCCCAAGAATAAACGAAATTTTTAAAAGTTACAGAATTAAAAAGTCAAAAACCCCATTGAAACGTGGATTTAAAAAATGACAGAACGAAAAATGAAATTTCAAAATGAAAGTAAATAAAAAAAAATCGAAAATAATTAAAAAAGATAACAAAAGCACGATAAAAGATTATAACGAAACGTTGTCAATTCTTAAAGTTTTGTTAATTACGTGTGAGAACACGTTTGTTTTTAAGTTTAGAACGTATGGCCCATTTATAAGACTAAAAGAGTGAAAAAAAAACCCCGAATAAAACTAAGATATCTTTGTTCTGCGTTCGTTATATGATAACGGTCAACTGTGTGTGTGTGTGTATATATATATATATATATATATATATATATATATATATATATATATATATATATATATATCTGTGTATGTGGCTTTAAATATGTATATGTGTGCGTATTATATATATATATATATTACATATGTAAATATATATATATATATATATATATATATATATATATATATATATATATATCTATATATCTGAAAAAGTGAGAATGCGTGTGTGTGTCTATCTGTCGGTCTGCCTTTGTATATTTCCCTACACAATAACTCTGTCAATTTTTGGTCTACAGACTCGAGATTTGATATAAGGGGCACTGAGATTTGGGAAAATCTTTTTAATCGGGTTTCGGCCAGAAATTTGGCTATTAAGGGGTCAAAGTTCAACGATTTGACCTTTGAGCACTCTACCAAACTCCTCCGATAATTTTTAGTCTAAAAACCTTGAAATTTTGGATATAAGTAACTTGGACATGAATCTTACTTTATAATTTGATTTTTGCCCAAAGCAATAAATGCTAAGGGGGCTAAATTAGGGTCCAAGTTTTACAAAATTGATCTCTACCATATTACTCAGCACATTTTTGGTATACATATTTGAAATTTTACATAAAGTGTGTTCCGATGTAGGAAAGCTTTTAAATAGATTTTGGGCCATAAATTTGACTGCCAAAGTTCAAAGTTTAAAAGATTTTACATTTGCGGTCTGTAGCAAACTATTCAGCCAATTATTTGAAATTATTATTTATTTACATTTGAAATTATACATAAAGGGTGTTACATGATAAGGGCTGTCCCCTTTTCATGTAAGTATAAAAATGGATAATTTAGTTTAAAATTAAAATGAAATAGCAATAGACAAATTCGAACCTCGTAATTTAGTTTAGAAATAGATTACGTGTGAGAATTTAAAAATGTAAAACAAACATTTGTTTAGAATATAGAAAAATATTTCAAGGAAAGAATGTTAACTATCAAGTTTGTTATGAAATTTTAAATTGAAAGAATGCAGCTTACAAGATAATGTTTTTAACATATTGGATAAATAGGTTACTGAGAAATAGGAAAAGTTTTGGACACGTATGTCCAGAGCACGTGAAAGAAGAACACGTTTTAACATGTGTATGACGTCACGGAAAATAGAAAGTTCTAGGAATAGAGAAAAAACTTTACAGTTAGTCAGTCAGTGAAGAAACTCAGAGAGATTCAGTCGTCTAAGAGCGAGACGTCACTGTGAAACTTTGAATTCTTGATGATGGAATCACGGCCGTGTGAAGAATAAACCATCAAGTGTTTTTTGTAAAGCTCGTCTTGTGTCTTATGATTCTTACAAAAAGATAAAGTGGAATTGTATTATATATTTGTGTTATATGTATTTACATACACGTCTCAACATCATCATGTCCGAACTGTCTGAACACTATATCCCTTCGCTCCAAGAGTTCCATTCTACACAACAAGGAATGGACATTTTCATATATAAGAATCTCTCCTTACAACTTCTCTCTATCTCTTATAACAGGAACAATATCTCTAAGTCTCTTACAACATCTCTCTCTCTCTCTCTCTCTCTCTCTCTCTCTCTCTCTCTCTCTGAGTCTTACAACATCCCTCACTGTAATAAGACTCTTTCTAAGCATCTCTTCCTAAGACTCTCTCAATGAAACCCCTATATGTAACAAGGGTATTCAGACATGCAGCAAGCTTTTTAATCAGTTTTGGGGCGAATGATTCGCTGCCAAGAGATCAAGGTTGAAAGAGTTGGCCTCTTGCAGACTCTACCAAACTTCTCCGCCAATTTTAGGTCGAAACAATTGAAATTTTATATGAAGGTTACTGGGACATGGGTCAAACATTTTCATTTGATTTGAGCTCAAAACAAAGAATGTTAAGAAGATAAAATTCGACCTCTGCGGTCCTTACGAACTTTTCTCTATGGTAGTTTAGAAAGCCTAGTATATTGAAAGGCATTACCGTACATATGCACACTTTTTAATATATACGAGAGGCGTGCAATAAGTAATGCCCCTGACCAACTTCCAGTTGTCTGATCTTGCTGAAATTTTGCATGTGCGATGATTTATATCTCTACAGGCTATGTGGCCAATTACAGCTCTGAACTAATTGTTATTTCTGTTTTACAGGTGTGAGTCAGATGTGAAATGGAGCCTGTTGAATGTGGAGCAGTGATCCGGTTTTTGTATTTGAAAGGACACACACCACAGGAGACGTTTGATGAAATGAAAGAAACTTATGGTGATAATACCCATCTATGACCTTGTAAAACGCTGGCATCATGAATTCAAACATGGCCGGAAGTCTGTGGAAACAGCTCCCAGACCTGGTCGCCCCCTTCTGCCATTGATGAGGCATCTGTTCGTCAAGTTGAGGCTGCCATTTTGAAAGAGCGGCGCATTACTATTCGCCAAATAGCTCAAGATGTCAATATTAATACAGGGTCTGTGGAAACTATCATTCATGACCATTTGCATATGCATAAGGTATCTGTCAGATGGATTCCCAGGTTGCTCACACAATTCCAGAAGCCAGAACGCGTGGAGTGCTCGAGGATGAATTTGGAGATGTGCCAAGTTTTTCAAAAGACTGATTACACAGGATGAAACCTGGGTCCATCGCTATGATCCAGAGACCAAAAATCAGTCCATGCAGTGGAAACACTTGGACTCACCACCTCCAAAGAAGGCAAGGGTGCAGCCCTCCGCTGGCAAGGTCATGCTAACAGTCTTCTGTGACCAGGACGGAGTAGTGATGACAGATTCCCTGGCAAAGCCTATTATGCTTCACTTTTAAGGAAATTAAGGAAGCTATCAAAATCAAGAGGCAGGACAAGATCAGCAAAGATACCCTCCTCCTGTAGGACAATGCTCCGGTCCACAACTCGCATGTCGCCAGATCAGAAGCACAGGCGTGTGATTATGAAATCCTCCCCCATCCTCTCTACTCTCCCGACCTTGCACTCTCTGACTTTCCCCTCTTCCCAGCCATGAAGTTGTTTTTGAAAGGAAGGCGTTTCCCAGATGATGCAGCCTTGATTTCTGAAGTCACGTCGTGGTTGGAGGACCAACCTGTGCTGTTCTACAAAAACGGTCTCCAGAGTTGAATTAAACGATGGGAGAAATGCATCACTCGGAGTGATTCCCATGTAGAGAAAGAGTAATGACTGTGCCAAGTTTCATTGCTCTACTGCTATGGGATGTGGATCAGGGGCATTACTTATTGCACGCCTCTCGTACATATGCGCATAAAGTTAGGAACAGTACATAGGGCCCGGGCAAAGCAGGGCTGAACTGCTAGTATATATATATATATATATATATATATATATATATATATATATATATATATATATAATGCTATATTTTTACATATATTTATATACACACATAAATTGCAGGAATATTATGAAGAGTAACAAGATGCCTGTTCACATTATACTTGCACTTCTGCATGTCAGTACAGTTGGAAAAGCAGAATCCCGGAAGGGAGGTCCAAAGTCTAGCGGTTCTGGGGAAGAAACTATTGGGGTAGAAGGCTTTCTTATACCTAAGGATCTCTACTGTGAAGGGGTGGGATTTAGCTGTTTGTCGGGGTATTCCGTCGAGGGGATTACAAGTGCTTGTAGTTCATCAGAGAATTCACCAGTAAAGTACTTGTAGCACATGTAGAAGAATGCAACATTTTGTGGATGGGACAGAGGCTGAAGCCTAGAGGACAGTTCAGGACCTATCAGGCTGGCTACTCTCTTTTGAACCCTATCCAGGAGTGAGAGTCAAGAAGCAGATGCACCAGCCCAAATGTGACAATAGTACTCTATATATGGGCGCATGTTGGCTTTTTAGAGGTACTGGATACTTTCAGGCGTAAGTAGTTTTCTGGCACGGTAGAGAGAGCCTACCTTCTTCGCATCAGCCTTGGCAATGCTCTCAATGTATCTCTTCCAGTTAATGCTCCTTGTAAACGTAAGCTGAGGAATGTAACGGAAGGACTTTCCACGTAAATAGCCATTGCTAATCGTCATAGAGAAGATTGGTTGTAATTATTGAAGGAAACAAGCTTAGTCTTGGCAGAATTGAATGTGACCATTCATTTTTGTCTTCATTCTACTACAGATTGGAGGGCTTCCTCTAGTGTTTCTGTTATATACTACTGTTATTATTATTAGTATTAGACGATACCGCTGTGCGATTGTTACATGAGTTCTTATTAGTAAAGATACGAGTCTTAGTGAGAGTTTGTCTTATTACAGAGAGGGATGTTGAAGACTCAGAGAGAGAGAGAGAGAGATTTAGAGAGATTGTTATATATTAAATGTTCATACTTAGACGTGTAGAAGAGGAAAGCTCAGACAGTCTTAGTGTAGATATGAGATGTAGATTCACATTGTCGATATGAGATGTCGAGATGTGTATGAAAAGACATTTTATAACACTGGACATATAGACATATAGTAACAATTCAATTTACCTTTTTGTAGAATCATAAGACAAGACGATGTTTTATAAAACACATGATGGGTTTATTTCTTCACGACTGGCCGTGGTTTTCATCATCAAGAATTCAAAGCTTCACATTTTAGTTTCAAAGTGATCGTCTCGCTTCCTAGACGTTCGAATTCCCAGACTTCTCTGAGTTTCTCACTGACTAACTCTAACTAACTAACTCTCACTTCCTATATTGAGACATCCATGCATGTCCGGCCACGTGAGAAAAGTTCACGTGTCACCAACATGCGCGACTTTGCACGTTTCCGACATTATGATTTCCCAATAACCTATTTTTCTTTTGTTGTTTTCACAAAAGAATTCAACCTACATATCTAATTTATTTAACCAATATTTTATTATCCACATTCTTTTAACAATTGAATAGTTTATTTATTATTTATTTCATCCGAATTAACAATTTACTGGACATTCCATTTAAACCTATTGTTATTTAAAACTTATGTCCAGGGTTCGATTTCTGCTTTCTCTTATTTTCTTTTCATTTTAACTAATCTCTCTATTTTTATACTTACATGAAAAGGGGGCAGCCCTTATCATGTAACATTTCTGCCATTTCCTTAGATATGTGCTTATTTATTTTCCCCTCGTGCATGTTATAGAGAGTTGTGTTATCAGCAAATATAACCATCTCAGAAACAATTTTATCAAGTAGGTCAATTATGAATATTAGGAATAATAAACGTCCTAGGATAGACTCCTGAGGTACTCCCACATATACAGTGCCGGCAAAAAGAAGGTCCGCACTTGTAATTTACTCCAAAAGCTGCAAATATAAGCTAAACTGGATGTTACTGTTTAAACAACCTATACCTCATTTGATTCGCCTTTATTTCTCTATTATTTTACCTGTTCATATTTGACTTTTGATTGAAATATTCTGTTATCAAGATCTGCAGCCTAAGAAACAGATTTGAAACTGCTCCTCAGATTCAACAAAAGATCCGCAGACCTGAGGTAATCTCGTCAGCATCAGACAAAGCCAAACTCTTTGTCAAGAACTTTGCAGCTAATTCTACCCTTTGCTACCAAGACCGCCAACCCCCAATATTTCCTCCTGTATCAGAAAACACGCTATGTGATATACGTATATCTGTATGTGATGTTGCGAAGCTAATCAAAAACCTTGATTCGAGTAAAGCAACTGGCCCTGACGGTATTCCAATTATAGTACTCAAAAAACTTCAACCTGAACTAGCGCCCATACTTACAAAACTGTTTAAACGTTGTCTTAAGGAGAATAGTTTCCCATCTCCCTGGAAAATCTCATCAGTATGCCCTGTATTTAAGAATTCAGGTGATTGCTCATCCCCCCTCTCAGTACAGGCAAATAAGTCTCCTGTGCGTCATGAGTAAGTTGCGAGAATCTGTGTTAAATACAGAAGTAATCAACCATCTCAACAAAAATAATCTTCTTAGTGACACTCAATATGGTTTCCGTTCTGCTAGATCTACAGCAGATGTCCTTACAGTTATATTGCATAGGATTAGCAAATCTCTCGACGGTGGCAATCTTTCTAGGGCAATTGCTCTTGACATATCTAAAGCCTTTGATAGGGTATGGCATAAAGGTTTACTTCATAAGATCGCTAGCTATGGTATAGCTGGAAATGTCTTCTCAATTATTAAATCATTTCTTTCTGATAGGTTCATAAGAGTAGTAGTTGAGGGGCAAAAATCAGAAGCTCACAGTATTAATGCCGGTGTCCCTCAGGGATCCATCCTGGGCTCAACTCTTTTCCTGATCTACATTAATGATCTTCCAAATCATATCCTTACATCATTTGTAGACATTTATGCTGACGACACTACCATTTATGGTACCACATCTAAGACAGTAAACGACCAAGTTCTCTCCAATTCTCGCTCCTCTGATCTTGAGCACGTAGTACAATGGGGAAAGGAGTGGCTGGTTACTTTTAATGCATCTAAAACCAAGCTTCTCTCTTTACATCATCAACATTCTAATCCACATTTGTCATCAATTGAAATGAATGGCTCTCGTCTTCAGGAGGCCTCAAGTTTTGACAAGCTTCTGGGCTTGACCATTACTCCTGATCTTAAATGGAACACATATATCAAATATGTTGCCAAGGCCGCTGGAAAAATGGTGGGATCTTTCTATCGATCTGGTAGATATCTCACTGCTGATGCTATTCTCTATCTATATAAGAGCCAGGTACGTCCAAGGATGGAATACTGTTGCCACATCTGGGCAGGAGCTGCTAGAAAGGACTTGTCCTGCCTTGATAGAGTTCAAAATAGACTTCGTAGCCTCGTAGGAGATGTCCTTTTCTCCTCCTTGCAACCTCTATCTCACAGTTTGTTGCGAGTTTGTCTCTGATGTATCGTTATTTTCATGGAAAGTGTTCAACTGAGCTTCAATCTATGGTCCCCCCTCGCCAAACTTTCACAAGAAACACTCGTCTAGCTGTAAACACTATCAATAATTTCCCCCACTCTTTATCTGTGCCTAAACCTAAACGTAGATTCCATGAACAAAGCTTCTTTCTTAGAACTGCACGCCTGTGGAATTGTCTTCCGTTTTCCTGCTTTCCGGCTGACTACAATATGGTTGTGTTCAAGTCTAAAGTAAATAAGTTCTTGATGAGCCGTTCCATATAAGTTATTAAATTTACCAAATTTTCATTACTAATGATTACTATATTGGCCAATTTCTACTGTACACTCTTTAACCCTTATCCTTGAGTGGCCTCTGGGCCTTGATAATGTGTTGATGCCTATGTAAAAAAAAAAAAAATCTTGAGTTTTTTTATATGATTTTCATCGTTGTAATAAAATACACATGTATGTTACAATGAGAGTAAATTACAAAAATCCATGCAAAATATATTATAACGAGGTACATGAACAGCAAAATGATGAAGAACAGTAAATAAAGATGACACCTGCTATATGTATATGTGATCTTAAAGTGGTAAAGAATAAATATCGACTAAAAAAGTGTCGATTACATGATTACCGTTTTACTTGTAAACCCATTTTCTGAGCGGACAACTAAAGTACACACGATTATGCACATCAGTTTGATAGTTATCACAACTAATGTTTATAAAGCATGTACATGGGTATTTTATTGAGACAGTTCTGATCAGCTGCTAACAATTTTACCTGTGGTTTATCACATGCATGCTGGGGTGGTATGACGTCATAATATTATCAGTTAAATATTATGGATAACTTAACGCAAAGAGTGTATAACAATTCACCTAGTAAATCGACTTTCCCTTAAAATTGGGTGAGCTAAGTGATGGACGGATACCACATAATTGTGATTTTCTGTCTGATTCCTTTTTTACAACACGGTTTTTTGTTTCCACTAACATTCGTTCTATCAAGACTATATCCCATTCACATAATAATAATACACTGTGTAATAATAATTGTAACGTGCATTGGATTAGATAAACTTACCTAAAAATTTTGTATATGCTACCATTTTGTGTGTGGTGTATAAAACTTCAAAAGTATAAAATTATTCGATTCGAAGTGGGCACAAGTTGTTCAGGGTAGATACCTTTGCTTTGTAAAGAGGTGTTGCCAGAGACGTCGCATTGATATTGCAAGACGGTTTCATTGACACTTTCAATATTCAACAAACACTGATGACCCATGTTGTCATTAATTAGCATCTTTGCTGATTTACAGAACACTTTATCAGTCATTAAATTGATGTTTTGCCACTGAGAATTGTATGCGTTTCATATATGCCTTTAGAAAATTCTATAAAAAAAGACGTTATGTTCTTCCTATTCTATAAAAATACTTTAAATCCACCAAAAATATCACTTTTAATCGTTTTCAAACTTTTTATAACTTTTAATTGTTTTCAACCTTTTTATCACTTTTAAATATTGTCAACTTTTTTATCACTCTTAATTGTTTTCAATCTTTTTATCATTTTTAATTGTTTGCAACGTTTTTATCACTTTTAATTGTTTCAACCTTTTTATTACTTTTAATTGTTTGCAACCTTTTTATTACTTTTAATTGTTTCCAACGTTTTTATCATAATTGCATAAAAGCGTTTTATCATAATTGCATAAAAACTTTTTTTATATTTCCCATAAAATATGTGAAGCAAGTTTTTTTTTAAATTCAATCTTCACCCCAAACAAGGTACAGTGCCACTTTGAAATAGAGGCTACAATCGGGGACATGTTACAAGGATATTATGAAGGGAGATGAGTAGCAAGATACCTGTTCACATTACATTTGAACTTCTGCATGTCAGTACAGTTGGGAAAGCAGAATCCGGAAACGGATTTCCAAAGTCTAGCAGTTCTAGCAACTATTGGAGTAGAAGGCCTTCTTACACATAGGGATTTCTACTGTGAAGGGGTGGGATTTAGCTTCTTGTCAGGTTTGGCGGGGGTATACACGTCAAAGGGTAGAAGTGCTTATAGTTCATCAGAGCATTCACCATTAAAGTACTTGTAGAACAGGCAGAGAGATGCAACATTTCATCGATGGGACAGAGGCTGAAGCCTAGATGACAGTTCAGGACCTATCAGTTTGGCGACTCTTTTGAACCTTGTTCAAGTGTGAGAGACAAGTAACAGATGCACCAGCCCAACTCCATACATGAGCGAATAGTGGCCTTATAGCATACTTCAGGCATAAGTAGTTTTCTAGCATGGTAAAGAGATCTCACCTTCTTTGTAGCAGCCTTGCCAATTCTCTCAATGTATCTATTCCAGATGACTTTGTAAAACAAAGCTTATTCTTGAGTTTATTGCAAACTGAAGTTAATTAAAACAAGTAAAATGGGCTTTTGTGCAACATAACTCAATCCCTAAACAAAGTAATCCCGTACTGTTTTATGTTATTAGATATATATATATATATATTTTAGGAACAAATGGTAACTATTAACATTTTAAAAGTTACTTGATAAAGTAATTGCAAATTAAAATTTATTAAAATAATTAAAATTTATTTTTGTCAAATAGGATCCTCATACTGGATAAGTTTTTGTGTTTCTAACGTATTTTGAAGCGTTTATTCACTTAATAAACGAAAACGTGATAAAAAAAGAAATATTTTAAGCGTGTGTTTACTTAAAAAAGGGAAAAAAGTTGTAAAAAACACAAAGACATAAATAAACGTTTACAAACGTAATACAAGTTACACTTATACCTGCCTGAAAAAGTTGTTGTAAAACTTATTTAGAAGCGTTTCTTTAATTTGAAAATAATTACTGCCGAACCTTACGTTAGAACTGAGAAAAATAAAGCTAACATGAGCAGCCATCTTTGGGATCCCCATAATAGCTACAAATCGCAAATCTAACAAAATACTGGTAGAAAGCCAGCTAATAACTGTCATGTTGTCACGTTATGCAAAGATTTGTTTAGCTCAGTGATATTTTATTGCATTTTTTGTTTATTACATTGTTACATAAAATACAGAAAGATATTTTATTGTATTTTTTGTTTATTAAATTGTTACATGAAAATCAAGAATTATATTTTGTTATATTTTGTTTATTAAATTCTCACATGAAAATACTGAATGATATTTTATGGTATGTTTTGTTTATTAAATTGTTACATGAAGATACAGAATGATATTATATGGTATATTTTGTTTATTAAATTGTTACATGAAAATACTGAATGATATTTTATGGAATACTTTGTTTATCAAATTGTTACATGAAAATACAAAACGATATTTTATGGAATGTTTTGTTTATTAAATTGTTACATGAAAATACAGAATTATATTTCATGGTATGTTTTGTTTATTAAATTGTTACATGTAAATACAGAATGATATTTTATGGTATATTTTGTTTATTAAATTGTTATATGAAAATACAGAATGATATTTTATGGTATGTTTTGTTTATTAAATTGTTACATGAAGATATAGAATTGTATTTTATGGTATGTTTTGTTGATTAAATTGTTACATGAAGATACAGAATTGTATTTTATGGTATGTTTTGTTTATTAAATTGTTACATGAAAATACAGAATTGTATTTTATGGTATGTTTTGTTTATTAAATTGTTACATGAAGATATAGAATTATATTTTATGGTATGTTTTAATTATTAAATTGTTACAAGATACAGAATTATATTTTATGGTATGTTTTGTTTATTAAATTGTTACATGAAAATATAGAATGAAAAAAAAAAACTTAAGAAAGCAAAAGTCAATGTTTCTCTGCCACAAAACTTGTCTTGTTGACTGTTAACTGGCCCTTAAATAAATGCTCATTTTGTGATAGATTTATATAGCAAAGTGATACCTTACTCTAAAAGTTTTTGAGATATTTTAAGGTTATTGAAACCTTTCCAATAAAAGTATATTTAGAATTTTCAAGTGATTACCACTAAATGGGTGATCATTTTATGTAAACTTCATAGAAGAATATGATCACATTCTTAAATCTTAAATATTGAATAAAATATTAATAATCAAACGAAAAACTCTAAACGAAATAAGTGTAATCAGATTTATTTTTAATATTAAAACTAGGTGTGGACAAAATAAATGCCGATGGTCAAAATGTATAAACATTTTGACCATCGGCATTTATTTTAATACGATATTAAAACATTTTAAGTATTTTAATACGATATTAAAACATTTTAAGTATTTTAATACGATATTAAAACATTTTGACGCCTCCTTTTGCTTAAAAATTCACCAAAAATCAGGGAATTAACCAATTTTAATGAAATTTTAAGTATTTATCAAATAATGATCGCGGAATATAATGAATTAATTATTTTTATTTAAATATCAGTGGAAATGTATTATTTTGTTAAAACAAAAAACACCTTTACTAAAGTTATGATTTTCAGTCGTAAATAAAAAACGCAAGAATTTAATTTTGCTGTTTTTATATATATATATATAAATAAAGCATCGTAATTTGTAACAATAAAAAATAATAAATAATTTTTACAGGAACATTACGAAAAAGCTTTTGTTATATAAATAAAACATCGTAATTTGTAACAATAAAAAATAATAAAATAATTTTTTGAAATTGTAAACAAAAAAAGAAGAAAATAACTTACGTTTCATTCCAGAAATTCAATACGAAAGAAAAAAGTGGGAGGAATTCGTTTTTTTTTTCTTTTGTGTTCAAAACAGAAAATCTGTTTTGTTTGTTATGACTTCTTTAGTAAATTGATACAACTTTTGGTTTGTGTGTCCAATTTATTAAGAAATAAAATATATGAAATTATAAAAAATCAAAATTGAAAGATAAAACCACGATTTAAACGTGAAATTATTTAAAAAGAAACAAATCAACTGCTAAAGGTCAAAGAATTTAGGTCATCGTAATAACACGGTGTCATCATTATTTCGTTCCTCGTGTAAAAGTGTCCGTTCATTAGTTATGTGTGTCGAATTCGTTTCCATATCACGTTTATTTGTCAATGGTTAAAGCTTATGAGTATTTTTTAGTAAATTCATCTATTCTGTGGCTTATTTATTAAAAATAAAGATTCTAATTATGAAACTTGGGTGCTAATGCAGAGTGATCTGCGCTAGTTTTTAAATCGTATTTCCACGTTTAATCAAAGTTTTATGATATGTTTTTTTTTTATTCAATTGTAAGGTTAAAGTACAGAATAGGTACAAAACAACCTCTCCTCCCTATGTTAAGAATGGCTTTTAAAAATAATAACGCTATTATTTCAGCACGGTTCACTCTCTGCATGAGTACAGAAACTTGCAACTTAAAATCTTTAATAATAATTATATTTTTTTTAATTTTCTTTGCGGATATTTTTAAGGTTATTGAAACTTATTGGCCAATAAAAGTAGATTTAGAATTTTGAAGTGATGGCCACTAAATGGGTGATCATTTTATGTAAATTTTATAGAAGAATATGATTACTTTCTTAAATCTAAAGTATTGGATAAAATATTAATAATCAAACGAAAATAAATGTATTCAGAATTTTTTTAAAAATAAATCAAAACAATAAAAAACCGCTAAAACAGTTTTGTGCTAAGTTTTCTAACAATTCAACCATATTTGAATAAAATTATCGTGTTTATGATAAACATTATTTTCTAAAGAAATCACATAAGTTTTACTAAAAATAAACAAATTTCTGATTTAAAAAAAAATCTTAATGTCAGATTGAATAATATTTTCTTCGGAAATTTTTATTGATTGGAGATTCATACTTTTTTTATTCACGTTTGTTAAAAGCAGAATCCATAGTTTTATTGGATTGCAATAATAATAAAAAAAAAAATTATTTTCATGTTTAAGATTATTTTAAAAGTTATTGGATGCATTTTTTGAAATTGGAAAAAACAACAACAATTTTTTTTTTATATTTTACTCTATTTCTTTTCTATCTCTAACCCATATTAATTTTCTTATAAATTTTAAATCCATACCTTTTATTTCAATTTTTTTCAGATACATCTGCCTTACTTTTAATGCTAGGTTTATTTATGGTGTCTTTTAAATTTAATAAAAACCCTTCAAAGTTTGCTGACGAGGAGACCTTGCTTATTAAAAAACTATATGTAATAATTATTGTACGTAACTTGATGTCTACCACAATAAAAAGCATTGTTTTCCGAAACGATCGTACAAATAATTGATTTTGTTGTTGTTCCTTCTTATGAAACGGATTTTTAATTTAATTATAATTTGATTTTAAAATTTTAAATTATCAATCACATTACTTAATATATATAAATATATATATATATATAAATATATATATATATATACATATATATATATATACATATACACACACATATATATATACACATATATATACACACCCACACACATATATATACATATATATACACACACATATATCTATACACATATCTATACACACAGACATATATATATACACATATATAAACACACACACATATATATATATATATACATACGTATATATATATACACGTATATATATACACACACACGATATATATACACCCATATATATCCACATATATATACACGCATATATACACACATATATATATATATATACACATTAAATATATATATATATATATATATATGTATATATATATATATATATATATATATATATATATATATATATATATATATATATATATATATATATATATATATAAGCTTTAGCATTTATTTACCTCCCACGAGGACAAAGCAAGAAGTTTTACACTTTGAACAAAGTGTTTTAATTAAAATGTGCAATAACAAGACGAGTATGTAAAACCGTTTTTATAATAATCTTAGTAAATAGCAAAGTTTGTTTTTATTTTCATATAAAAAGTTGTAAAAAGATTTGTAAATAAAATTATGTATCTTTATTTTTTTTTGCTTGCTCATAGTACAAATATGTAAACTTTTATTCTATATTTTATTTACAAAGTTTTGTTATAAACACATTTTTAAATTTTAAATAAAACTGTTATCCAATAAAACCATTTTTAAATGGTAAACTCCTAACTTTACCATCGTTTGCAGGAAAGTAAATTTCAAAGATTTTGTTTTTATGAAAAAATAAATTATTAAAAAATTGTAAATAAAATGTATTTAAAGAATGTTTTTCGTTTATTTGCCCGCGGAAAAAGCCCGTAAAATTTTATTTAATCTGTAAAGTTTAAAAGAAATATTTTTGTATATTTTTTATTACTCTGTAAAGTGTATACAATTTAAAATAGTGTTTTTTAATTAAAATGTTTTTGCATATTACCCCTTTGTCGACGGCTTATGATGGCAAAGTTAAAAAATATTTGTATTAAAAAAAAGCCAGTTTAATGACAAGCTTATTTTGTTATACGCCTATTTTTAATTAACACCAAGCTTTTTATAAATAAAACCGTTGTTAAATAGTAAAACTCTTTCGTTAATAAAAATATGTGACCTAAAAGATATAAAGTATGATTAAACTCAGTTAGAACTTCTGGTTTAGTTGAATCGCAAGAGGATCACGTAAACATTGTATTCCTTCTACCCTAATTGATATTCTACTAATAGACTACCTAGTACTTACCTTTCCCAATACAATTGATATAAAAAGAATTTAACCATGGTCTCCTTGCATCCCCAAGAAATAACTTCTGCGACCGTAAATGAACTTCAACGGATTGAGTTTTCACAGCTGTGTCTCCATGATAAAGTTGAAATTAAGAAAAGAAGCCGTTCAACACCTGATATTCAAATATCTCAGCCAGGCATTAGCAACAACAAAGTGTATATCACTTAGAAACCAGTAATATCTTCAAAGGTGTTTCCAAGACTATTCAGAATGACATATTTGACTGTTTTTTTACAAATATACCGTGATGAAATAAGGGCAGAAATTAGCAAAACTTCCTTTGTAGCTGTCATGGCTGATGATACAACAGATATGTCTGAACATCATTGTTTTACGGTAAGTCTTGGATGAAAAAATACTTGAACGAATTTGGGGATTCTTTATTCCAGAAAAGCAAACCGCTGATGGGATATCAAAATGTCAATATCAACAATTAGATATAATTCTTCAATGGAATCGCCAGCAACTGATACACACATTTGATGATGCAAATGTCATGAAAGGCAAAAAAGCTGGTGCTCAGGTAAAAATAAAAGCAGATTATAGTAATGCGCATTTCACTCACAGTTATGCGCATCAACTTAATTTAATAATGAGAAATGCAGCAAGCATTACACGAAATGCTAGAATATTTATCTTTTACATTTTGGCTATTCCGACTTTCTTTTCTAGATCATCACAGCGTCTGTCCATGTTTCAAGAAGCATCTTGATGTAAGCATTCTACGTGTATCCGCCACAAGGTGGAACTTTAACATACATAGAGTTTATGAAAATGTTCAAGCATAAAAAATGTCACTGAAATTCAGTCAACATCATATGTAGATTAGACCGTTGCAGAAGCGACAGAATTTCTGAAATATTTGAACGATGAAAATGTCATATTTTGGTTTGAGCTATTTCATAAAATTGTGTCTCATGCTGAAATTATTTCTCGGGAAATTAGCATATATAAAGTCAATGAATACATAACAAATTTCAAAACTATTATTTTAGAGATAAGAAACACCAAATACTGCGAAAATCCTTCACAAACACACAAGGTCGAAGATAAAGAACTGTATGACTATATATCTGTTGACATAACCGATAGATATTCTTCAACTAAACATTTAATACTTCCTACTTGTTTTACAAGATAATGTGGAGAAATGCGTGACTTACCTGGATAGACCACGTGCGGGTCGGACACCGAAAATAAATAAAAAGAAAGAAAAGAAACGGTCAAGATTCTTATTTATAGAGTAGTGATCACGTGAGTTAGAAGAATATGCAAATAGAGGTGAACGATTTTGCGATATAAAAAGCCTGTGTTGTTAAGAGGAGGGGGGACTGTTGGCAGAAGTCAGTGCTGTCAGACGTGCTTTAGAGTTTTGTTATTATATGCTGTGCTCGATTATTGGAGAGAGAAGAGAAGAGGAGGAACCAAGAAGACATTCTGCAGGTACTTTGATACAACGGGGGCGCAATTCAACAATCAACCATTTCCTTTGGTTTAAGAACACAAAGGAATCGAGATACTTGACTTTGTGTTGGTTTTAAGCTATTTCGGCGCTTGGTGTGCGGTGACTAAAAATGGACAGATTCGACATTCGCTTAATTCGACGGATCTACCACTGGACCGGCTGTCGTCGAATGGATTGAGATGGCAGAGAAAATCTGTAAACTGTGCAAAATTAAAGAACTAGCCACACTTATCCCTTTGAGGCTAACCGGAGGGGCCTATGCAGTCTACCAACAACTCGGGGATGAACCAGACTGGGATGAAATCAAGCAGAGCCTGTATACAGCGTTTGGTACAGATCCATTTGTTGCGTGGCAATAGTTCACGAGCCGGAGACTTCAACCCAAGGAAACAGTCGACGTGTACCTAGCCGACCTGCGAAAATTATCTGTACCATTTGGTGGGGTCAACGATAAAATATTAAGCTGTGCTTTTTTGGTAGGCCTACCCGAGGAGGTCAGTAAACTGTTGCGGGCATCATCAAGAATCGATGAATTGTCAACTGATGAGTTATTGGCCCGAGCTCGAAACATCTGTAAGGAACAGGAATCAATTGCAGCAGCAGCTCGTTTTCGACATGGAGGCAATGTGGACTCTCTCCCAGATAGTAATAAGCATTCCACCTTAGTGTGCTATAAATGTGGGGAGGCCAATCATTTTGCTAAAGAGTGCCGGAGTGATAGGAGAGGTGTATATCCACAATCAAAGAGACCAGTGCAATGCTATCGCTGCAATAAGTTTGGGCACATATCTCGCAACTGTTCGGGAAACGAAGTTGGGGGCAAGGTACTATCGCTACCCTTGCCCCCTGCCAACCAATAAACACAGGATTGCCTGTCATTAGCGTTAAACTTGATGATGTGCAGTGTTCAGCACTTATAGACACGGGGTGTTCCCGGTCTATAGTTAGTGCCCATTGCTGTCCGGGGTGGCGGAGGAACCCAGTCGGCGTTATGACCATCAATGGCTTATCACGAGTATGTTGTGGTGAAGAGACAGTCACAATCTGTACTGAGAAGGGTGACACAGCTAAAGTTGACGTTCTGGTGATGCAGGAGAAACCCCTTGGCTACGACATGTTGCTTGGAATTGATGCAATACAAGCACTAGGAGGCGTTACAATCACAACAGCTAGAGGTATCAGGCTTGGAGAAGGGAAAGACGTCTGTGCAGCCATGTCGATTGAAGAAAAATACTTCTGTGCTACATTTGATGACAACGAAAGGGTGTGGACTGCAAAGTGGAAATTGGCCATGGGCCAGGAACCAGATCGGCTGTGCAACACGATTCCAGAGTATGCAGTTTCTACCAAGAATAGGGCCGCATATGAAGAAGAACTTCAGATGTGGATTGACAACGGTTGGTTAATACCATACCCACAGGAACGTCTGGGACCACCCAAGGGATTAATTCCGTTCATGGCTGTTGAACAACCTACCAAAGAAAGAATTCGTTCTGTAATGGATTACCGAGAGTTGAATCGGCATGTTGATGCGTTTACCGGAAACGCAGATGTGTGCGCTGCTAAACTGAGAGAGTGGCGGCAAAAAGGGAGCAATGTAGCACTTCTGGATCTAAAGAGGGCCTACCTGCAGATACGTGTCCATGAGTCATTATGGCCGTTTCAGACAGTACTACTCAAGGGAAAACTATATTGTTTGAGACGTTTGGGTTTTGGCCTAAACGTAGCCCCCTTGATTATGACAACCATTATTAAAACTGTTTTGATGCAGGATGAGACCACAGCGAAAGCTGCTTCAGCCTACATAGATGACCTCTATGTTAATGAGGACATAATGTCTGCGGATGCAGTTCGAATAAAACTGAAAGCGTTTGGGTTAATAAGCAAAGACCCTAAGCGCCTAAAGGATGGAGTGCCCGTGCTAGGCCTAGAGGTCTGGGAGGAGGGCAATACGTTGCGATGGAAGCGAGGGAGCCCACTTCCAAAGTTACCCAATGTATTAACAAGACGTACTGTGTTTTCCATCTGTGGTAAATTGGTAGGACATCTACCTGTCTGTGGATGGCTCCGATCGGCAACAGGAGTGGTGAAAAGACGAGTGACTACAGTAACAAAAGCATGGGACGATATTGTGGATGATGATTCTCTCCAACAAATGATGGCTGAAATGTTGTCCAGAGTGCATAGGAATGACCCTGCCCGGGGTGAGTGGCAAGTGTCTGGAAACGAACTAAATGCATGGGTTGACGCAAGTTCGTTGGCTACAGGTGTCGTGTTGGAGCAACTAGGTGTTGTTGTGGAAGATGCATGCTGGCTTCGGCCGAAAAATGATGCCCAACATATAAATTTGGCAGAACTTGATGCCACGTTAAAAGGTCTTAATCTCGCATTGCAATGGCAGACTAATGTTGTGCATCTCCACACTGACTCATTGTGTGTTTACCATTGGTTAACCGACACCTTGACTGGAAAGGCTCGAGTTAAGACTAGAGCTGCAAGTGAAATGCTAGTACGAAGGTGACTAGCAATAATTAAGAATCTAATTAACGAATACAGCTTGCAGGTAGACATTACGTTAGTCTCGTCGATGCAGAATTTGGCTGATAGCTTGACTCGAGTACCAAAGAGGTAAATCGATGCAATGAGGCAGGGATCCGATCTTCAACAACAAACATGCGCGACTGTAACGGATCAATTAACACCTGACCAGATCCGTATGATACACTAGCAGAGTGGACATCCTGGAATTCAGAAGACTGCATATTTTGTCCGAAGAGTATGCCCTGCAACTACAAAAGCATCAGTGAAAGCAGCCATACGTTCGTGTGAAGAGTGTCAGAGAATTGATCCCGCACCATCCCAATGGCAAAAAGAGAAGCTCGAGGTGGAGGGCAACTGGCAGCGAGTAGGGATGGACATAACACATTATGGGGACAAACATTTTTTGACCATGACGGATTGTGACCCGACGCGTTTCTAAATATGGCGCCTGTTGACACGACAGGATGCAGCCAGCATTATACGACACTTGAGAGCCGTCTTTTTTGAACGTGGTGCCCCGATTGAAATTCTGACTGATAATGCCACCACATTTCGATGTCAAGAATTTCAGAAATTCGCGCACGAATGAGGGATTAAAATGCATTATCGGTGTGCATATTATACCGAGGGTAATGGTATAGCAGAACGGTGTCACCGCATCATCAAAAGAATTGCAGCCAGGATGTAGTTCTCTATTCCAGAAGCTGTGTACTGGTATAATATAACACCCAAGGACAATGCAACACCAGCAACTGCACCAGCCAATGGGATTTACCAATATGAACAGCGTGTGAAAGGAGTTGATGCCATACCATCAGTGGTGAGTGTTGTCAATACACTATATCAGGTGGGAGACCTTGTTTGGATAAAAACCCCGAATGCTGGGTGCACTGCCAAATTTTTCCGGGGAAAAATAGACGAAATAATAAGTCCTCAGACCATGTTGATTGGTGGCATACCACGTCACGTAAAAGATATCCGTCCTTGTTATACGTCTTCTGATTCTGATGACGATGAGGAGGATCACACACCGTTCAGAGGTGATCCTGATCACTTACTGCCCCTTCAGGTGAGCATAGAAACACCACCAACAGAACCAGACGAGGGAATGATGGGACATACCGATGACAATAGTGATGAGAGCGATGGACACAAGGAAGTAGTACCTCATCGAAATACTCGACAGATACGAATGCTGCCCACCCCCCGTGATTGCGAAACCCCGCGAGAAGGGATGATGGAGCACACCGAGGAGATGACGCCTCCGATTCTTCGGAGAAGTACCCGACAAAGACGGATACTGCCCCCCTGCCCTGATTGTGAGACACCGCCTATGGAACCACGAGACGGGATAATGGAACAGACTGGTAGTAATGATGGTGGTAATGAAGAAAACAGCAATGAGGAAGTGCTGCCCCCGATTCTTCGAAGGAGTACCCGCCAACGACGATTGCCCGCATGTCCTGTTTGTTATCATGAGATCAGGGGGGAGTGTGGAGAAATGCCTGACTTACCTGGATAGACCACGTGCGGGTCGGACACCGAAAATAAATAAAAAGAAAGAAAAGAAACGGTCAAGATTCTTATTTATAGAGTAGTGATCACGTGAGTTAGAAGAATATGCAAATAGAGGTGAACGATTTTGCGATATAAAAAGCCTGTGTTGTTAAGAGGAGGGGGGACTGTTGGCAGAAGTCAGTGCTGTCAGACGTGCTTTAGAGTTTTGTTATTATATGCTGTGCTCGATTATTGGAGAGAGAAGAGAAGAGGAGGAACCAAGAAGACATTCTGCAGGTACTTTGATACAACGGGGGCGCAATTCAACAATCAACCATTTCCTTTGGTTTAAGAACACAAAGGAATCGAGATACTTGACTTTGTGTTGGTTTTAGATAAGCTTTGCTAGTTTTAAGAAAAAAAACTACCTACAGTAGATATATCCTTGACAACTGAAGCATATCCCATGATTGACAAAGAAAAGTTTGAACCTGAGCTAGAAATATTTTATAGTAGGTCAGATATCCATGAATATTGCAAAGTAATTGATCTCCTGAAATTTAGTTTGGAAAACAATTTAAACGATGTTCTTAGTGAAATTACAAAACTCATAAAAATTATCTTGACAATTCCCATGACTACATAAGAGATAGAACGTTGTTTTTCAACTCTGAAAAGAATAAAAACTTTTCTAAGGAACACCATGGGTTGCGGAAGACTAAATGAACTTGCAGTGCTTTCAATTGATAAAAAAGTTCTTCAGCAGTCATTCAGAAGTTAAGGAGAAAATTATCAATCTTTTCTTACAAATTAAAACAAGGAGAATGAAGTTTACTTTCAAATGAATGCAATAAGTTAAATATTTAAAATATTTACATCTATTTAGGATTCCTTTAAGTTATTGTATTTTTATACGTGTGCATACGTATAAATTATAGTTTTTATGTTTGTTTTATGTTTACACAATATTAAACAATAGGTATTTTCTTTAAAACAGCCACTAATCTTAACACTAATCTTAACACTAATCTTAACACGATCCGTCACTGATGTAAATATTATTTTAGTCTCGCAATTTCATTATTTTCGTACGAAGAAAAATTAAAAAAAATATTACTTATTTATTTTCCCTTCTTTTTTTAAATGGTACAAAAGATATATTGATAATATTAATTTCTAATAAAGTTACGCCATGTTCCATATAGTGGGTAATTCCCTGGTGAATTTTGGAGGTGGCTATTGCTCCGATTTCAATAGTGATATTGGTATTAGACGCAAAAACCTGAAATTAAAAGACATTTATTTCATTATAAAATTTATTTTTATTCTGCTTTACGCCAATATTTTCTCATATTTTGCTCTTTATATTGAGTAGTTGTAACGACACAAATTGGTTGTGGAAAAGTTAAATCTTGTAAAGAATTTAACATGAAATTACAAGACATTTATGTTATTTTCTTTTAGGGAGATGATAAAATGTTCCAACTGAATTAATTTTAATGCAGATTTTAATTTTTCCTCGTCTTATTTATCAGTATGAATTAAATACATTTATGTCAAAAAAGTATGAATTAAATTTATGCAAATGAAATACATTGTCAAAAAAGTATGATACTAATACGCACATTGGTTTGAATCATATTTTAATATTTCCTTGTCGTAACTTTCAATCTTGCATGAATGAAAGAACAGTTTTCTGCAGATGAAATAAACTGACGCAATTATAAAAGAAATAAAATTTACAAATTCAGAAAATATTTAAAACCTTCAAAGGTTGAGTAAAAAAAATCACTGCCAGAGAGCAACGTGCTGAGCATGCGGACCCAGTACACATTCATCTGTATATAGTCGTCAGCATTTTGTTGTTTTAGACTCTTTTCGCCAGGTTGTGTCGCCATTCTACATCATCAACAAGAACATCTCAAATATGAGCATCTTTCAAATTTAGTTCCGATGTGGGCAACGTTGAAGAAACCGATATTGCTTTTGATAAATAGTACATTTCATTGTCTTACCTTTTCAAGACATAGAAGAGTATATAGAAGGAAATGGCAAAATTTATCGAGGAGAGAATGAATCGGAATCTTGTGTTGATTAATTTTTTCACTTGTTTGGTGTTTCGTCCTCATCTAAGAGAAAGCCCTGACCAAAATGTTGGGCCAGCTTGGTGACTGCTGTTATTCCGCTGGCTCCTGTCTCTTGATGTTCGTATACTATTGTGATTCTGGGAGATTCTCAGATACTGACCAGTGATCACAATAATTGGCCTATGTTGATGATTGATCTCTGAGAGTCCCATACCTCCTTTTCCATGGGCGAATACAGCCTGGTAGACACTGATTTCTATATATATTTTATGAAGCATTAGTAGCTTCCGTGTCTTTACATCTAGTCGGTTGATGTATTTTTGTGGCCAGTCAATGATACCAAAGCTGTATATTATGACTGGCATAGCAAGCTGGTTGATGACAGTAATTTTATTTTTATTGGTGAGCTGTATTTTGCATAGTGTCCTCACACCACGTAGATATTCTTTACTAATCTTCTCCCTCATCTTCGCATGTTGTATGTTCTCGTTTTCCTCAATGTCAAGGTACTTATAAGGCTCATGCTCTTCTAGATCCCTGATGTCGATGTTTTCATTAAGCTGCATATTTTCTGTGTGCGTCTTCTTCCCAGCTCTGAGTGTACATTTGGCACATTTATCCAGGCCAAACTTCATTCCGATGTAACTGGAGAATGTGTGTACTACCTGCAGAAGGTGGTGCAGATCGGTGTCAGAGCTGGCATACAGTTTAAGGTCAATTTCCTTAATAAAAAAAGGAATTTCCCTAATAAAATAAAATAACACAATTCTATGAACAAATGACAAACAACTTCTTCAACTTAACAAAGGAAAGGTTTATTCGCAAAACGTACTTTAGAAAGACAGGAAGGAAGAAAGTAGAGTCGGGTCTCCACTGCCTTACGAGGTAGTTACAGCCAGTGGCTGTCGTCAATACCTTTAGTAGGGGCAGCGAAGCAAACAGACGTCTAGCACCGTCGAAGGCTGGTATCGTAAGAGCGAGAGTTTTCTTCTGGGACCGGAAGCTGTCTGGTCCCTAGGGGTTAATTCGTATTCATGTGAAAGTCCTCAGATTGGACAGTTTAAGGCCGCATCACTCACTCAGAGGAAGCGAATGCGCGAGAAGAAAAGGGGTCTATTTGTGTCTGCTACATGTTTTACAGGCAGGGGTAAAGTGAGGCTTCGAGAAAAAGAAAGGGCTGACTTGCCGTAAGGTGGTCATGTTGAAAAAATATTTAAATGATGTATTGATAATTTTTGTCTGTGAACCATGTATTATTGTTTTCTGCCCGGGCGGCATTGTGATTGAATGCTTTTTTTGTATGGAAAAAAATAAAAAAATTGTATATATTTTTTACACACATTTATATTGAGATTGTCTGTAATGTACTAGCGAGGGTAGGATCCTTGGTTATTTCGGGGTAAACATAAAATTTTGTTAGTTAATAATTATGGAAGTATAATTTACAAATTTTTAGGCGATTACCGGGAAAAGAAAAAAAAACAGACTATTCTATGTGGAGGTTACAAAGGTCAGTGAATTAGGTAAAATTCGATAAGTTGGGGTTTTTATGCGAATTTCAGACCGAAACAATGACAGGCTGTGAATTGTATATATGTATGTAAATTTTATGTTAAATGTTATATGTTGTAAATATTATTGAGTACGACCTGAGTGGCCTTGCCCGGTTGAGTTGCCTCACATGGTGGGAGAGATAGATTGAGATACTTTATTAAGGAATTTAAGATGTGCGAAAGGGGATTTTCCCAGATTTGGTTGGCTGAAGCGGTTGGCAATGGAATGGAGATATCACACGATAGAAAATCCGCTAGATAGACATCTCTGTCTCTGAGACGCTAGTTAAGTTAGGGTGTGGTCGATCTTGCCTCTATGAATTGTTGAACGCTTGAAACGTCACAAGCCTGGGAGATTCGAATGATTCTGAATTATAGACGGTATTTCAGAACTAGAAACTGATCTCAGTGAAGCAATAGGGAGGGGGTTTCTGTTAGTCCCCTGTATAATTGGTGTGTCAGTGAAGAGTACGACAGACAGGTTGGGGCCTGAGTAATGAAGTTTGTGTGCAATCCGGGAAGAAAAGCTTCTCTGTGAAGAGTATTTATTTTGGTTATGCATCGTTATGGACGGTGAAATAGGAAGTACAGGAGGATTCCTGAGTTTAGGTGGGTTTTTTCTTGGGACGTTTCTCTGGTATCTAGTATGGGCCAGCTTAAACAAGTGATGCTTATGTGGAAACGTCCTTGTTCCCGCATGCCATGGGTTAATAAAACCGGTTTGCAATTCCCAGACATGGAGATGTGTGTTTCCTCCATGGAGCTGAGGCGGAAAACGATAGAGTCGTGTGTTACCGTTGAAATTGGTGAAATGACAAGAGGATTGGTCATGGGCTGTGAGAATTTGAGGATTATGGTGACAGCCTTCTTTGCTATCCGGATGGATATAGGTGTTCCCCTTAGAATGAAATGGGGTTGGTTGAAAATGTATGTTCAGGCCATACAGTTTGATAAGATGATGGGGGAAGAGATGTAGCATTGGAAATCCCAGTTTAATTGCTATATAGGTAGACTTTAGAACTAGAAAGTTATATAAGAATATTTTGATTTTTCATCAATGATTTAGCAGGGTCAGAAAGGTAAAGCTTTACAGGCATCAAGCAAAGTCACCTTGAACGACCTAGATAGAATGTACCGGAAATTAAGGGGTGATACAGGAATTGTGGTTGTAGGCTTCCGGTTGACGACCGCACGAGTGGAGTTGTTCTTAGCAGCAGAGGAATGTAGACGGGAGATTTCTGGTCTCTCCTGACAACCAGGGTCCGAGATGTTAGGCCTGCCTTGAATAAAAAGATTGAAGCTTCAGTCCATCTCGTTGTTCATTGCTGAATCTGTCTGCAGCACCATCCCCAGCAAAATGGAAGACAATCAGGTATTTTCGCATTATATTGTTGCACATACACATCCTGGAAACTTTCAAGGCAAAGAACAGTAGAAGAATAAGCACACACACACATAACAGTGGACTGCGTGTAAGATATGTAAGAACACACGCACTTAAATGTAAGAACGTTGATAAACACACATCAATAAACGTAAGAAAAACATAAGAATAAACGATTAGTAATAATAATAAGTAATAAAATAATAATAATAATAATAATAATAATAATAATAATAATAATAATAATAATAATAATAATAATACACCATTTCATGACGGTAACATTGATGTCGATTTTTGAGCAGGTAGCATCATCGATGCGAGACTAAACCTTGTTATGTTGACGGAAAATCACTACGTAAATGGGTCTTTAAAGAAAAAAAAGAAAAAGCTAGACAACGTAATTGATAAGACAAAATAAAATCACGATGTAAATGTGTCTTTAAAGAAAAGAAAAAAGCTAGACGTCGTAATTGATAAGACAAAAAAAAATCAATGGGTCTATGGAAAAAGTATCCTCATGTCAGGTTGTTCTGAAAAACCCTGTACAGAGAGATCTTAGACACTCGGTGACAGTGTCTAGTAGACATTCAAGTTCTCTCCCAGTTTTTTCCCAGTGTGAGTTCTCATGTCTCACGAAATTTGATTTATTAGAACAAGAATATCCACATACATCACAAGAATGTGGCTTTTCTCTTTTTTATTTTACGTTTGTTAGTTTGAAGAGATAAAGGGGCTCCTTTCTGTGGATAACACTTGATTCTGTTATAGTTTTAATTTATATCCGACAGCTCTTTATGGCTGCTATCTTATAGCTTGCTTTTCCAGGGATTTCGTCTATATATTTATGAAGGTTCTTTTTTATTAGGCCAGTCGCTCCTGTCATAAATGATATGATGTTTATTTCTTTCAGAAACCATGTTGTTTTTAGATCATTTTTAGGTCCTGATATTTTGTTATCTTTTCCCGTTCTACTCTATTATAGCAAAAGTTGTTTGGAACTGTGACGTCGATAATGAGTGCAGCCCTTTCGGGCTTGTTTCATATTACTATATTTGGCTTGATGACTTTGTCTTTTATGTATCTGCCCGCCTGTAAGTCTTTGTCATAGAACATTGTCACTTTTCCATTTGATGTTATCGGTGGTGATTCATGTTCCCCGATGTTCAACGACCTATCTAGTTGCATCTCTCCACAGATTTTCCAATGTAAGTATCTACAAACTTTGTCGTGGCGAGCAGTGTAATGACCATCGGCTAGAAGGACCTCGCATCCAGACATTAGGTGGCTTGGGCTTTCAACAGCAGAGTGACAGAATCTGCATTGGTCTGTTTTTGTAGACCAACCATTTTCTTAAATCCATTTGTGAGTAAGCCTTCGTCTTGTGCATCTATAATTAATCGTTCATCATCAAATGGCAACTTGTCACTTTTAAGCCATTGCAGTGAAGCTTTCTTGTCAATGTAGTTTTGGTTCAGTTCTTCCATGAACCTACCTGCTCTCTTATGTTGTTGCCATCCTTCTAGTCTTGTCTTCAATTCCCTTTTTGTATAGTCCTTTCTCTTCTTTCGAACGATTAGGGTTGCTGGATTATCAAATTCTTCTATTGTGGAGTCCAGTGTGTAACCACTGAAATTTTCACCGAGCTTTGTAGTTGACGTCTGCTGGTGCAAAGATTTGGTGTGATGTTTTGTTTAGTTTTGAGACATTGTGTTGAACAAAGATAGCGGCGTAGTTCAGATCAGTAACCAAGATGGCGACTAATAATCAAATGCGATCCATGGCATAGTTAACCTCTTAAGTTCTGAGATATTGTGTTGAACAAAGATGGCGGCGTAGTTCAGATCAGTAACCAAGATGGTGGCGTAGTTCAGATCAGTAACCAAGAATTAAGTGCGGTCTGTGACGTAATAAACGGCGAACTGATTGAATCCACAATTCCACAATTTTTATAATAATTTAGGGACGTTTTCATTGGTTGTTTAGCACAGCCGTTGGTTATAAAAATGATTGGCGAATCCATTCGTCTCATACACCCCATCACAAGTCAAAACATTTTACACACCCCCTTTTTTGATATAATGGAAAAATACGTTCAGATTCAATTTTGGTTTCACTTGAGAAAAGGAAAGAAAAATAAATAAAGAAAAATAAATGAACAAAGAAAAATAAACCAATAAAATAATTGTTTTCTTTTTCTTCTGGTTTTATGGGAATTTGTCTTTATTCTCATTGGTCAAAAATAATTAATATATTGGTATAACGTGTGCAAAAAGAAGACATTTTTTTGATACATATAAAAATAAACACTTTTTAAATATATATAAACATACAAATAGAATACTTTTCAAATACATATAAACATATGCACAAAAATTCACAAATATACAATTTTTGTTTTGTTTTAACAAATGTTTGTTTAATGATATAAAGAGATACTAAAAGAACTATTTGACAAATAGGAAGTTCAAAAAGTGTTTTAACAAGTGTTTTTTTGTAAGAAAAACTGGAAACATTCTGTTACATATTAATTGGTTAATTTGGTTAGTAAGGTAGAAATGGTCGCAGTTTAACGTCGTGCCCGGGACAATTTACAATTTCTTTTGGTGTGATTTTAACTGTTCATGCTTCTCATTTTGGGTTTCTGAAAATAGATTTATTCATAATTAGATTCTTAAAAGTTCGGTTATAAAATGTCTTAATTTTATTCTTTTTATAAGTTAAGTGAAAATTATTCTCAGACGTCACATAAGTAAGAGTAATAGATTTTTTTTCTTATTTCATCCCTTATAAAATGATATCTGATATCAATATGCTTCGACCTTTGATGAATCCTAGAATTATTTGCTAATAAGATGCTGCTCTGATTATCACAATGAATTACTATAGGTTTTTTACCTGGTTTTAAAATAGATTTTAGAAGGGTGTTCAGAAAAATTGCCTCCTGTGCGGAATGTGTAAGAGCCACATATTCTGCTTCACAAGTAGAAAGGGCAACAATTTGTTGCTTTTTAGTTTTCCAAGAGATCATAGGTCCAGTCTTTGACAGTCTAGTCCAGCACCTAACAGCTGCTAAACTCCTGACTGACAAACAATATGGATTCAGGCAAGCCCGTTCAACAGCAGATATCTTAACTGTAGTTTCTGAACGTATATGCCGTTCATTGGATAAAACAGGGGAGGGTAGAGCGGTAGCCCTCGATATATCTAAGGCTTTTGACAGGGTATGGCACGATGGTCTTCTAAGGAAAATTAGATCATATGGAATCACTGGAAGAATTCATAATGTAATTAAATCCTTCTTAAGTAATAGAAAAATCAAAGTTGTCCTCGACGGTCGTACATCCAAACAATACGACATAAATGCGGGAGTACCTCAGGGGTCTATCTTTGGACCTCTATTATTCTTGATATTCATAAACGACCTCCCTGATAAAATTGTTTCGGAGATGGGTATATTTGCCGATGACACCACTCTCTATAGCAGATATGAGGGGAAAACAAATGAACACATATCCAAGGAAATGGCAGAAACACTAGAGGATGACCTCCAATCTGTAGTGGAATGGGGACAAAATGGTTGGTCACATTCAATGCTGCTATGACTAAGCTTGTTTCCTTCAATAATTACAAGAAAGCTTCTCTACCACCAATTGCAATGGCCAAGAACACATTGCCTGAAAGTACTTCTTTTAAAGTCCTCGGCCTAACGTTTACAGGGAATATGAACTGGAATAGATACATTGAGAGCATTGCCAAGGCTGCTGCAAGGAAGGTTGGCTTCCTCTTCCGTGCTAGAAAACTACTTACGCCTGACAGTATCCTATACCTCTATAAGGCAACCATTCGCCCATGTATGGAGTACTGTTGTCACATCTGGGCTGGTGCATCTGCTGCTTGTCTCTCGCTCCTGGACAGGGTTCAAAAGAGAGTCGCCAACCTGATAGGTCCTGAACTGTCATCTAGGCTTCAGACTCTGTCCCATCGACGAGATGTTGCATAACTCTGCCTTTTCTACAAATACTTCAATGGTGAATGCTCTGACGAACTGCAAACACTTGTACCTTACCGACGTAACTACCCCCGACAAGCTACTAAGTCTCATCCCTTTACAGTAGAGATCCCTAGGTGCAAGAAAACCTTTTACTCCAATAGTTTCTTCCCCAGAACTGTGGGTCTTTGGAACTCCCTTCCGGGATTCTGCCCCCCAACTGCAACGATATGCAGAAGTTCAAGTGTAATGTCAACAAACATTTTTCTCCTCATCTCCCTTTATAATTACCCCGCTAATTAAGTCCCTGATAATAGCCCCCTGCTTCAAAGTGGCACTGTGCCTTGTTTGGGGTGAAAATTGAATAAAAAATTTTTTTTAAAAGTCTAAAACAATACCCCACTATACTCTTTCTATCCGCAGAGTTAGCCCAATCTAAATCTGAAAAGCTTTCTAAATTTAGAGGATATGTAGATTTTTTAAATCTTAAAGATTGTTCCTTGGTTCCTTTTAGGTAACGAACGATTCATTGTTCACGAGTAAGGTCTTTAATTGTCGGTTTCAATAAGTTTATAGATAGCTTTGTTACAGTGTAAAATATGTCAGGCCTTGTTGCGGTCATCAAGTAGATGAGGCTTTCTACCATGGACATATATTTTTTTTATTTATGTCCATTTCAACGGGAATTGAACGGGGCTTACACTCTTTCATTCCAAACTTCAGCAGAATTTTTCAATGTATCGTGATAGGGTCATAGTTATAGTTTCATTTTCACAGGTAAATTTTATACCGAGGAACCATGACAGTCGTCCAAGATTGGCCATTTTAATCTTTTTATTTAATTCATTTTTAACATCTCTTAGTGTTGTCACAGTTTTAGGCGAGTAATATATCGTCAACCCAAAAAACCAAAATCAGCAATTTATTACCTACATTTTTAGTATACATGCAAACGTCTACGGGACATTGTTTGAATTCCTGTTCTATTTAATAATTATGGAGTGCTAAATTCCAATTGTGTGCACTTAATTTTAGTCCATATAACGATTTATTTAATTTCCACGCCCAATTTTTATTTTTCATTTTAAATCCCTCTGGAGGGTAAATGTAGATTTCACAGTCAATCAGAGCATTTAAATAAGCATTTTTTACATCCATTTGATTTATTTTTAAATTGTATTGAGTGGCAAGTTGTAATAAAATTCTAATTGTTGTTAAATTTGTCGTTGGTGAAAATGTTGCACAATATTCCACTCCAGGAATTTGTGAGAAACTTTTCGCCACAAATCTTGCTTTAAAAGTTTAACTGCCAGAAGCTGTGATTTTTTTTGGAAAAAACCCCAGTGTGAAGAAATTATATTTTTATCTGTTGGTTTTGCCACTATTTCGTATGTGTTATTTTCAGATAAAGCTTTCAATTCGGATACCATAGCTTGTTCCCATTCTTGGTGATTTTTTGAATTAATCGCCTCATTATAACTTTCCGGTATGCTGTTCAACAAATAACAGTAATCCACGGCATAATCTTGTATCTTTTCAATTTGCAAGAAGTCTACCCTTTTTCGCTCCCTTATTAGGTATCGACGTGTCTGATTACTGTTTTTGTCAGAAGTACTGTAATTGTCGTCGTTATTAATATTTTTATTGTGATCGATTAAGATGCTAGGCAATATTTCACGTTTTTCATTCAGTGGATCGCCATTTTTTAAATTTAATGCATCATTGAATTTTACACATCTAAACCTTTTTATAGTATTTTGAGCTGCAAAGTAGATTAAGTATGCCGGACTATTTTTATCGTCACCTATGAAAGTACCTTTTTAGCTTTTTAGGTGTTACACTGCTAAACGCTTCATACGGCGTTTTTTCTAGCCTCTTATTGAACGATCTATTTCTGATATATGCTGCTGCCATTAAAGTGTATGTCCATAAACTATGCACTAATTTCGATTCGATAAGTAGGCATCTTGTCATCTCAAAAAGTGTTCGCCATGCCCTTTCATAAGATCGGGGGGACGGCGCCGATTTCTCATATTTAATACGGTGGTTGATTAATAGAGGTTCAAGCGTGGAAGCAATCAAAAACCTTGATTCCAGTAAAGCAACTGGCCCTGACGGTATTCCTATTATAGTACTCAAAAAACTTCAACCTGAACTAGCGCCCATACTTACAAAACTGTTTAAACGTTGTCTTAAGGAGAATAGTTTCCAATCTCCCTGGAAAATTTCATCAGTATGCCCTGTATTTAAGAATTCAGGTGATCGCTCATCCCCCTTTCAGTACAGGTCAATAAGTCTCCTCTGCGTCATGAGTAAGTTGCTAGAATCTGTGTTAAATACAGAAGTAATCAACCATCTCAACAAAAATAACCTTCTTAGTGACACTCAATATGGTTTCCGTTCTGCTAGATCTACAGCAGATGTGCTTACAGTAATATCGCATAGGATTAGCAAATTTCTCGACGGTGGCAATCTTTCTAGGTCAATTGCTCTTGACATATCTAAAGCCTTTGATAGGGTATGGCATAAAGGTTTACTTCATAAGATCGCTAGCTATGGTATAGCTGGAAAAGTCTTCTCAATTATTAAATCATTTCTTTCTGATAGGTTCATAAGAGTAGTAGTTGAGGGGCAAAAATCAGAAGCTCACAGTATTAATGCCGGTGTCCCTCAGGGGTCCATCCTGGGCCCAACTCTTTTCCTGATCTACATTAATGATCTTCCAAATCACATCCTTACATCATTCGTAGACATTTATGCTGACGACACTACCATTTATGGTACCACATCTAAGACAGTAAACGACCAAGTTCTCTCCAATTCTCTCTCCTCTGATCTTGAGCACGTAGTACAATGGAGAAAGGAGTGGCTGGTTACTTTTAATGCATCTAAAACCAAGCTTCTCTCTTTACATCATCAACATTCTGATCCACATATGGTATCAATTGAAATGAATGGCTCTCGTCTTCAGGAGGCCTCAAGTTTTGACAAGCTTCTGGGCTTGACCATTACTCCTGATCTTAAATGGAACACGTACATCAAATCTGTTGCCAAGGCCGCTGGATAAATGGTGAGATCTTTCTATCGATCCGGTAAATATCTCACCGCTGATGCTATTCTCTATCTATATAAGAGCCAGGTACGTCCAAGGATGGAATACTGTTGCCACATCTGGGCAGGAGCTGCTAGAAAGAACTTGGCCTGCCTTGATAGAGTTCAAAATAGACTTCCTAGCCTCATAGGAGATGTCCTTTTCTCCTCCTTGCAACCTCTATCTCACAGAAGAGATGTTGTGAGTTTGTCTCTGATGTATCGTTATTTTCATGAGTGTTCGACTGAGCTTCAATCTATGGTCCCCCCTCGTCAAACTTTCACAAGAAACACTCATCTAGCTGTAAACACTATCAATAATTCCCCCCACTCTTTATCTGTGCCTAAACCTTAATGTAGATTCCATGAACAAAGCTTCTTTCTTAGAACTGTACGCCTGTGGAATTGTCTTCCATTTTCCTGCTTTCCGGCTGACTACAATACGGTTGTGTTCAAGTCTAACGTAAATAAATTCTTGATGAGCCGTTCCATATAAGTTATCAAATTTACCAAATTTTCATTACTAATGATTACTATATTGTCCAATTTCTACTGTACACTCTTTAACCCTTATCCTTGAGTGGCCTCTTGGCCTTGATAATGTGGTGATGCCTATGTAAAAAAAACGAACTATCGGAAACTGTTTTGAAACTAAAAAAATATATATGTAAAGAAATAAGTTTGCATTTTCCTTTCGATAAATAATGCTCTCTCAATATGTTTAATGCTTTGCAGCCATCATCCAGGGCTTTTCTCATTACCAGTGATAGACTTTAATCATCTAAACACTGTATTAATTTCGCAAAGACAGCGTTCTTTTCAATGAAGTCGGGGACGTTTCTGTTTTCAGGTTGTGTTTGAAGTACTTTGTGTAGCTTTTGAATTCGTAGATATTCTAGAAATTTCACTTGCCGCAATTCAAATTTTGATTCAGATCCATCGAAATATAGACACACATTGGGTCCATAACCTCTAGAAGTGTAAGCCATGTTTAGTTTCAGAACAACTCTTAACCCTTATCCCTGAGTGGCTTCCAGGCCTTGGTAAGTGGTGACCACCTTGTAAAAAAAAAAGCGTGGAAGCATGCTGGGCCCATAACTTATTAAGTTTTCGAAGCCTTAGATATCCCAGAAATTTGCCTGCAACAATTAGAATTTAGATTCCGATCCGTCAAAGAAAAGACGGTGGCTGGGCCCATAACCTGTTAAGGTTGGAGACATTGTGTTGAACAAAGAAAGCAACGTAGTTCAGATCAGTAACCAAGATGGCGACTAATAATCAAATGCAGTCCGTGGCGTAGTTAACATCTTAAGTTCTGAGATATTGTGTTGAACAAAGATGGCGGCGTAGTTCTTGTCAGTAACCAAGATGGCGGCATAGTTCAGATCAGTAACCAAGATGGCGGCCAAGAATTAATTGCGGTCTGTGACGTAGTAAATGGCGAACTGATTGAATCCAAAATTCGACAAATTTTGTAAATATTTTGGGACGTTTTCATTGGTTTTTAGCACAGTTATAAAAATGATTGGTGAATCCATTCGACTCATATCCCATTTTTATTTTTGGGTCGGAAGAACATTTGATATATTTCCCCCAGTGTGAGTTTTCATATGTATAACTAAGTTTGATTTTTGAGAACAAGAATATCCACATACTTCACAAGAATGTGGCTTTTCCCCAGTGTGAGTTCTCATATGTGTAACTAAGTGGGATTTTTGAGAACAAGAATATCCACATACTTCACAAGAATGTGGCTTTTCCCCAGTGTGAGTTCTCATATGTAAAACTAAGTTTGATTTTTCAGAACAAGAATATCCACATACTTCACAAGAATGTGGCTTTTCCCCAGTGTGAGTTCTCATATGTGTAACTTAGTGTGATTTTTTAGAACAAGAATATCCACATACCTCACAAGAATGTGGCTTTTCCCCAGTGTGAGTTTTCATATGTATAACTAAGTTTGATTTTTCAGAACAAGAATATCCACATACTTTACAAGAATGTGGGTTTTCCCCAGTGTGAGTTCTCATGTGTCTTACTAATTTTGACTTTCGAGACCAAGAATATCCACATACTTCACAAGAATGTGTCTTTTCCCCAGTGTGAGTTCTCATATGTGTAACTAAGTGGGATTTTTGAGAACAAGAATATCCACATACTTCACAAGAATGTGGCTTTTCCCCAGTGTGAGTTCTCATATGTAAAACTAAGTGTGATTTTTCAGAACAAGAATATCCACATACTTCACAAGAATGTGGCTTTTCCCCAGTGTGAGTTCTCATATGTGTAACTAAGTGTGATTTTTTAGAACAAGAATATCCACATACCTCACAAGAATGTGGCTTTTCCCCAGTGTGAGTTTTCATATGTATAACTAAGTTTGATTTAACAGAACAAGAATATCCACATACTTCACAAGAATGTGGCTTTTCCCCAGTGTGAGTTTTCATATGTTTAACTAAGTGTGATTTTTCAGAACAAGAATATCCACATACTTCACAAGAATGTGGCTTTTCCCCAGTGTGAGTTCTCATGTGTCTTACTAATGTTGACTTTCGAGAGCAAGAATATCTACATACTTCACAAGAATGTGGCTTTTCCCCAGTGTGAGTTCTCATATGTGTAACTAAGTGTGATTTTTGAGAACAAGAATATCCACATACCTCACAAGAATGTGGCTTTTCCCCAGTGTGAGTTCTCATATGTGTAACTAAGTGTGATTTTCGATAACAAGTATATCCACATACTTCACAAGAATGTGGTTTTTCCCCAGTGTGTGTTCTCATATGCATCACTAAATTTGATTTAACAGAACAAGAATATCCACACACCTTACAAGAATGTGGCTTTTCCCCAGTGTGAGTTCTCATATGAATCACTAATTTTGACATTTGAGAACAAGAATATCCACATACTTCACAAGAATGTGGCTTTTCGCAAGTGTGAGTTCTCATATGTATAACTAAGTTTGATTTTCGAGAACAAGAATATCCACACACTTCACAAGAATGTGGCTTTTCCCCGGTGTGCGTTCTCATATGTATCACTAATTTTGACATTTTAGAACAAGAATATCCACATACTTCACAAGAATGTGTCTTTTCCCCAGTGTGAGTTCTCATATGTATCATTAAATTTTATTTCTCAGAACAAGAATGTCCACACACTTCACAAGAATGTGGCTTTTCAGCAGTGTTATTTCTCATATGTTCCACTAACGATGATTTCACAGAAAAAGAATATCGGCATACTTTACAAGAATATGGCTTTTCCCCAGTGTGCGTTCTTGTATGTGTCACTTATTTTGATTCATCAGAACAAGAATATCCACATACATCACAAAATTGTGACTTTTCCCCAGTGTGAGTTCTTATACGTATCAATAATTTAGACTTCTGAGAATAAGAATATCGACATACTTCACATGAATATGGCATTTCCGGATCTTGTATATTCATATTAAAATTAAATTACTCCAGAAACAATATTATCACAACCAAGTCATAAACAAAGTTTTAATCTGGAGTTGTTTATGCAGATTAGATTTTATACTAAAGAAATTTTAATGGTGTATCACTTTTAATTTGTTTGATAACAGATATTTTGTAGTGAAAAAGTTAAAATACTCTTTTCTAAATTAGCAGATTTTTCTGAAATGTTTAATTCGATATCTTATGATTTATAAAAACATTAAACAAACATTTCACAAATTTTAATATGTGTGATGTTCTTATCACTATTTGCTAAACAATCCAGATAAAATAACTCTTCACACATATGTGTATATTGATATTTAAACTAAATTGCTCCTGTAGCAAGATTTTCACTACCAAGTTATAAGCAATATTACATTTTATCCTGAGTTTTTCAGTTTATCTGGAGTAGTTGATGCAAATCAGATTTTAAGCTAAAGAAATTTCAATTGTGTATCACTTTTCATTTATTTAGTAAGGGATATTTCGTAGTGTAAAAGTATATATATTCTCTTGTGTAAATAAGCAGATATTTCTGAAATGTTAAATTCGATATCTTGTGATTTATAAAAACATTAGACAAGAATTTCACAAATTGAAATATGATGTTCTCATCACTATTTGCTAAACAATCCAGATAAAAAACCTCTTCAAACATGTATGTCTAATAAAGATTTGTGCAGGCGTTTTTGTTGTCTGCCACGTAAGGAAACAATTGTTTAAAATACTGTTTAAGGTAAATGATGGCCCCTTAATATTCATGGAAAACATTCAAGCAGGAACATCTGCAAATAAAACATAAATTAAAGTTGATATTTTAATATTGTTTATTTTTATCGTGCCAACATAACTTTATAAAACATTTAAAAATGAAAGAAAAACACTTAATTCACATTGATATTGTTTAAATGTTAAATACTATTTATAGTATTTTGTAATAGATAGAGAAATTCTGTAATTAATAAAGTAAAATTGGTTGGTTGTTTTATGGCATAGCAACCCTTTTCAGGTTCATATCCAGGACTAGGTGTATCAGAAATTTCGTGAAAATAGTGAATTCCACCCCATCTTTCCAAGCTTATAACTCCTCGAAAATGTAATTCAAGCCCTAATTTTTTTTCAATTAAAGGAGCAAGGACCAAGGTTTCATTAAAAAAAACACAAAAAAAACAATGTGTATTGTTCAAACATTACACATGTGTTAATACAACAGAATTGGGTTCTCATTTTTTTACTTCTTATGACACAGTTTTTCATTCAGTGAATTATTTCTTTTGAACGCATTGTTATCGCAAGTATATTTTTTAATTAACGTCTATAATAATATATACCAACAAAAAATTATTTTATAAATTAAAGTCTGATAATACATATTTGTATACCAAAAATGTTATTTTTTTAAATTAACGTCTGATAATACATATTTGCATAAAAATATCTTTTAAATTAACGTCTGATAATACATATTCGTATACCAAAAACAATTTTATTCTTTTAAATTAACGTTTGATAATAGATATTTGTATACCAAAATATTTTATTTTTTAATTAACGTCTTATAATACATATTTGTATACCAAAAAATGTTTTAATAAAAGTCTGATAATACATATTTGTATACGAAAAATGTATTTTTTTTTAAATTAAAGTCTGATAGTACATATTTGTATACCAAAAATGTATTTTTTTAATTAACGTCTGATAATAAATATTTGCATAAAAATATCTTTAAAATTAACGTCTGATAATACATATTCGTATACCAAAAAACAATTTTACTCTTTTAAATTAACGTTTGATAATAGATATTTGTATACCAAAATATTTTATTTTTTAATTAACGTCTTATAATACATATTTGTATACCAAAAATGTTTTTAATTAAAGTCTGATAATACATATTTGTATACCAAAAAATGTTTTAATTAAAGTCTGATAATACATATTTGTATACCAAAAAATGTTTTTAATAAAAATCTTATAATACATATTTGTATACCAAAAAATGTTTTTAATTAAAGTCTTATAATACATATTTGTATACCAAAAAATGTTTTTAATTAAAGTCTGATAATACATATTTGTATACCAGAAAATGTTTTAATTGAAGTCTGATAATACATATTTGTATACCAAAAAATGTTTTTAATTAAAGTCTTATAATACATATTTGTATACCAAAAATGTTTTCAATTAAAGTCTTTTAATACATATTTGTATGCCAAAATGTTTTTAATTAAAGTCTGATAATACATATTTGTATACCAAAAAATGTTTTAATTAAAGTAAGATAATACATATTTGTATACCAAAAATGTTTTTAATTAAAGTCTGATAATACATATTATTATACCAAAAAATGTTTTAATTAAAGTCTTATAATACATATCTGTATACCAAAAAATGTTTTTAATTAAAGTCTTATAATACATATTTGTATACCAAAAAATGTTTTAATAAAAGTCTGATAATACATATTTGTATACCAAAAAATGTTTTAATTTAAGTCTTATGATACATATTTGTATACCAAAAAGTGTTTTTAATTAAAGTCTTATAATACATATTTGTATACCAGAAAAGCTCTCGACAACTGTGAATTGGGTTTCTTACCCAACATTACAGAATTGATATTCTAATGTTTTATCCTTATCATTTTAAAATAAACAATAATAGGATTTTTTTAGTAGGAATTTTTAGGAACAATAATCATAGTTGCTAATACTGCAAATAATAAAAATACAATATTTTTTATATGAAAATGGATGTTCACATTCTGTATGTCAATGAGCGTACCACTAATTTATTATATGAAAGGCAAAATGGGTTCACGTTTCTGTAAGCCCATAAGAATACAACTGTTCATAATAAACTTATATATAAATTGCTACTAATAGAAAAATATAATAATTTAATGACACAGGAAAAGTTAATTTAAATAGTAAATATACTTGTAAAATTAATATATAATTTAGTTAACAAGGGACACTAATATGATCCTTTAAGGTAGCTTAAAATATGTTTATTTATTATATGAAAGGCTAAATGGGTGCAAACGTTTCTCTATGCCCATAAGCATACCATTGTTAAAAATAAACTAATATACAAAGCTACTAATAGAAACCGTTACTTAACAATGGATACTAATATGGTCTTTTAAGGTAGATTTCATTTCAAGTCACATGTGTGCAAATATATTGTCGTTTATTTATAATGTTCTTGATATCTATAACAAGTTTTTGTTTTCTGGTTTTATACAGTTGAAAGTTTTACTGTTTTTACTAGGTTTTGGATTTTTACGCTTTTTAAAACATTTTAATTGTCTGTAAAATTGCGTTTTAAACCAAGAAAATAAGTGAACATATTCTTCTTTGATGAACTAATGTAAAGTCTGATGATCTTTTTGTTTTATGCCATTCAATGAAACACATGTAAGACGCAGTAATTTAAACAATACACATGTGAATTAAATCTTTAATAAAGTTACATATGTTCTTGATATCTGTATTAAAATATATTGTCGTTTTTTTAAAATGTTCTTGATATCTGTATTAAAATATATTGTCGTTTATTTATAATGTTCTTGATATTTGTATTAAAATATATTGTCGTCTATTTATAATGTTCTTGATATCTGTATGAAACTTTGTTCCTTCTTCTGCATATCAGTATGCCTTCAATGTTTTATCTATAACAAGTTTTTGTTTTCTGGTTTTATACAGTTGAAAGTTTTACTGTTTTTACTAGGTTTCGGATTTTTACGCTTTTTAAAACATTTTAATTCGCTGTAAAATTGCGTTTTAAACCAAGAAAATAAGTGATGAACTAATGTAAAGTCTGATGATTTTTTGTTTTATGCCATTCAATGAAACACATGTAAGACGCAGTAATTTAAACAATACACATGTGAATTAAATCTTTAATAAAGTTACATATGCTCTAAAAGTGTAAATCATTTTCATTGAGCTTAATAAACTGCTGTAATTCATAGATTGCCTTAATTATAAACGTATATCTGTTTTAAGGAAAATACGCGCGCGTGCAGGAAAATTTTAATGTAATATTTACCATTGTTATAATGAGCTAAATATGTCTAGGTTCATCAGAAAACGTTTGCTTCTGCCTTTCTAAAGAATATGCATCTACTGTATATAGGGATACTTGATAGAGGAATATGTAAATTGATCAAAACTATTAACACTTTCTTAACAGGGACTTATTTAATGCCAAAACACGTAATTAATTCGGTTGGAAAACCTACTGTAAAATCTATACATTTAATTTTTATTAGTTATTTCTTTGTTTCTGTATATATTTCTCAAATTAAAAGCATATTATCAAATTATAGATTGTTTTAGGATTACCATATTATATTGCAAATATGTATTGTGTATTGTTGCAAATATGTATTGTGCATTGTTGCAAATATGTAATGTGTATTTTTGCAAATATGTGTTGTGCATTTTTGCAAATATGTAATGTGTATTTTTGCAAATATGTATTGTGCATTGTTGCAAATATGTATTGTGTATTGTTGCAAATATGTATTGTGTATTGTTCCAAATATGTATTGTGTATTGTTGCAAATATATATTGTGTATTGTTGCAAATATGTATTGTGCATTGTTGCAAATATGTATTGTGTATTGTTGCAAATATGCATTGCGTATTGTTCCAAATATGTATTGTGTATTGTTGAAAATATATATTGTGTATTGTTGCAAATAGGAATTGTTTATTGTTGCAAATATGTATTGTGTATTGTTGCAAATATTTATTGTGTATTGTTGCAAATATTTATTGTGTATTGTTGCAAATATGTGTTGTGTATTGTTGCAAATATTTATTGTGTATTGTTGCAAATATCTATAGTGTATTGTTGCAAATATGTGTTGTGTATTGTTGCAAATATGTGTTGTGTATTGTTGCAAATATGTATTGTGTAAATATGCATTTTGTATTGTTGCAAATATGCATTGGGTATTGTTGCAAATATGCATTGTGTATTGTTGCAAATATTTATTGTGTATTGTTGCAAATATGTATTGTGTATTGTTGCAAATATGTATATTCATAGCAAATTGTATCCTCTAAACGTATCTACTCACGGCCATCTAAATCCAACCATTCTCCACTGTTTATGCTCGTAAGACTTCTACCGTTTGAGGCAACAAAGAGTTAAAATAATTGGGGTTGAATAGTTTTATCTTAAAATATTTATTCATTCTTAATTCATCACAACGTTAAAATTATTTGTAATCTCATAGACGTTTAACTTATGAGTGAGTTTAATGTTTTATATTTAAATACTAGTAAGACAAAATATTTGAATTCTTATTAACATATAACAAACACTTAACCTAATTATATTATTTTGATTTTTAACTAAACATTTTATAACAATACAACTACCACGTATAGATTGATATTTTTTTTTGCTTGGGACGATTACATTTTCTATTTCCTCTCGTGTATTTCTCAATGTGTCAATCCTATTATTCCAAACCAATGAAGAAAAATATTTGTTCATCTCTAATTCAGCTTAACATATTTTTTTAAAACTTAATCACATGTAAGATCAGCACATTTAATAATAAATCTATAAAAATGGTTTTATATTTAGAAAGTTAATTGTTTTTTTTCTATTTTTAAGGAATATAGTTTTTAGATATGTTATAGTGAATTGTTGCAGGCAATAAAAACAGACGACATAGAGCTCAAAATGTCTAAATAGAAAGGTACTAGAATATGATGATGTATTATAACGAGGAACCTGATGAAGTGAAACACTAGATCAACAAGTCAAATAAGTTAATCTTTGTTTCTGTAGCTTGCCGATATTTTATGCGCATTAATTGTCGGCCGTGGTTTGTAGTGAATTTGTCCTTACAACCAGTTTGTTAACGATTGTAAAATGTTTCTCCTTTTACCGTTGAATAGTTTGATGGTTGTTACACCTAATGTTTTATCTGCTGCAATAAATTTTGAATGTTGTTTATATAGTGTTGAGATGATATTAAGCAGAGGATAAGTAAGTGCCATATTAAAAATATGCTAATTCAATGAACCCTGAGTATCCATATTGTCATTAAATATCATCTTTACTGCTCGTATAGCAAACTTTACCCGGCCATAAAATTAAGGTTATGAAAAAGAGAACTGCCTGTGTTTAAGTTATAAACTGATATTTTGTTACATATTATGGGGCATACATCGGTTGCAATAAAATTAGCTATTGTGCAGATTGGCGAGGCTTTGTTTTTTTTACCACTATCCATTTTGCATGTAGTTTATGATGTTCAGGCCAGATGGTATGACGTCATAAAATTGGTAATGGTGTAAGAGTTGTTTAAAAAATAGACCAATAGTATTTTTTTATTATTGTTACATTTTCACCCCAAACAAGGTACATTGCCACTTTGGTATAGGGGGCTACTATCAAGGGCAACAACTACTGGGGTACTATGAAGGAATTTGGCAGCATGATGTCGGTTCACCTTATACTTGAACTTCTGCACGTCAGTACAGTTAGGGAAGAAGTTCTGGGGAAGAAACTACTGGAGTAGAAATATCTTTTATCTCTATGGATCTCTACTGTGTGGGGGTTGGATTTAGCAGCCTGTCGGGTTTGTTGAGGGTGTCTACGTCATGGGGGCACAAGTGTCTGCAGTTCGTCAGAGCATTCACCATTAAAACACAGGCAGAGAGATGCAACATTTTATCGATGGGACAGAGGCTTAAGCTTAGATACCAGTTCAGGGCCCATCAGATTGGCGACTTTCTTTTGAACCTTGTCTAGGAGCGAGAGACTAGTAGCAGATGCACTAGCCTAAATTTTACAGCAATACTCCTTACATGGGCGAATGGTGGCCTTATAGAGGTACAGGATACTTTCGGGTCTTAGTAGTTTTCCAGCACGGTAGAGAGAACCTACCTTCTTCACAGCGGCCCTGGCAATGCTTTCAATATAATTGTTTCAACTCATGTTTCCTGTGACCGTTAGGCCAAGGAGTTTGTACTCTCAGATAAAGAGTCACTGGCCATTGCTATTGGAGGCAGAGAAGTTTTTTGTAATTATTGAAGTGAACCAGTTTTGTCTTGGCAGCATTGAATGTGACCATCCATTTTTGTCCCCATTCCACTACAGATTGGAGGTCATCCTCTAATGTCTTTGCCATTTCTTTAGATATTTGGTCGTTTGTTTTCCTGTCGTGCCTGTTATAGAGCTTGGTGTCATCAACATATATACCCATCTCAGAGACAATTTTGTCGTGGAGGTCATTTATTAATATTAGGCACAATAGAGGTCCAAGGATAGACCCTTGAGGAACTCCCGCATTTATATCATATTGTTTAGATGTATGACCGTTGAGGACAGCCTGGAGTTTTCTATTACCTAAGAAGGATTTAATTATGTTAAGTATTCTACCAGTGATACTGTATGATCTAATTTTCCTGAGAAGCCCTTCATGTCATACCCTGTCTAAAGCCTTAGATATATCTAGAGCTACCGCTCTGCCCTCCTCCGCTTTGTCCAATGAATAGTATATACGTTCAGAGATTACAGTTAGGATATTTTCTGTGGAACGGGCTTGTCTAAATCCATATTGTTTGTCAGTCATAAGTTTAGCATCTGTAAGGTGATGGACTAGAGCATGCTTAATTATGGTCTCAAATATTTTGGCGAAAAGTTAGAGGAGGCTAATGGGGCGATAATTTGATGGGTCAGTTCTTTCGCCAGAATTTTTGAATACTGGTACCACAGAAGACGTTTTCCAACAGCCCAGAAAGCAAGATTCATTAAGGCATTTGTTGTAGAGTTTGGAGGGAACTGGAGCTACTTCGGCTGAGCTCTTTTTTAATAGCACAGCTGGGAGGAATCTGGGTCCACATGCTTTTGAAGTGTCAAGGTTTTTTATGAGAATGCACCTGAGCAGGGGTGATTTTTACAACGTCTAACGTGGCATTTGTCCGCAAAGGAAAGTCAGGTAGGGGGTGGTTGGAAGGGTCCAGTATGGAGTTTGAGTCAAACCGACTGGCAAGCATGTAAGCCTTCTCGGTTGCTGAGCAAACAACCTTGTGATTGTTGGATACATATCAATACTAATTCACCTTCACATAATAATCAGACAATAAATATATTGTGCAATTGTACTTCATAGTTAGATGAGAATTGGATTAGATAGGCTTACCTAACATTTCTGAGCTGGCACTATCCTTTTTGTGTGTGGTTTATAAAGTGCAGACTTAAGAGGTATAAAGTTATTTAATTAGAACTAAAGCACAAGTTGTTCACAGGAGAGACATAGAATTTTATGATCTCCACAGTTTATGTTCTTACAAAGTGCTGAAACATGTTGGATTTAAATTTGCGACCCCATTTTTTAATAGTTTGTAACAGTTGCTATTTTTTAAAGTTTTTTTTACACAATAATTAATATATTTTTTCAAGTTTAAGAAAAGTTTTTAATTATATTTTAGAGTCTGAAAATATTACATTTGAAATTTTATATACCTACATTTGATTTATGTTTTTTTTTACAAAGGAATCGCCATTTATCAAGGACAAGATGCCAATCGAGGATAAGAGTTAATAAGCATACAGTTGTCAATTGAACATTGCAGTTGTAATTGTAAGTGGAAATTCGGTAAATTGGATTACATTAAGAACATGTTTAGGTTGGACTTCAAAATGAGCATGAAAATGGAAGAGTCTCACTGGTGTGCATTCTAAGAAAGAAACATTGTTCATGGAAGCTATGTTTTTGTTTAGGCACAGATAAAGAGTGGGAGAAATTATTGATAGTTTTTTATATACCTACGTTTGACTCATGTTTTTTTACACATGAATCACCATTTATCAAGGACAAGACGCCAGTCGAGGATAAGTGTTAATAAGCATACAGGTGTGCATTCTAAGAAAGAAACTTTGTTCATGGAACCTATGCTCATGTTTACAAAGGAGTCACCATTATTAAGGCCTAAATGTCACTCGAGGATAAGGGTTGATAAGCATACAGTGATCAATGGGACATTGTTGTAATTGTTAATGGAAATTCGGTAAATTGGATTACTTAAGGGAAACGGCTCATTAAGAACGTGTTTACATTGGACTTGAAAATGACCATATTATAGTCAGCTGGAAAGCAGGCAAATGGAAGAATCTCACTGGTGTGCATTCTAAGAAAGAAACTTTGTTCATGGAAGCTATGTTTTTGTTTAGGCACAGATAAAGAGTGGGGGAAATTATTGATCGTCTTTTTTAGCTAGACGAGTGTTTGTTGTGAAAGTTTTGCGGGGGGACTATAGTCTGGAGCTTAGACGAGTACTTGCCATAAAAATAATGATAAAGCAGAGACAGGCTGTGATAAAGAGATTACAGGAAAGAGAAAATGGCATCCCCCACTAGGCTACGGAATCTAATATTAACTCTGCCAAGGCAGGGAACATAAGTTGGAATAGATACATCAAGATCATTGCCATGACTAATGTGAAGAAGGTGGGCTCTCTCTACCCTGCTAGAAAGTTACTTACACTTGAAAATATCCTATACCTCTACAAAGCTACCATTCGCCCTTGTATAGATTATTGTTGTGACATTTGGGCTGATGCATCTGCTACTAGTCTATCGCTCCTGGGCAGGGTTCAACAGAGAGTCGCCAACTTGATAGATCCTGAACTGTCATCTAAGCTTCAGCCACTGTCCCATCGACAAAATATTGCATCCATCCGCTTTTTTTACAAGTATTTTAATGGTGGATGTTCTGACGAACTACAAGCTCTTGCACCCCCTTAATGAAAATACCCCGACAAACCCAACAAGCAGCAAAGTCCCACCCCTACACAGTAGAGATCCCTAGATGTATGAAAGCCTTCTACTCTAATAGTTTCTTCCCCAGAACTGCTAGACTTAAAAATTCTCTTCTGGCTTTCTGCTTCCTCAACTGTACTGACATGCAGATATTCAAGTGTAATGTAAACAAACATTTTGCTGCTAAACTCCCTACATAGTATCCCTGTAACTTAGGTGCATGATAGAAGCCCCCTACATTAAAGTTTCAATGTGCCTTGTTTGGTGTAATAAAAAAACTGGTAAAACCAAACAGGAAAACCATGTGAAAAAGTAATAATAATAATAATAATAATAATAATAATAATAATAATAATAATAATAATAATAATAGATAATTGTGGAGAGAAAACTACTTCTAAAAGTTTAAAAAAAAAAAAGTTTTAAAAAAATGGAATACTGAAAAACTATGGTTTCGATTGTAAATATTTACCAATTATTTTGTTCTATATTAAGTCTCTATTAGGTCCCTGATAGTAGCCCCCTACATCAAAGTGGCAATGTGCCTTGTTTGGTTTAATTAAAAAAACTGGTAAAACCAAACAGGAAAATCATGTAAAAAAAGTAAATTTATAATAATAGATAATTGTAAAAGTAAAAAAAAACAAAAAAAAAACAAAGAAAAAAAATGGAATACTGAAAAACTGGTTTCTATTGTAAATATTTACCAATTATTTTGTTCTATATTAAGTTTCTGTTAATTGGTGATGGGCAATAAATGAGGGTTCATTTTATGTAAACTTAATTAAAGAAAATTATCCTTATTCTAAAACCTAAAATATTGAATAAAATATCAAAATTCAAACAATTCTCTAGCGAAATATTAGGTAAATGTGAACAGAAAAGTATTTGAAAAATATTAAAAAAACATTTTGTGCTCAGTTGTCTAACAATTCGACAAAGTTTGGATCAACTTATTTTGTTTATGGTAAACATTATTTTCTCAGAAATCATAAAAGTAAATAAACACATTTTTGGTGGAATCCAAGTTTAGCGTAACAAATCCCAGAGAATTATACTTAATAAAATAATAATTTTATGTAAACGAAATAAAAGAATCATTTTATGTAAACGTAATAAAATAATAATTTTATGTAAACGAAATAAAATAACCATTTTATGTAAACGAAATAGATAATAATTTTATGTAAACGAAATAAAAGAATCATTTTATGTAAACGTAATAAAAAAATCATTTTATGTAAACGAAATAAAAGAATCATTTTATGTAATCGAAATAAAAGAATCATTTTATGTAAACGTAATAAAAGAATCATTTTATGTAAACGAAATAAAAGAATCATGTTATGTAAACGAAATAAAAGAATCATTTTATGTAAACGTAATAAAAGAATCATTTTATGTAAACGTAATAAAAGAATCATTTTATGTAAACGAAATAAAAGAATCATGTTATGTAAACGAAATAAAAGACCCATTTTATGTAAACGAAATAAAAGAATCATTTTATGTAAACGTAATAAAAGAATCATTTTATGTAAACGTAATAAAAGAATCATTTTATGTAAACGTAATAAAAGAATCATTTTATGTAAACGTAATAAAAGAATCATTTTATGTAAACGTAATAAAAGAATCATTTTATGTAAACGAAATAAAAGAATCATGTTATGTAAACGAAATAAAAGAATCATGTTATGTAAACGAAATAAAAGAATCATTTTATGTAAATGTAATAAAAATCATTATTCCATTATCTAAAACCTAAAACATTGAATAAAATATCAAAAATTGCAGATATCTATGTCTAAATATATATATATATATATATATATATATATATATATATATATATATATATATATATATATATATATATTAAATACCGAAAAAAAGTATTGTGTTCAGTTGTTTAACAATTCAACCAACTTCGAATCAAATTATTGTGTTTATGATAAACATTAGGATTTTCGCAGAAATCAAGTAAATTTTACTTAAATAAACACATTTTTAATCACGAAATCAATACTTTTTATTGGATTGCAAAAAAAGTAAACGTTTTTTACGTTTAACATTATTTTAAGAATCAATAATTTGGAGGGAGATTGCAGAAAAAAAACTATTTCAGATTATTTTAAAAGTTATTGAATGGGATTTTTTTTTATTTGATTGCAATAAAAATATACTTATTTTAATATTTAAGATTATTTTAAAGCTGTTGAATAATATTGTTGTAAAGTGAAAAAAAACAACTTACCTTCCGTTCCAGGAATTTAATACGACAAAAAAATAATCGTTTTTCTTTTGTGTCCAACGCAGAAAATTTGTTTGTTTGTTAGGATTTCTTAATATAATCTTTAGTAAATTGATACAAATTTTGTTTTGTGTGTCCAATTCATTAAGCAATTAAATATATAAAAATATAAAAGAATCCAAATCAAAAGCTAAAAAAACACGATTTAAACGTGAAATTATTATAAGAAGAAAAAATCAACTGCTTCAACAAAGAACTTATGTTCATCGTAAAACGGTGTAATTATTATTTTGTTCCTCGTGTAAAAGATTGAACATTTCATTATTATTTGGATTAGTCGAGCTACTGTTTACATCCAAGATGAGAACAGTAATCCAAATAATCCAAATATAAAAAAATGCAAAACTGAATATTTCACATAAACAATTCAAAAAGGAAGGAATTGAACAAATAGCGAAGTCAATCAAATAACAAAAACTAGATTTGAACCAACAAGAAACAAAACAATAATCACATAATTACCTTATGAAAATTGCGACTTATTTTTATCAGATTCGATTCCGTTAACTTTACGATGACCTTAACTTATAATTCCAGATTTAAATCTGATGTTTTATATGCAATCAACGACTAACGATGGAAGTGTAGTACCAGTTTCTAGTTTGTTTGCGCATTTTAGTCATGTGTCGCGTTGTCACCATTCTGGCTTTCCTTGTAATGTTTTGCGCCACCCCATGTATTACCTCCTCCTTTGATAAAGAAGTAGTGCAATGTTGTAAAATGACCCCACTAGATGGGAATATGGGAAAAAATATGCAGAACACAACTCGATACTGAACAACATTCAGATCGCCGTGTAATTTGCTTGCACCCTACTGTCATATTATGAGTTATGTCCCCTTCAGTCAACTCTTTAATATAAAACAATACAAGAGTTGCGTCCCTTGTGGTTAGTAACGATAAATACATGGACTTGCTCCATAGCTTATCACGCTTAAATGTATCTTGTCTTCTGATGTCTTTTTTAATAAGGTTCATCCCATATCATACAATGAAACAAACATAATCGGACATGGTGGCAGCAGGCAGCTACAGGGATTTTCTTAAAAAAAAGAAAGAAAAGAAAGAAAGAAATCCATCCACAAATAGAATGAACGCAAAAGAAAACATCAGTCTTCGTGTTGCAGTTGCACGTAAACACACGTGGTGACGACGACAAGCGCCATCTTAAAACAAAAAAAAAAAAATCGATGCACAAATTAAGTTCGCCAATTTCATTCAGTCATATCATTGTTTTGTTTTCTTTGTTTTTTTTTATTTAAAAAAAGGGGGTATTAGTATAATACTAATATAAAAAAAACAATAATTGAATTAAAGTAAAATGAGTTCTAATGCAAGCGAACCCCCAACCCGTTATGCGCTGGGGGTCTGATAATCTATTTGAATCGTTCAGATTCTTCAAGCAACGGTGCGCATTATATTTCTCAGTAAAAAACATTCCCGTCGAGAAGCAGGTCGACCACATTGTACTGCTTTCTGGTGAGGAAGGATTACGGCGATATAACGCCTGGACATTTGACGATGATGCTGACTGGACGGACCCGAAGGCAATTTGGCGTAAATTTGAGAAGCGTCTAGAGCCCCAAACAAATTTTCGTATTGCACGTTTCTATCTGCGTGAATATAAACAGAAGAATACGGAAAGCATCGACAACTTCATGGCGAGATGTAAACTACAGGCAAAAAAAAATGAAGGTTTAGGGATAACCAAGAGACTGAAGAACGTCTCATTGAACAAATGATTACCGGCACCAGACACCCGGAGTTACAAAAACTTCTACTTTTGAAAGGCATGGAGCTTACACTCCAAGAGGCCTTAAATAGTGGTAGAAAGCACGAAGCGTCCCTTAACCACATGCGGCAAATGGCCGAAATTCGAGGCGATTGTCAGGAAATTAGTGCATTAAAAACAAGCTAATTTCGACGTTGTGGAAATAAACATGAAAAAGAAAAATGTCCAGCCTGGGGCACCACATTCTCTGCGTGTGGCAAAAAGAACCACTGGGCGAAAGTCTGCACTAACAAAAAGGAGGGCACAAGAAAATACAGCCAAACAAAAACGACGAACAGCCAAAAGCAGCCGCAAGAAAACAGATACAGAAAGCGGAACAGTAAAATCTGCTCAGTAAAATCTGAGCCCAAGGAGATGTATAGAGAATTTGAGCAGTTAAACTTTAATGCGATTCATCAGCCAAAAGACGAGCGTACTGAAATAATAACGGAACTTAAAATAAAGCTTCCCAATAGACCAGGCACTCGTATACTAAAAGCAAAGGTGGACACAGGTGCAGAAGGGAATACGCTTCCTCTACGAACTTTTCGAAACATGTTTCCCAACAGAGTTTATGACCTAGGACAACCCATTCCAGGCTCCACAAAGAAAGAGCACACGATTCTGACAGCATACAACGGATCAAACATAATACAGCATGGATCGATCTACATACAATGCGGACACAAAGACAAGTTGAAAACTTTAAAATTCTTTGTTGTCACAACAGAAGGGCCTACAATCATAGGATTACCTTCTCTCAGAGTCTTGGAGCTGATAAGCCTCCACTGCACCATTCAACAAAAGAAAGATCCGATTAACTCCGTCATCGAATAAAAAATGCATATGCAAGTCAGTTCGATCGCATAGGACATTTTAAAAGTGACTACCACATCGTCCTAAAATCTGATCATCCCACAAAACACTGAACACTCATCCTGGAACTCAGAAAGTATCCAGATCCGGTCGTATAATAAGCCCACTCAAAAATTTTTCTTATGATGAGAACAGCCCTTAGTTGGACTCTCACACTATTGTACGTTCCTTCCTTATGTAATTTTTATTCTTTTCGTTTTATTTATTTTTTTTTGAAAAGAGCGATGTCATATTATGAGTTATGTCCCCTTCGGTCAACTTTTTAATAAAAAACAATACAAGAGTTGTTAGTAAAAATAAATACATGGACTTGCTCCATGGCTTACCACGCTTAAATGTTTCTTGTCTTCTGGTGTCTTTTTTAATAAGGCTCATCATGTATCATATAATGAAACAAACATAATCGGACAACTACTATACACACACACACACACACACACACACACACACACACACACACACACACGCGCGCGCGCGTGTATATGTGTGTATTAATAAGGCTCATCCTGTATCATAATGAAACAAACATAATCGGACACCTACTACTACTACTACTACACACACACACACACACACACACACACACACAGTGTGTGTGTGTGTGTTTATGTGTGTATGTGTGTGTGTGTATAGTAGGTGTCCGATTATGTGTGTGTGTACATTAAACTGTGTGTGGCGTACTGAGAAAATTTTTTTTTCTCAAAAATAAAAGTGAATAAAATTTATTTTTACAAAAATATGTATACATGATTCTAGTGTATAAAATAATTACACATAAAAATTTGGTTATTTTTCATTTGTTTCTGAAAGATCGCTAGCAAATTAGCAGAATAAATAATTGGTGTTTTTTTTTCGTAATTACATTAAAATTGATAAACTAAACCTTTTTTCCTTCTGTCGGTACAAATACAACTTTTAAAAGTATATTTCATATCATTTACATTAATTATAAGCGTTGTTTGCCTTAAATAACTGTTATAGTAAAGCCAGGAACTATGCTATATTATCGATTACCTCGACGACGACGACGACGACGCAAATTATTCTATGAGATTAATATATGAAAAAAAAAATATAGCGTCTATTGGCATTTTTTTTAAATTACTGCTCATGTAAGAGAAAATAACTCTTTAGATCATAATTTTTATTTTATTTTTGTTTCATCCGTGCTTTGATATGATAATGGGTGCTTGTACACTTTAATCAAGACATCAAAAAATAAAAATATAGAAAAAAATATATTGTGTGTACTCGTTATGGATTAAAGTTTTCATGAAAAAAAGAAATCACTTGATTTGGTCCAGCAGTTATTTTTTTTTATTTTTATGCATTTTTTTTGTTTTACGAAGGAAAATCAAATTTTAATGAGATCGATCAGGTAACGGCCATCTTTTTTTTCGCTTAGGAGAAAGGAACGCCAGGAGAAGATAACTCCAATCATCGCTTAGTTTGTCAAATTTTGACGAGATTATTTTGTTTTGAAACATGAGCAGAAAAAATGCTTAGATATATATTTTTCACTTATTTTACAGAATTTCTGTGTTTTTTTAAATCATTTTTTCATTTTGTCATTTGTATAAAGCCACCCCTCCTCGTGTCCCTAAATATCCAAATGGCGGTGATAGATCGATTACAATTAAAGTTGATTTCCTCTATAAAAAAAGTAATTGATCAAATTAAGTTACTTTTTTCAGAAAACTTCATTCCATAACGGGTACGTACAATATAATTTTAGTTCCGTTAAGAATTGAGTTATTTTGTGAAAATGTTGGTAAGTTTAAATGATAGTAAATTATTTGTTATGATTGTTGTTATTAGTGAATGAAATGTTGTGATATACTAATATTGGTGAGAATTATGTGGAGGTATTTTAGTTTTTTATTGGTGTTTGTTGTTGGTTAGTATAGGAGTGTGATATAAAAACAGTGGTGGCCGCATAAAAAAATATACTTACCTTGCACAGAGCAACGTAGTCATGATCAAAGTGTAGTATCTGTTCCAAGACACGCACTAGACCAGACACAGTTCTCGATAGCAGGGGCCCACTTGGTCAGCCTTTTGACCATTTAAGGGTTTTTTCTTTGTCCAGCCAAAAAGGACCGACCCCTTCTTTGGGTGAGTGGTCCTTTAGGCCAACTAACTGTTTGCTTTTCTTTCTTTTTTGCAGGTCCGTCCAGTGTCTGGATCCGACTTAAGCAGCCGGCAGGACTAGAGGTAACCGACGTGCCATTAGGCGAAGGCCCTCTAGCTTCCGAATCGGCGGGTCGGTGAAGGGCACTGGGCCAACAAAAAAAGAGGCAGGCCTCTGCCTCTAACACCATGGGGGACGCCCCTGGTGTTGTGACGAGGAGGGGGAGTGCCACATCCGGTGGCACTCCAGTGCCGAGAAGGGGGGGTGTCACATCCGGTGACACCCCAGTGCCGAGAAGGGGGGGTGTCACGTCCGGTGACACCCCAGTGCCGAGAAGGGGGGGTGTCACACCCGGTGACACCCCAGTGACGATGACGGGGGGCACCACGCTCGGTGGTGCTCCAGTACAGTGGAAGGTCCCGGGGGTCGTCACCCCCAGTTCGGAAGGGTCGCAAGCGTTCGGTAGTGCTGCGGGCAGTGTTGCAAATGAGGGGATCGCCACCCAGGAAGGCGCCCCCGGGACGAGCGAACGGGTCTCTGTGGTCGACACTAACAGGCCATGGATGCCGCCTACAACCGGGAGCCGCGAGGAAGTCGTCAAGGCCTGGAGTGACTTCATCAAGCAGACTCCAGGCGGAGAGGAGGAAGATATATCCAAGGCAGCGGCGGCGGCTAAGAAAAAGAAAAGGAGGCCTGTAAAACGTTGGTGGGTGCTCGATAACGAGACACCAACAGTACCGGAACAAACACAGTCGGCAAGGAGCAGCCCCCAAAAGTCGGCCACAGAGACCCGCAGAAGAACTAAATCAGCGGAGGTCATTGTTGTGGATGGGTGCTCCCCGGGGGGGTGGAAACCAAAAAGCGTGGAGCCGGCTAAGAACGAGGAGTGGCCAGCTCTCGCAGGTACAGACTCACCAATCCCAGAGGAGCAAAGAACACCACCTTCAACTCCTGTGGCAGCAGTGTGGGACGGAAAAGTCGCAGCGGAACAACGGAGCTGGGGTCCCCAACCCAAAGAAACTAGACGCCCCCAGTACTACAAGCAGCTCTTCGACGAGAAATATAGTAGCTACGTCGAGGGGAACAATATCAAAGTCGTCCCGGAAGCCCTTGAAAAAATACGGGAAAGATCGGTATCCCTGTTAACCTTAGACGCGAAAGGGAAAGGACTCAAAGGTGTGCCAAAGGATACAATGATGGAGCTGCTGGGCGAACTCAACATCATGGCCCAGTACGCGGTCCGGCGTTTCAACGCCATGTGGGAGGTCCTATTGCCGACAAAAGAAGACGCTGAGAAGCTGGCAAGAGGTGACGTCGTGTGGAGAGATATCAAAATTCGACCGGAATATCTCTCCAAGAGGAGAACGACCATAACGGTAACAGGGGTACCGTGCTTCCTCGTCGAAGAGCAGCTGGGGGCCATCCTGTCCCAATATGGCGATGTCGAAGAAATTGAGGCCATAAAAGGACCTAGAAATATCCACACCGGGGACTACCGGCTCCAGATGCGGCTAACCCGCAAAGAATTCCACGGGATCCCAGCCCAATTTACCTGCGAGGGCTGGTCGATGATCGTCATAGTTGAGGGCAGAAGACCACAATGCTGGCATTGCCAGAAAACGGGTCACGTTGCACGATTCTGCCCTCAAAAGAAGACAACAACGGTGGCGACCAAGAAAAACGAGGAGGAAGCAGGAAGAAAATCAAGGGAGGAGAAGAAAGAGGACGAAGCTGGGACCAGTAAGTGGAGCACCGTAACAGCCAGGACAGCCAAGAAAGCAGAGCCGGCTCCACAAACCGTATCACGACCTACGGCGACTACTGCTAAAAGGAAGCTCAGGGGCAGCTCCTCGGGCTCTGAGAGCGACAATGACAAACACCAGGAGAAGAGAGAAAGAAAGGAAGATCAAAAAGACCAGCACCCTGAGCTTCCGGAAAAAACCACCCCCCAGGAAGAAGTTCAGCTTACCCCTCCCCTTTTCACTACCCAGGATTCAGAGATGGAGCAACAAGGAGCTCCGGAAAACAACATCATAGAGGACCCAGAAGTCGAAATACCAGAACACAGAAAGTCGGCGGCCCCTAGGGAAGAAAGGACCAGGAAACTCCCTTTCTGGCCTGGGGAAAAAATATGCACCGCCGACCTAAGCCATACGGTCAGTGACCTCAACGGCCGACAGAAAAAACATATGAAAGAACTGGAAGCCCTCAAGGTGGTCGATGGAAAGGAGGTCACTGACCCAAAGAATTTCAGCAACGCTCCATCTCTCATTACCTTCGTCAGGGTGAACAGGGGAGGTAGAGCTAAAGCCCTCTGGAGGATGATTGAGGAGGGAAAGACAGCCTTCTCAGGATTCAAAATTGTAGACGGGGAGCACCCATCACTCAGCAAAATAGCCAACCAATGTGAAGGGAGGGTCCCACTTTATGTTCACCCTTCCTTTTATAGGGCACTAAAGATGACGTTCCCCCTGGACGTGGGAGGCCTGGCTCGAGACGGACGGCTTACGTCCGAACTGCTCACGGGCAGTCTCGGTCAGGCCTTCGACGTCCTGACCCCCGAGGACTTTAGACCCCTAGTAGAGGAATACTACTAGATAGTGGAAACATGGAAACGAGCTTGAATATAGCTAGTTTAAATGCGAGGGGCATGAGATCCCGAAGCAAGGCTGTTCGCGTGCTGAGGGATCTCGTGGCCCTTGAGGTAGATGTAGCCACCTTGCAAGAGACCCACTTTGTTAGGGCCGGGGACTGCGATGTGCTGGTGAACGATTTTGATGTTTACACAGCATATGGCAGTCTCTATAGCCGGGGGGTTTCTGTACTAGTGAGTCGCACTCTGTCTGCGACGGTTACACTTGTCCACGCGGACGCTCATGGGAGGTTGGTCGTGGTCGATGTTGCCGTTAAAAGCGGCGCGTTTCGGATCGTGGCAGTTTATGCGCCTAACATCCCCAGCGAGAGGGTTTCCTTTTTTCGGCGGGTGGAGGTGTTTCTCTCTTCGGGTCCGGAGCGGGTAGTTTTAATGGGGGACTGGAATGCCATCCTGGACCCCAGCATAGATAAGGTCGGGGGGGTTAGAGGGTCGGGAGGGTGTGAAAGCAGCCTGTCTGACCTGATGGCCTCGTGCGATCTGGTCGATAGGTTCCGTCTGGATCACCCCGGGAGGGAGATGTGGACGTGGCAATCTAGCTCGGCTGCCTTTACAAGTTCATACTTGGACAGGATGTTAATTAGAAGGGGCGACACAGATTTCCTATCTTGCCCCACGTTCCACTGGTTAGGTCATTCGGACCACAAACTTGTTTTGGCCCGTTTGAAATTAGGTAATAGGCCTAGGTTGGCTGGCTACTGGAAGATGAACGCCTCCTTATTGGAGTCGGTCGACTTCCGGGAGCAGCTGACATTACTAATTCAGAGGGAGTTAGTGGGGGCGGTTACCGGGAGTAGATGGTGGGTTAACCTTAAGGCTACCATTAGGCGCTTTTGTGTCCAATACAGCCAACGCCTCACGTTAACTAGGGCTCGGACCAAAAGGCACTTAGAGGATAGATTGACCCGGGCGGTGGCAGGGGGGGATTCCCTAGAACTAGCTCTAGTTAAGGGGGACCTCAATCGCTTGGCTAGCGAGCGATATGAAGGTCAGTTAATTAGGGCTAGGTTAGAAAGAGTTTCCAACGAAGCCGTGAACGTTGACGCTGTTGAGCGTAAGGCTGCCCTAAGACGTGGCTCGGACGGGTACATTCGGGAGGTGAATAACCTGGGAGGGCGTCCTCTCGTGTCGACACGGGAGATCTGCAATGGGTTTCGGCAACATTTGGAGGAGCGCTTCACCAAACTACCCAGACTCCGCGGCCAGGAGTTTGGCAGCTATTTAGCTGGCTCGCCCCGCCTTACTGCGGCCCGAGCGGCTAGCTGCGAGGGGATGGTTACGGAGCGTGAGGTCATTACTGCGTTGAAGCAGGTTGGCCGCAACAAATCTCCGGGGCTCGATGGTTTACCTTACGAACTGTTCTTGAGGCTGTCGCCCATGTTTGTGCCCCTTCTGACGGGCGTGTTTAACCACTGGTTTGCCCAGGACTCGATCCCGAGGCAGGTAACCAAAGGAGTGGTCACGCTTCTGAAGAAGGGGAACCAACATGGAGGGGGGAATCTAGATGACTATAGGCCCATCACTCTGCTTAACGCAGACTTCAAGATTTTGTCCCGCGTTCTTGCGAATCGACTGCAGGCTGTTATCGGCGACTTGGTCGAACCGGATCAGAACTACGCTGTGAAGGATCGATCGATTCAAAACAATCTGCACTTGATTCGCACGATCTTAGAGGGGGTAGAAGACGACACAGAAGCCGCGCTGATCAATTTAGATCAGTCCAAGGCGTTCGACAGGGTGGACCATGGGTTCCTGAGGGCTGTTGTGGAAACCGCCGGCTTTGGTCCGGACTTCCGCAAGTGGATCTCCGCCCTGTATCGTGATCCCGCGGTGGTGGTGCAAGTTAATGGTAGGTTGTCGGAGTCCTTTGGGGTCTCCCGGTCGGTGCGGCAGGGTTGTCCGCTGTCGCCTCTGCTTTATGTCCTGGCGTTGGAGCCCTTCCTTCGCAAATTAAGGGACGAGGCGGCGAGACCAGTCCTACGCGGCATAGCTCTGCCTGGCGGCAAAGTTGCCAGGGTGTCCGCGTACGCCGATGACGTCACCGTGTTCGTCGCACGACGAACCGACATTAAAGCGGTGATAGAGGCGATCGCTGAGTATGAAGTTGTCACAGGGGCCGTGATCAATCGCAGCAAGTCCGTTGGCCTGCGGTTGGGCGCCTGGACCGGGGTAAACTCGCTTCCAGGTGCGTTCGGCTGGACAGATGGCCCAGTAAAGATCCTCGGTGTGTGGTTCGGGCCGGACCTCCAGCTGGACAAGAATTGGTCGGAAGTACAGACTAAGGTCGAGTCGTCAGTAGGGACTTGGATTCGGAGGAAATTGTCCTTGAAGGGTCGTGCGGAGGCATGTGCTACATACGTGTTTCCGCTGATCCTTTACCGTTTATCTGTTCTTCCCCTGCCTGCGGACCGCTGTAAGGCTTTAGAGCAACTCCTATTCAAACTTCTTTGGGTAGGAGGAAAGCCGTATGTCCGTAGACAGGTCTGTACACAGAAGCTTAGCGAGGGAGGCTTGGGGATGCCTGATCTGCTAAGTCACAAGCACGCAGAAAGATTGGCATTCCTGAGTCGGACACTGATGGAGGAAACGCCCTGGGTACCAGTCGTGGAGCAAGCTTTCCCACGGCTCATATCCAACCCTGCCGCTGAAGGTCGCAGAAGACCGGCGGGGGAAAGGTGTTTCCTGACCGAATGCCGAGCCGCCCTTAGGGCATTGCCGGGGTCCAGTGACCTTGCACGGCCTAGGTGGTTGCTATATAGGGATGTAGTGGAGGGGACTGCGAAAGACCCGCTGGTGGAGCGGCTACATCTGTCGAGGGGGGAAGTTCTCTCGCTGTGGAGTTGGGCGCCTGCCAGTAGCTACATCAACAACGCTGAATTTTCTATTACGTGGAGGCTAGTCCGAGACGCGCTGCCACTCTTTGGCAAACTAGCCAGGGACGATCATGATAGGGATTATTACTATCCCCCGTGCCCACGCTGCAATGATGTAGAAGAGGAGGAAACGAGAGAACACGCGTTCTTTCTTTGCAGCGGGGTGCGGAGTCTCTGGGAGTATGTCGAAGGGGTGACGGCTCGCATCGACCCCGAGCGGTCGGTGCCACTTGATTTAGCGTACGTAGTCGATAATGTGGATCCGCCGTTTGACAGGGAGAAACGGTTGGGGTTTCTAGCGATCCTAGCGGTGGCTAGGTTAGTGACGTGGGTTTCACGTCTGGACATTGTCTATAGGGGGCAGTCTGTTTCGGATCACGATCTGGTTGTTCGTTTTAAGCATCAACTTAAAACGAAAATCAGATGTGATTGGAAAAGATTGCCCCACATCGACTTTGATAGAAGATGGGTGCACAACACTAGTTTGTGCATCCGACGAGGCGCTAGATTTAAGTTCGTGTTTCCACCCTAGTGGTATTGGTCCTAGGGTGCTGAGGTTTCTTTTTTCTCGGAACCCAGCCCAATCAAGACAAGTAATATAAGGTTTACCTTATAATATTGGGTAGTTTTAAGGCTAGATAGGCAGTAACCACCAAGAGTGGATAGCTTGTGCTTTTTATAGGGCCTAGATTAGGGTAGTATGCGTGTGGATCCTGTTCCCATAGCTTTTTATTTTTTGATAGATTGGCACTAGGAGAGCTTCCAAAGATGCCCAAAAGTCCACTTGTTTTATTTTGTCCCAGGCCTATTTTGCCCATTACGTACATTATCTTGGAAGACGCCATCCATCCCTATTATCCCCGACCCTAATTTATTTTCCATACATGTCCCTAGTTCCTCCACTCCCCTTTAGGGAACGACCTGCTTGCTTTCACCCTTTCCCCCCGGGGGAAGAGGACCGGAAGACAGTGGGCGTTTCATATGACAGACCAGCCGTTAGGTAGGGAGGGTCCCCTTACTAACCCGCCCCCATAGGCATTTTGTTAATTTGTTTTCTTTTTCTTTCTTTTTGGGTGTATTCTAGTTTGCCCCCCTCCCCATCATCTCACCCCCATTACAAAAAAAAAAAAAAAAAAAAAAAAAAAAAAAAAAAAAAAAAAAATTTAAAACTCTTTAGTTTGTAGATATTTTTCCTTTTAATTTCTTGTATATAATGTTATATGTTCTTCTTTTATCACAGCGTGAATGTCGCCTGCCATCCCGTAAGCTGGGGAGCTGTTATTTTAAGTAGGTCCGGGTAAGAATGTTAGGCGAAACAGTGCGTGATAGAAACTCTAGTATAGGTTTTATAATAAAGTACTTGCTATCTTACGCAAGTCTAGCTAAGGACTAGAAAAGACCCCTTTTTTTCCCCCACTCCCCCTTACTGGCCTTTGTGCCTAAGCTTCTTCGTACCCCAAATGAGGCCTTGGCAGTAGATAATGCCAAGGCCGGGGACGAAGGGCTAAATATAATACTTACCTTGCACAGAGCAACGTAGTCATGATCAAAGTGTAGTATCTGTTCCAAGACACGCACTAGACCAGACACAGTTCTCGAAAGCAGGGGCCCACTTGGTCAGCCTTTTGACCATTTAAGGGTTTTTTCTTTGTCCAGCCAAAAAGGACCGACCCCTTCTTTGGGAGTGTGGTCCTTTCGGCTCACTAACTTTTTGCTTTTCTTTCTTTTTTGCAGGTCCGTCCAGTGTCTGGATCCGACTTAAGCAGCCGGCAGGACTAGAGGTTACCCACGTACCCTTTTGTGGTGAAGGCCCTCTAGCTCCGAATCGGCGGGTCGGTGAAGGGCACTGGGCCAACAAAAAAAGAGGCAGGCCTCTGCCTCTAACACCATGGGGGACGCCCCTGGTGTTGTGACGAGGAGGGGGAGTGCCACATCCGGTGGCACTCCAGTGACGAGAAGGGGGGGTGTCACATCCGGTGACACCCCAGCGCCGAGAAGGGGGGGTGTCACACCCGGTGACACCCCAGTGCCGAGAAGGGGGGGTGTCACATCCGGTGACACCCCAGTGCTGAGAAGGGGTGGTGTCACATCCGGTGACACCCCAGTGCCGAGAAGGGGTGGTGTCACATCCGGTGACACCCCAGTGCCGAGAAGGGGGGGTGTCACACCCGGTGACACCCCAGTGCGGATACCTGGGGATATCACCTTTGGTGATATCCCAGCGACGATGACGGGGGGCACCACACTCGGTGGTGCTCCAGTACAGTGGAAGGTCCCGGGGGTCGTCACCCCCAGTTCGGAAGGGTCGCAAGAGTTCGGTAGCGTTGCGGATGAGGGGATCGCCACCCAGGAAGGCGCCCCCGGGACGAGCGAACGGGTCTCTGTGGTCGACACTAACAGGCCAGGGATGCCGCCTACAACCGGGAGCCGCGAGCAAGTCGTCAAAGCCTGGAGTGACTTCATCAAACAGACTCCAGGCGGAGAGGAGGAAGATATATCCAAGGCAGCTGCGGCTAAGAAAAAGAAAAGGAGGCCTGTAAAACGTTGGTGGGTGCTCGACGACGAGACACCAACAGTACCGGAACAGACACAGTCGGCAAGGAGCAGCCCCCAAAAGTCGGCCACAGAGACCCGCAGAAGAACTAAATCAGCAGAGGTAATTGTTGTGGATGGGTGCTCCCCGGGGGGGTGGAAACCAAAAAGCGTGGAGCCGGCTAAAAACGAGGAGTGGCCAGCCCTCGCAGGTACAGACTCACCAATCCCAGAGGAGCAAAGAACACCACCTTCAACTCCTGTGGCAGCAGTGTGGGACGGAAAAGTCGCAGCGGAACAACGGAGCTGGGGTCCCCAACCCAAAGAAACTAGACGCCCCCAGTACTACAAGCAGCTCTTCGACGAGAAATATAGTAGCTACGTCGAGGGGAACAACATCAAAGTCGTCCCGGAAGCCCTTGAAAAAATACGGGAAAGATCGGTATCCCTGTTAACCTTAGACGCGAAAGGGAAAGGACTCAAAGGTGTGCCAAAGGATACTATGATGGAGCTGCTGGGCGAACTCAACATCATGGCCCAGTACGCGGTCCGGCGTTTTAACGCCATGTGGGAGGTCCTATTGCCGACAAAAGAAGACGCTGAGAAGCTGGCAAGAGGTGACGTCGTGTGGAGAGATATCAAAATTCGACCGGAATATCTCTCCAAGAGGAGAACGACCATAACGGTAACAGGGGTACCGTGCTTCCTCGTCGAAGAGCAGCTTGGGGCCATCCTGTCTCAGTATGGCGATGTAGAAGAAATTGAGGCCATAAAAGGACCTAGAAATATTCACACCGGGGACTACCGGCTCCAGATGCGGCTAACCCGCAAAGAATTCCACGGGATCCCAGCCCAATTTACCTGCGAGGGCTGGTCGATGGTCGTCATAGTTGAGGGCAGAAGACCACAATGCTGGCATTGCCAGAAAACGGGTCACGTTGCACGATTCTGCCCTCAAAAGAAGACAACAACAACGGTGGCGACCAAGAAAACCGAGGAGGAGGCAGGAAGGAAATCAAGGGAGGAGAAGAAAGAGGACGAAGCTGGGACCAGTAAGTGGAGCACCGTAACAGCCAGGAAAGCCAAGAAACCAGAGCCGGCTCCACAAACCGTATCACGACCTACGGCGACTACTGCTAAAAGGAAGCTCAGGGGCAGCTCCTCGGGCTCTGAGAGCGACGATGACAAACATCAGGAGAAAAGAGAAAGAAAGGAAGATCAAAAAGACCAGCACCCTGAGCTTCCAGAAAAAACCACCCCCCAGGAAGAAGTTCAGCCTACCCCTCCCCTTTTCACTACCCAGGATTCAGAGATGGAGCAACAAGGAGCTCCGGAAACCAACATCATAGAGGACCCAGAAGTCGAAACACCAGAACACAGAAAGTCGGCGGCCCCTAGGGAAGAAAGGACCAGGAAACTCCCTTTCTGGCCTGGGGAAAAAATATGCACCGCCGACCTAAGCCATACGGTCAGTGACCTCAACGGCCGACAGAAGAAACACATGAAAGAACTGGAAGCCCTCAAGGTGGTCGATGGAAAGGAGGTCACTGACCCGAAGAATTTCAGCAACGCTCCATCTCTCATTACCTTCGTCCGGGTGAATAGGGGAGGTAGAGCTAAAGCCCTCTGGAGGATGATTGAGGAGGGAAAGAAAGCCTTCTCAGGATTCAAAATTGTAGACGGGGAGCACCCATCACTCAGCAAAATAGCCAACCAATGTGAAGGGAGGGTCCCACTTTACGTTCACCCTTCCTTTTATAGGGCACTAAAAATGACGTTTCCCCTGGACGTAGGAGGCCTGGCTCGAGACGGACGGCTTACGTCCGACCTGCTAACGGGCAGTCTCGGTCAGGCCTTCGACGTCCTGACCCCCGAGGACTTTAGACCCCTAGTAGAGGAATACTACTAGGCAGTGGAAACATGGAAACGAGCTTAAATTTAGCTAGTTTAAATGCGAGGGGCATGAGATCCCGAAGCAAGGCTGTTCGCGTGCTGAGGGATCTCGTGGCCCTTGAGGTAGACATAGCCACCTTGCAAGAGACCCACTTTGTTGGGGCCGGGGACTGTGATGTGCTGGTGAACGATTTTGATGTTTACTCAGCATATGGCAGTCTCTATAGCCGGGGGGTTTCTGTACTAGTGAGTCGCACTCTGTCTGCGACGGTTACACTTGTCCACGCGGACGCTCATGGGAGGTTGGTCGTGGTCGATGTTGCCGTTAAAAGCGGCGCGTTTCGGATCGTGGCAGTTTATGCACCTAACATCCCCAGCGAGAGGGTTTCCTTTTTTCGGCGGGTGGAGGTGTTTCTCTCTTCGGGTCCGGAGCGGGTAGTTTTAATGGGGGACTGGAATGCCATCCTGGACCCCAGCATAGATAGGGTCGGGGGGGTTAGAGGGTCGGGAGGGTGTGAAAGCAGCCTGTCTGACCTGATGGCCTCGTGCGATCTGGTCGATAGGTTCCGTCTGGATCACCCCGGGAGGGAGATGTGGACGTGGCAATCTAGCTCGGCCGCCTTTACAAGTTCATACTTGGACAGGATGTTAATTAGAAGGGGCGACACAGATTTCCTATCTTGTCCCACGTTCCACTGGTTAGGTCATTCGGACCACAAACTTGTTTTGGCCCGTTTGAAATTAGGTAATAGGCCTAGGTTGGCAGGCTACTGGAAGATGAACGCCTCCTTATTGGAGTCGGTCGACTTCCGGGAGCAGCTGACATTACTAATTCAGAGGGAGTTAGTGGGGGCGGTTACCGGGAGTAGATGGTGGGTTAACCTTAAGGCTACCATTAGGCGCTTTTGTGTCCAATACAGCCAACGCCTCGCGTTAACTAGGGCTCGGACCAAAAGGCACTTAGAGGATAGACTGACCCGGGCGGTGGCAGGGGGGGATTCCCTAGAACTAGCTCTAGTTAAGGGGGACCTCAATCGCTTGGCTAGCGAGCGATATGAAGGTCAGTTAATTAGGGCTAGGTTAGAAAGAGTTTCCAACGAAGCCGTGAACGTTGACGCTGTTGAGCGTAAGGCTGCCCTAAGACGTGGCTCGGATGGGTACATTCGGGAGGTGAATAACCTGGGAGGGCGTCCTCTCGTGTCGACACGGGAGATCTGCAATGGGTTTCGGCAACATTTGGAGGAGCGCTTCACCAAACTACCCAGACTCCGCAGCCAGGAGTTTGGCAGCTATTTAGCTGGCTCGCCCCGCCTTACTGCGGCCCGAGCGGCTAGCTGCGAGGGGATGGTTACGGAGCGTGAGGTCATTACTGCGTTGAAGCAGGTTGGCCGCAACAAATCTCCGGGGCTCGATGGTTTACCTTACGAACTGTTCTTGAGGCTGTCGCCCATGTTTGTGCCCCTTCTGACGGGCGTGTTTAACCACTGGTTTGCCCAGGACTCGATCCCGAGGCAGGTAACCAAAGGAGTGGTCACGCTTCTGAAGAAGGGGAACCAACATGGAGGGGGGAATCTAGATGACTATAGGCCCATCACTCTGCTTAACGCAGACTTCAAGATTTTGTCCCGCGTTCTTGCGAATCGACTGCAGGCTGTTATCGGCGACTTGGTCGAACCGGATCAGAACTACGCTGTGAAGGATCGATCGATTCAAAACAATCTGCACTTGATTCGCACGATCTTAGAGGGGGTAGAAGACGACACAGAAGCCGCGCTGATCAATTTAGATCAGTCCAAGGCGTTCGACAGGGTGGACCATGGGTTCCTGAGGGCTGTTGTGGAAACCGCCGGCTTTGGTCCGGACTTCCGCAAGTGGATCTCCGCCCTGTATCGTGATCCCGCGGTGGTGGTGCAAGTTAATGGTAGGTTGTCGGAGTCCTTTGGGGTCTCCCGGTCGGTGCGGCAGGGTTGTCCGCTGTCGCCTCTGCTTTATGTCCTGGCGTTGGAGCCCTTCCTTCGCAAATTAAGGGACGAGGCGGCGAGACCAGTCCTACGCGGCATAGCTCTGCCTGGCGGCAAAGTTGCCAGGGTGTCCGCGTACGCCGATGACGTCACCGTGTTCGTCGCACGACGAACCGACATTGAAGCGGTGGTAGAGGCGATCGCTGAGTATGAAGTTGTCACAGGGGCCGTGATCAATCGCAGCAAGTCCGTTGGCCTGCGGTTGGGCGCCTGGACCGGGGTAAACTCGCTTCCAGGTGCGTTCGGCTGGACAGATGGCCCAGTAAAGATCCTCGGTGTGTGGTTCGGGCCGGACCTCCAGCTGGACAAGAATTGGTCGGAAGTACAGACTAAGGTCGAGTCGTCAGTAGGGACTTGGATTCGGAGGAAATTGTCCTTGAAGGGTCGTGCGGAGGCATGTGCTACATACGTGTTTCCGCTGATCCTTTACCGTTTATCTGTTCTTCCCCTGCCTGCGGACCGCTGTAAGGCTTTAGAGCAACTCCTATTCAAACTTCTTTGGGTAGGAGGAAAGCCGTATGTCCGTAGACAGGTCTGTACACAGAAGCTTAGCGAGGGAGGCTTGGGGATGCCTGATCTGCTAAGTCACAAGCACGCAGAAAGATTGGCATTCCTGAGTCGGACACTGATGGAGGAAACGCCCTGGGTACCAGTCGTGGAGCAAGCTTTCCCACGGCTCATATCCAACCCTGCCGCTGAAGGTCGCAGAAGACCGGCGGGGGAAAGGTGTTTCCTGACCGAATGCCGAGCCGCCCTTAGGGCATTGCCGGGGTCCAGTGACCTTGCACGGCCTAGGTGGTTGCTATATAGGGATGTAGTGGAGGGGACTGCGAAAGACCCGCTGGTGGAGCGGCTACATCTGTCGAGGGGGGAAGTTCTCTCGCTGTGGAGTTGGGCGCCTGCCAGTAGCTACATCAACAATGCTGAATTTTCTATTACGTGGAGGCTAGTCCGAGACGCGCTGCCACTCTTTGGTAAACTAGCCAGGGACGATCATGATAGGGATTATTACTATCCCCCGTGCCCACGCTGCAATGATGAAGAAGAGGAGGAGACAAGAGAACACGCGTTCTTTCTTTGCAGCGGGGTGCGGAGTCTCTGGGAGTATGTCGAAGGGGTAACGGCTCGCATCGACCCCGAGCGGTCGGTGCCACTTGATTTAGCGTACGTAGTCGATAATGTGGATCCGCCGTTTGACAGGGAGAAACGGTTGGGGTTTCTAGCGATCCTAGCGGTGGCTAGGTTAGTGACGTGGGTTTCACGTCTGGACATTGTCTATAGGGGGCAGTCTGTTTCGGATCACGATCTGGTTGTTCGTTTTAAGCATCAACTTAAAACGAAAATCAGATGTGATTGGAAAAGATTGCCCCACATCGACTTTGATAGAAGATGGGTGCACAACACTAGTTTGTGCATCCGACGAGGCGCTAGATTTAAGTTCGTGTTTCCACCCTAGTGGTATTGGTCCTAGGGTGCTGAGGTTTCTTTTTTCTCGGAACCCAGCCCAATCAAGACAAGTAATATAAGGTTTACCTTATAATATTGGGTAGTTTTAAGGCTAGATAGGCAGTAACCACCAAGAGTGGATAGCTTGTGCTTTTTATAGGGCCTAGATTAGGGTAGTATGCGTGTGGATCCTGTTCCCATAGCTTTTTATTTTTTGATAGATTGGCACTAGGAGAGCTTCCAAAGATGCCCAAAAGTCCACTTGTTTTATTTTGTCCCAGGCCTATTTTGCCCATTACGTACATTATCTTGGAAGACGCCATCCATCCCTATTATCCCCGACCCTAATTTATTTTCCATACATGTCCCTAGTTCCTCCACTCCCCTTTAGGGAACGACCTGCTTGCTTTCACCCTTTCCCCCCGGGGGAAGAGGACCGGAACACAGTGGGCGTTTCACATGACAGACCAGCCGTTAGGTAGGGAGGGTCCCCTTACTAACCCGCCCCCATAGGCATTTTGTTAATTTATTTTATTTTTCTTTCTTTTTTGGGTGTATTCTAGTTTGCCCCCCTCCCCATCATCTCACCCCCATTACAAAAAAAAAAAAAAAAAAAAAAACTCTTTAGTTTGTACATATTTTTCGTTTTAATTTCTTGTATATAATGTTATATGTTCTTCTTTTATCACAGCGTGAATGTCGCCTGCCATCCCGTAAGCTGGGGAGCTGTTATTTTAAGTAGGTCCGGGTAAGAATGTTAGGCGAAACAGTGTATGATAGAAACTCTAGTGTAGGTTTTATAATAAAGTACTTGCTATCTTACGCAAGTCTAGCTAAGGACTAGAAAAGACCCCTTTTTCCCCCACTCCCCCTTACTGGCCTTTGTGCCTAAGCTTCCTCGTACCCCAAATGAGGCCTTGGCAGTAGATAATGCCAAGGCCGGGGACGAGGGGCTAAATATCATACTTACCTTGCACAGAGCAACGTAGTCATGATCAAAGTGTAGTATCTGTTCCAAGACACGCACTAGACCAGACACAGTTCTCGAAAGCAGGGGCCCACTTGGTCAGCCTTTTGACCATTTAAGGGTTTTTTCTTTGTCCAGCCAAAAAGGACCGACCCCTTCTTTGGGAGTGTGGTCCTTTCGGCTCACTAACTTTTTGCTTTTCTTTCTTTTTTGCAGGTCCGTCCAGTGTCTGGATCCGACTTAAGCAGCCGGCAGGACTAGAGGTTACCCACGTACCCTTTTGTGGTGAAGGCCCTCTAGCTCCGAATCGGCGGGTCGGTGAAGGGCACTGGGCCAACAAAAAAAGAGGCAGGCCTCTGCCTCTAACACCATGGGGGACGCCCCTGGTGTTGTGACGAGGAGGGGGAGTGCCACATCCGGTGGCACTCCAGTGACGAGAAGGGGGGGTGTCACATCCGGTGACACCCCAGCGCCGAGAAGGGGGGGTGTCACACCCGGTGACACCCCAGTGCCGAGAAGGGGGGGTGTCACATCCGGTGACACCCCAGTGCTGAGAAGGGGTGGTGTCACATCCGGTGACACCCCAGTGCCGAGAAGGGGTGGTGTCACATCCGGTGACACCCCAGTGCCGAGAAGGGGGGGTGTCACACCCGGTGACACCCCAGTGCGGATACCTGGGGATATCACCTTTGGTGATATCCCAGCGACGATGACGGGGGGCACCACACTCGGTGGTGCTCCAGTACAGTGGAAGGTCCCGGGGGTCGTCACCCCCAGTTCGGAAGGGTCGCAAGAGTTCGGTAGCGTTGCGGATGAGGGGATCGCCACCCAGGAAGGCGCCCCCGGGACGAGCGAACGGGTCTCTGTGGTCGACACTAACAGGCCAGGGATGCCGCCTACAACCGGGAGCCGCGAGCAAGTCGTCAAAGCCTGGAGTGACTTCATCAAACAGACTCCAGGCGGAGAGGAGGAAGATATATCCAAGGCAGCTGCGGCTAAGAAAAAGAAAAGGAGGCCTGTAAAACGTTGGTGGGTGCTCGACGACGAGACACCAACAGTACCGGAACAGACACAGTCGGCAAGGAGCAGCCCCCAAAAGTCGGCCACAGAGACCCGCAGAAGAACTAAATCAGCAGAGGTAATTGTTGTGGATGGGTGCTCCCCGGGGGGGTGGAAACCAAAAAGCGTGGAGCCGGCTAAAAACGAGGAGTGGCCAGCCCTCGCAGGTACAGACTCACCAATCCCAGAGGAGCAAAGAACACCACCTTCAACTCCTGTGGCAGCAGTGTGGGACGGAAAAGTCGCAGCGGAACAACGGAGCTGGGGTCCCCAACCCAAAGAAACTAGACGCCCCCAGTACTACAAGCAGCTCTTCGACGAGAAATATAGTAGCTACGTCGAGGGGAACAACATCAAAGTCGTCCCGGAAGCCCTTGAAAAAATACGGGAAAGATCGGTATCCCTGTTAACCTTAGACGCGAAAGGGAAAGGACTCAAAGGTGTGCCAAAGGATACTATGATGGAGCTGCTGGGCGAACTCAACATCATGGCCCAGTACGCGGTCCGGCGTTTTAACGCCATGTGGGAGGTCCTATTGCCGACAAAAGAAGACGCTGAGAAGCTGGCAAGAGGTGACGTCGTGTGGAGAGATATCAAAATTCGACCGGAATATCTCTCCAAGAGGAGAACGACCATAACGGTAACAGGGGTACCGTGCTTCCTCGTCGAAGAGCAGCTTGGGGCCATCCTGTCTCAGTATGGCGATGTAGAAGAAATTGAGGCCATAAAAGGACCTAGAAATATTCACACCGGGGACTACCGGCTCCAGATGCGGCTAACCCGCAAAGAATTCCACGGGATCCCAGCCCAATTTACCTGCGAGGGCTGGTCGATGGTCGTCATAGTTGAGGGCAGAAGACCACAATGCTGGCATTGCCAGAAAACGGGTCACGTTGCACGATTCTGCCCTCAAAAGAAGACAACAACAACGGTGGCGACCAAGAAAACCGAGGAGGAAGCAGGGAAAAAATCAAGGGAGGAGAAGAAAGAGGACGAAGCTGGGACCAGCAAGTGGAGCACCGTAACAGCCAGGAAAGCCAAGAAACCAGAGCCGGCTCCACAAACCGTATCACGACCTACGGCGACTACGGCTAAAAGGAAGCTCAGGGGCAGCTCCTCGGGCTCTGAGAGCGACGATGACAAACATCAGGAGAAAAGAGAAAGAAAGGAAGATCAAAAAGACCAGCACCCTGAGCTTCCAGAAAAAACCACCCCCCAGGAAGAAGTTCAGCCTACCCCTCCCCTTTTCACTACCCAGGATTCAGAGATGGAGCAACAAGGAGCTCCGGAAACCAACATCATAGAGGACCCAGAAGTCGAAACACCAGAACACAGAAAGTCGGCGGCCCCTAGGGAAGAAAGGACCAGGAAACTCCCTTTCTGGCCTGGGGAAAAAATATGCACCGCCGACCTAAGCCATACGGTCAGTGACCTCAACGGCCGACAGAAGAAACACATGAAAGAACTGGAAGCCCTCAAGGTGGTCGATGGAAAGGAGGTCACTGACCCGAAGAATTTCAGCAACGCTCCATCTCTCATTACCTTCGTCCGGGTGAATAGGGGAGGTAGAGCTAAAGCCCTCTGGAGGATGATTGAGGAGGGAAAGAAAGCCTTCTCAGGATTCAAAATTGTAGACGGGGAGCACCCATCACTCAGCAAAATAGCCAACCAATGTGAAGGGAGGGTCCCACTTTACGTTCACCCTTCCTTTTATAGGGCACTAAAGATGACGTTCCCCCTGGACGTGGGAGGCCTGGCTCGAGACGGACGGCTTACGTCCGAACTGCTCACGGGCAGTCTCGGTCAGGCCTTCGACGTCCTGACCCCCGAGGACTTTAGACCCCTAGTAGAGGAATACTACTAGATAGTGGAAACATGGAAACGAGCTTGAATATAGCTAGTTTAAATGCGAGGGGCATGAGATCCCGAAGCAAGGCTGTTCGCGTGCTGAGGGATCTCGTGGCCCTTGAGGTAGATGTAGCCACCTTGCAAGAGACCCACTTTGTTGGGGCCGGGGACTGCGATGTGCTGGTGAACGATTTTGATGTTTACTCAGCATATGGCAGTCTCTATAGCCGGGGGGTTTCTGTACTAGTGAGTCGCACTCTGTCTGCGACGGTTACACTTGTCCACGCGGACGCTCATGGGAGGTTGGTCGTGGTCGATGTTGCCGTTAAAAGCGGCGCGTTTCGGATCGTGGCAGTTTATGCGCCTAACATCCCCAGCGAGAGGGTTTCCTTTTTTCGGCGGGTGGAGGTGTTTCTCTCTTCGGGTCCGGAGCGGGTAGTTTTAATGGGGGACTGGAATGCCATCCTGGACCCCAGCATAGATAGGGTCGGGGGGGTTAGAGGGTCGGGAGGGTGTGAAAGCAGCCTGTCTGACCTGATGGCCTCGTGCGATCTGGTCGATAGGTTCCGTCTGGATCACCCCGGGAGGGAGATGTGGACGTGGCAATCTAGCTCGGCCGCCTTTACAAGTTCATACTTGGACAGGATGTTAATTAGAAGGGGCGACACAGATTTCCTATCTTGCCCCACGTTCCACTGGTTAGGTCATTCGGACCACAAACTTGTTTTGGCCCGTTTGAAATTAGGTAATAGGCCTAGGTTGGCTAGCTACTGGAAGATGAACGCCTCCTTATTGGAGTCGGTCGACTTCCGGGAGCAGCTGACATTACTAATTCAGAGGGAGTTAGTGGGGGCGGTTACCGGGAGTAGATGGTGGGTTAATCTTAAGGCTACCATTAGGCGCTTTTGTGTCCAATACAGCCAACGCCTCGCGTTAACTAGGGCTCGGACCAAAAGGCACTTAGAGGATAGATTGACCCGGGCGGTGGCAGGGGGGGATTCCCTAGAACTAGCTCTAGTTAAGGGGGACCTCAATCGCTTGGCTAGCGAGCGATATGAAGGTCAGTTAATTAGGGCTAGGTTAGAAAGAGTTTCCAACGAAGCCGTGAACGTTGACGCTGTTGAGCGTAAGGCTGCCCTAAGACGTGGCTCGGACGGGTACATTCGGGAGGTGAATAACCTGGGAGGGCGTCCTCTCGTGTCGACACGGGAGATCTGCAATGGGTTTCGGCAACATTTGGAGGAGCGCTTCACCAAACTACCCAGACTCCGCAGCCAGGAGTTTGGCAGCTATTTAGCTGGCTCGCCCCGCCTTACTGCGGCCCGAGCGGCTAGCTGCGAGGGGATGGTTACGGAGCGTGAGGTCATTACTGCGTTGAAGCAGGTTGGCCGCAACAAATCTCCGGGGCTCGATGGTTTACCTTACGAACTGTTCTTGAGGCTGTCGCCCATGTTTGTGCCCCTTCTGACGGGCGTGTTTAACCACTGGTTTGCCCAGGACTCGATCCCGAGGCAGGTAACCAAAGGTGTGGTCACGCTTCTGAAGAAGGGGAACCAACATGGAGGGGGGAATCTAGATGACTATAGGCCCATCACTCTGCTTAACGCAGACTTCAAGATTTTGTCCCGCGTTCTTGCGAATCGACTGCAGGCTGTTATCGGCGACTTGGTCGTACCGGATCAGAACTACGCTGTGAAGGATCGATCGATTCAAAACAATCTGCACTTGATTCGCACGATCTTAGAGGGGGTAGAAGACGACACAGAAGCCGCGCTGATCAATTTAGATCAGTCCAAGGCGTTCGACAGGGTGGACCATGGGTTCCTGAGGGCTGTTGTGGAAACCGCCGGCTTTGGTCCGGACTTCCGCAAGTGGATCTCCGCCCTGTATCGTGATCCCGCGGTGGTGGTGCAAGTTAATGGTAGGTTGTCGGAGTCCTTTGGGGTCTCCCGGTCGGTGCGGCAGGGTTGTCCGCTGTCGCCTCTGCTTTATGTCCTGGCGTTGGAGCCCTTCCTTCGCAAATTAAGGGACGAGGCGGCGAGACCAGTCCTACGCGGCATAGCTCTGCCTGGCGGCAAAGTTGCCAGGGTGTCCGCGTACGCCGATGACGTCACCGTGTTCGTCGCACGACGAACCGACATTGAAGCGGTGGTAGAGGCGATCGCTGAGTATGAAGTTGTCACAGGGGCCGTGATCAATCGCAGCAAGTCCGTTGGCCTGCGGTTGGGCGCCTGGACCGGGGTAAACTCGCTTCCAGGTGCGTTCGGCTGGACAGATGGCCCAGTAAAGATCCTTGGTGTGTGGTTCGGGCCGGACCTCCAGCTGGACAAGAATTGGTCGGAAGTACAGACTAAGGTCGAGTCGTCAGTAGGGACTTGGATTCGGAGGAAATTGTCCTTGAAGGGTCGTGCGGAGGCATGTGCTACATACGTGTTTCCGCTGATCCTTTACCGTTTATCTGTTCTTCCCCTGCCTGCGGACCGCTGTAAGGCTTTAGAGCAACTCCTATTCAAACTTCTTTGGGTAGGTGGAAAGCCGTATGTCCGTAGACAGGTCTGTACACAGAAGCTTAGCGAGGGAGGCTTGGGGATGCCTGATCTGCTAAGTCACAAGCACGCAGAAAGATTGGCATTCCTGAGTCGGACACTGATGGAGGAAACGCCCTGGGTACCAGTCGTGGAGCAAGCTTTCCCACGGCTCATATCCAACCCTGCCGCTGAAGGTCGCAGAAGACCGGCGGGGGAAAGGTGTTTCCTGACCGAATGCCGAGCCGCCCTTAGGGCATTGCCGGGGTCCAGTGACCTTGCACGGCCTAGGTGGTTGCTATATAGGGATGTAGTGGAGGGGACTGCAAACGACCCGCTGGTGGAGCGGCTACATCTGTCGAGGGGGGAAGTTCTCTCGCTGTGGAGTTGGGCGCCTGCCAGTAGCTACATCAACAACGCTGAATTTTCTATTACGTGGAGGCTAGTCCGAGACGCGCTGCCACTCTTTGGCAAACTAGCTAGGGACGATCATGATAGGGATTATTACTATCCCCCGTGCCCACGCTGCAATGATGAAGAAGAGGAGGAGACGAGAGAACACGCGTTCTTTCTTTGCAGCGGGGTGCGGAGTCTCTGGGAGTATGTCGAAGGGGTAACGGCTCGCATCGACCCCGAGCGGTCGGTGCCACTTGATTTAGCGTACGTAGTCGATAATGTGGATCCGCCGTTTGACAGGGAGAAACGGTTGGGGTTTCTAGCGATCCTAGCGGTGGCTAGGTTAGTGACGTGGGTTTCACGTCTGGACATTGTCTATAGGGGGCAGTCCGTTTCCGATCTCGATCTGGTTGTTCGCTTTAAGCATCAACTTAAAACGAAAATCAGATGTGATTGGAAAAGATTGCCCCACATCGACTTTGATAGAAGATGGGTGCACAACACTAGTTTGTGCATCCGACGAGGCGCTAGATTTAAGTTCGTGTTTCCACCCTAGTGGTATTGGTCCTAGGGTGCTGAGGTTTCTTTTTTCTCGGAACCCAGCCCAATCAAGACAAGTAATATAAGGTTTACCTTATAATATTGGGTAGTTTTAAGGCTAGATAGGCAGTAACCACCAAGAGTGGATAGCTTGTGCTTTTTATAGGGCCTAGATTAGGGTAGTATGCGTGTGGATCCTGTTCCCATAGCTTTTTATTTTTTGATAGATTGGCACTAGGAGAGCTTCCAAAGATGCCCAAAAGTCCACTTGTTTTATTTTGTCCCAGGCCTATTTTGCCCATTACGTACATTATCTTGGAAGACGCCATCCATCCCTATTATCCCCGACCCTAATTTATTTTCCATACATGTCCCTAGTTCCTCCACTCCCCTTTAGGGAACGACCTGCTTGCTTTCACCCTTTCCCCCCGGGGGAAGAGGACCGGAAGACAGTGGGCGTTTCATATGACAGACCAGCCGTTAGGTAGGGAGGGTCCCCTTACTAACCCGCCCCCATAGGCATTTTGTTAATTTGTTTTCTTTTTATTTCTTTTTGGGTGTATTCTAGTTTGCCCCCCTCCCCATCATCTCACCCCCATTACAAAAAAAAAAAAAAAAAAAAAAAAAAAAAAAAAAAAAAAAAACTCTTTAGTTTGTACATATTTTTTCCCTTTTAGTTTTTTGTAAATAATGTTATATGTTTTTTCCTCTTTTATAACAGCGTGAATGTCGCCTGTCATCCCGTAAGCTGGGGAGCTGTTATTTTAAGTAGGTCCGGGTAAGAATGTTAGGCGAAACAGTGCGTGATAGAAACTCTAGTATAGGTTTTATAATAAAGTACTTGCTATCTTACGCAAGTCTAGCTAAGGACTAGAAAAGACCCCTTTTTTCCCCCACTCCCCCTTACTGGCCTTTGTGCCTAAGCTTCTTCGTACCCCAAATGAGGCCTTGGCAGTAGATAATGCCAAGGCCGGGGACGAAGGGCTAAATATAATACTTACCTTGCACAGAGCAACGTAGTCATGATCAAAGTGTAGTATCTGTTCCAAGACACGCACTAGACCAGACACAGTTCTCGAAAGCAGGGGCCCACTTGGTCAGCCTTTTGACCATTTAAGGGTTTTTTCTTTGTCCAGCCAAAAAGGACCGACCCCTTCTTTGGGAGTGTGGTCCTTTCGGCTCACTAACTTTTTGCTTTTCTTTCTTTTTTGCAGGTCCGTCCAGTGTCTGGATCCGACTTAAGCAGCCGGCAGGACTAGAGGTAACCGACGTGCCATTAGGCGAAGGCCCTCTAGCTCCGAATCGGCGGGTCGGTGAAGGGCACTGGGCCAACAAAAAAAGAGGCAGGCCTCTGCCTCTAACACCATGGGGGACGCCCCTGGTGTTGTGACGAGGAGGGGGAGTGCCACATCCGGTGGCGCTCCAGTGACGAGAAGGGGGGGTGTCACATCCGGTGACACCCCAGTGCCGAGAAGGGGGGGTGTCACACCCGGTGACACCCCAGTGCCGAGAAGGGGGGGTGTCACATCCGGTGACACCCCAGTGCCGAGAAAGGGGGGTGTCACATCCGGTGACACCCCAGTGCCGAGAAAGGGGGGTGTCACATCCGGTGACACCCCAGTGCCGAGAAGGGGGGGTGTCACACCCGGTGACACCCCAGAGCCGATACCTGGGGATATCACCTTTGGTGATATCCCAGCGACGATTACGGGGGGCACCACACCCGGTGGTGCTCCAGTGCAGTGGGCTGTCCCGGGGGTCGCCACCCCCAGTTCGAGAGCGGTACCAGGGGTCGTTAGGTCTAAAGCTAGTTCGGGGGCTGCTGCCTGGGTGGACCTCGACAGGCCAGAAATATCATCCCCATCATTAGTCGACACCACGAGGGAGGACGAGCTGGCTGCGTGGAGGAAACTCGTCCAGGGCACACCTGGTGGAGAAGGCGCACCCGGCAAAAAGAGGAGACCAGTAAAGAAATGGTGGGCCCTGGACGACCAAGCAGCCATTAGGCCATCTCAGTCGGAAGCCAGCAGCCCCCAGAAAGTCGAAACCGACCTCAGGAAGACCAGGTCACTGGAGGTTATTGTGGTTGATGGGTGCTCCCCGGGGGGGTGGAAAGCCAAAAGCGTCGAGCCGGCAGCAAAGGAGGAGTGGCCAGTCCTCGCAGGCACAGATTCGCCTCAATTACCACAGGAACAAAGGACACCACCGGCAACCCCTGCGGCGCCAGGGTGGACAACACAACAACAACAACAAGAACAGCGGAGCTGGGGTCCCCAACCAAAGGAAACAAGATCCCCCCAGTATTACAAGCAGCTCTTCGATGAGAAATACAAGAACTACGTCGAGGGCAACAACATCTCAGTCGTCCCGGAAGCCCTCGACAAGATCCGGGAAAGGTCCGTATCCCTGTTGACCTTAGACGCCAAGGGCAAGGGGTTAAAAGGAGTGCCCAAGGATAGGATGATGGTGCTACTGGGCGAACTAAACATCAACGCCCAATATGCAGTCAGGCGTTTCAATGCAATGTGGGAGGTACTCTTGCCGACAAAAGAAGATGCCGAGAAATTGGCAAGAGGAGACGTCGTCTGGCAAGACATTAAGATTCGCCCAGAGTACCTCTCCAAGAGGAGAACGACCGTAACGGTAACAGGGGTACCGTGCTTCCTCATCGAGGAGCAGCTGGGGGCCATCTTATCCCAATATGGGGATGTGGAAGACATTCAACCCATAAAAGGACCCAGAAACATCCACACCGGGGACTACCGGCTCCAGATGCGGTTGACCCGCAAAGAATTCTTTGCAATCCCAGCACAATTTACCTGCGAGGGCTGGTCGATGGTCGTCATTGTAGAGGGCAGAAGGCCACAATGCTGGCAATGCCAGAAAACGGGCCACGTTGCCAGATTCTGCCCTCTAAAGAAGACAACGGCCGAGACGACCAAAAAGACAGAAGCTGCTGGAAAAGAAGAAACACTAAAAGAGGCCGAAGCTAGCACCAGCAAATGGAGTACGGTCGCAGCAAAAAAATCGAAGAAGGCCGAGCCGGCTCCACAATCACCACCACGACCGACGGCAACCACGACAAAAAGAAAACAAAGGGGCAGCTCCTCCGGCTCCGAGAGTGAAGAAGACCAGCACCAGGAGAAAAGAGAGAGAAAGGAGGAGCAAAAAGACCAGCGCCCTGAGCTTCCTGATAAAACCACCCCCCAGAAAGAAGTTCAGCCCACCCCTCCCCTGTTCACCACCCAGGATTCAGAGATGGAGCAATCGGGAGCTCCTGAAAATCCGGAACCCACCATAGAAGCACCGAAAGAAAAAGAACTGACAAAGCCGGCGGCCCCGAGGGAGGAAAAGACCAGGAAATTCCCTTTCTGGCCCGGGGAAAAAATCTGCTCCGCCGACTTAAGCCACACGGTCAGTGACCTCAACGGCCGTCAGAAAAAATTTTTAAAAGAACTGGAAGCTCTAAAGGTCGTTGATGGGAAGGAGGTCACTGACCCAAAGAATTTCAGTGAGGCCCCATCTCTTATAACCTTCGTCCGTGTGAACAGGGGAGGCAGAGCAAAAGCTCTTTGGAAAATGATAGAAGAAAGCAAAAAGGCCTTCAAAGAATGTAAAATTGTCGACGGGGAGCACCCATCACTAGGCAAGATAGCCAAACAGTGTGAAGGGAGGGTCCCACTTTATGTTCACCCTTCCTTTTATAGGGCACTAAAGATGACGTTCCCCCTGGACGTGGGAGGCCTGGCTCGAGACGGACGGCTTACGTCCGACCTGCTCACGGGCAGTCTCGGTCAGGCCTTCGACGTCCTGACCCCCGAGGACTTTAGACCCCTAGTAGAGGAATACTACTAGGTAGTGGAAACATGGAAACGAGCTTAAATTTAGCTAGTTTAAATGCGAGGGGCATGAGATCCCGAAGCAAGGCTGTTCGCGTGCTGAGGGATCTCGTGGCCCTTGAGGTAGATATAGCCACCTTGCAAGAGACCCACTTTGTTGGGGCCGGGGACTGCGATGTGCTGGTGAACGATTTTGATGTTTACTCAGCATATGGCAGTCTCTATAGCCGGGGGGTTTCTGTACTAGTGAGTCGCACTCTGTCTGCGACGGTTACACTTGTCCACGCGGACGCTCATGGGAGGTTGGTCGTGGTCGATGTTGCCGTTAAAAGCGGCGCGTTTCGGATCGTGGCAGTTTATGCGCCTAACATCCCCAGCGAGAGGGTTTCCTTTTTTCGGCGGGTGGAGGTGTTTCTCTCTTCGGGTCCGGAGCGGGTAGTTTTAATGGGGGACTGGAATGCCATCCTGGACCCCAGCATAGATAAGGTCGGGGGGGTTAGAGGGTCGGGAGGGTGTGAAAGCAGCCTGTCTGACCTGATGGCCTCGTGCGATCTGGTCGATAGGTTCCGTCTGGATCACCCCGGGAGGGAGATGTGGACGTGGCAATCTAGCTCGGCCGCCTTTACAAGTTCATACTTGGACAGGATGTTAATTAGAAGGGGCGACACAGATTTCCTATCTTGTCCCACGTTCCACTGGTTAGGTCATTCGGACCACAAACTTGTTTTGGCCCGTTTGAAATTAGGTAATAGGCCTAGGTTGGCAGGCTACTGGAAGATGAACGCCTCCTTATTGGAGTCGGTCGACTTCCGGGAGCAGCTGACATTACTAATTCAGAGGGAGTTAGTGGGGGCGGTTACCGGGAGTAGATGGTGGGTTAACCTTAAGGCTACCATTAGGCGCTTTTGTGTCCAATACAGCCAACGCCTCGCGTTAACTAGGGCTCGGACCAAAAGGCACTTAGAGGATAGATTGACCCGGGCGGTGGCAGGGGGGGATTCCCTAGAACTAGCTCTAGTTAAGGGGGACCTCAATCGCTTGGCTAGCGAGCGATATGAAGGTCAGTTAATTAGGGCTAGGTTAGAAAGAGTTTCCAACGAAGCCGTGAACGTTGACGCTGTTGAGCGTAAGGCTGCCCTAAGACGTGGCTCGGACGGGTACATTCGGGAGGTGAATAACCTGGGAGGGCGTCCTCTCGTGTCGACACGGGAGATCTGCAATGGGTTTCGGCAACATTTGGAGGAGCGCTTCACCAAACTACCCAGACTCCGCGGCCAGGAGTTTGGCAGCTATTTAGCTGGCTCGCCCCGCCTTACTGCGGCCCGAGCGGCTAGCTGCGAGGGGATGGTTACGGAGCGTGAGGTCATTACTGCGTTGAAGCAGGTTGGCCGCAACAAATCTCCGGGGCTCGATGGTTTACCTTACGAACTGTTCTTGAGGCTGTCGCCCATGTTTGTGCCCCTTCTGACGGGCGTGTTTAACCACTGGTTTGCCCAGGACTCGATCCCGAGGCAGGTAACCAAAGGAGTGGTCACGCTTCTGAAGAAGGGGAACCAACATGGAGGGGGGAATCTAGATGACTATAGGCCCATCACTCTGCTTAACGCAGACTTCAAGATTTTGTCCCGCGTTCTTGCGAATCGACTGCAGGCTGTTATCGGCGACTTGGTCGAACCGGATCAGAACTACGCTGTGAAGGATCGATCGATTCAAAACAATCTGCACTTGATTCGCACGATCTTAGAGGGGGTAGAAGACGACACAGAAGCCGCGCTGATCAATTTAGATCAGTCCAAGGCGTTCGACAGGGTGGACCATGGGTTCCTGAGGGCTGTTGTGGAAACCGCCGGCTTTGGTCCGGACTTCCGCAAGTGGATCTCCGCCCTGTATCGTGATCCCGCGGTGGTGGTGCAAGTTAATGGTAGGTTGTCGGAGTCCTTTGGGGTCTCCCGGTCGGTGCGGCAGGGTTGTCCGCTGTCGCCTCTGCTTTATGTCCTGGCGTTGGAGCCCTTCCTTCGCAAATTAAGGGACGAGGCGGCGAGACCAGTCCTACGCGGCATAGCTCTGCCTGGCGGCAAAGTTGCCAGGGTGTCCGCGTACGCCGATGACGTCACCGTGTTCGTCGCACGACGAACCGACATTGAAGCGGTGGTAGAGGCGATCGCTGAGTATGAAGTTGTCACAGGGGCCGTGATCAATCGCAGCAAGTCCGTTGGCCTGCGGTTGGGCGCCTGGACCGGGGTAAACTCGCTTCCAGGTGCGTTCGGCTGGACAGATGGCCCAGTAAAGATCCTCGGTGTGTGGTTCGGGCCGGACCTCCAGCTGGACAAGAATTGGTCGGAAGTACAGACTAAGGTCGAGTCGTCAGTAGGGACTTGGATTCGGAGGAAATTGTCCTTGAAGGGTCGTGCGGAGGCATGTGCTACATACGTGTTTCCGCTGATCCTTTACCGTTTATCTGTTCTTCCCCTGCCTGCGGACCGCTGTAAGGCTTTAGAGCAACTCCTATTCAAACTTCTTTGGGTAGGAGGAAAGCCGTATGTCCGTAGACAGGTCTGTACACAGAAGCTTAGCGAGGGAGGCTTGGGGATGCCTGATCTGCTTAGTCACAAGCACGCAGAAAGATTGGCATTCCTGAGTCGGACACTGATGGAGGAAACGCCCTGGGTACCAGTCGTGGAGCAAGCTTTCCCACGGCTCATATCCAACCCTGCCGCTGAAGGTCGCAGAAGACCGGCGGGGGAAAGGTGTTTCCTGACCGAATGCCGAGCCGCCCTTAGGGCATTGCCGGGGTCCAGTGACCTTGCACGGCCTAGGTGGTTGCTATATAGGGATGTAGTGGAGGGGACTGCAAAAGACCCGCTGGTGGAGCGGCTACATCTGTCGAGGGGGGAAGTTCTCTCGCTGTGGAGTTGGGCGCCTGCCAGTAGCTATATTAACAATGCTGAATTTTCGCTCACGTGGAGGCTAGTCCGAGACGCGCTGCCACTCTTCGGCAAACTAGCCAGGGACGATCATGATAGGGATTATTACTATCCCCCGTGCCCACGCTGCAATGATGAAGAAGAGGAGGAAACGAGAGAACACGCGTTCTTTCTTTGCAGCGGGGTGCGGAGTCTCTGGGAGTATGTCGAGGGGGTAACGGCTCGCATCGACCCCGAGCAGTCGGTGCCACTTGATTTAGCATACGTAGTCGATAATGTGGATCCGCCGTTTGACAGGGAGAAACGGTTGGGGTTTCTAGCGATCCTAGCGGTGGCTAGGTTAGTGACGTGGGTTTCACGTCTGGACATTGTCTATAGGGGGCAGTCTGTTTCGGATCACGATCTGGTTGTTCGTTTTAAGCATCAACTTAAAACGAAAATCAGATGTGATTGGAAGAGATTGCCCCACATCGACTTTGATAGAAGATGGGTGCACAACAATAGTTTGTGCATCCGACGAGGCGCTAGATTTAAGTTCGTGTTTCCACCCTAGTGGTATTGGTCCTAGGGTGCTGAGGTTTCTTTTTTCTCGGAACCCAGCCCAATCAAGACAAGTAATATAAGGTTTACCTTATAATATTGGGTAGTTTTAAGGCTAGATAGGCAGTAACCACCAAGAGTGGATAGCTTGTGCTTTTTATAGGGCCTAGATTAGGGTAGTATGCGTGTGGATCCTGTTCCCATAGCTTTTTATTTTTTGATAGATTGGCACTAGGAGAGCTTCCAAAGATGCCCAAAAGTCCACTTGTTTTATTTTGTCCCAGGCCTATTTTTTGCCCATTACGTACATTATCTTGGAAGACGCCATCCATCCCTATTATCCCCGACCCTAATTTATTTTCCATACATGTCGCTAGTTCCTCCACTCCCCTTTAGGGAACAACCTGCTTGCTTTCACCCTTTCCCCCCGGGGGAAGAGGACCGGAAGACAGTGGGCGTTTCATATGACAGACCAGCCGTTAGGTAGGGAGGGTCCCCTTACTAACCCGCCCCCATAGGCATTTTGTTAATTTGTTTTCTTTTTCTTTCTTTTTGGGTGTATTCTAGTTTGCCCCCCTCCCCATCATCTCACCCCCATTACAAAAAAAAAAAAAAAAAAAAAAAAAAAAAAAAAAAATTAAAACTCTTTAGTTTGTAGATATTTTTCCTTTTAATTTCTTGTATATAATGTTATATGTTCTTCTTTTATCACAGCGTGAATGTCGCCTGCCATCCCGTAAGCTGGGGAGCTGTTATTTTAAGTAGGTCCGGGTAAGAATGTTAGGCGAAACAGTGCGTGATAGAAACTCTAGTATAGGTTTTATAATAAAGTACTTGCTATCTTACGCAAGTCTAGCTAAGGACTAGAAAAGACCCCTTTTTTCCCCACTCCCCCTTACTGGCCTTTGTGCCTAAGCTTCTTCGTACCCCAAATGAGGCCTTGGCAGTAGATAATGCCAAGGCCGGGGACGAAGGGCTAAATATCATACTTCCCTGCCCCCGGGCAACGTAGTAATGATCAAAGTGTAGTATCTGTTCCAAGACACGCACTAGACCAGACACAGTTCTCGAAAGCAGGGGCCCACTTGGTCAGCCTTTTGACCATTTAAGGGTTTTTTCTTTGTCCAGCCAAAAAGGACCGACCCCTTCTTTGGGAGTGTGGTCCTTTCGGCTCACTAACTTTTTGCTTTTCTTTCTTTTTTGCAGGTCCGTCCAGTGTCTGGATCCGACTTAAGCAGCCGGCAGGACTAGAGGTAACCGACGTGCCATTAGGCGAAGGCCCTCTAGCTCCGAATCGGCGGGTCGGTGAAGGGCACTGGGCCAACAAAAAAAGAGGCAGGCCTCTGCCTCTAACACCATGGGGGACGCCCCTGGTGTTGTGACGAGGAGGGGGAGTGCCACATCCGGTGGCGCTCCAGTGACGAGAAGGGGGGGTGTCACATCCGGTGACACCCCAGTGCCGAGAAGGGGGGGTGTCACATCCGGTGACACCCCAGTGCCGAGAAGGGGGGGTGTCACACCCGGTGACACCCCAGTGCCGAGAAAGGGGGGTGTCACATCCGGTGACACCCCAGTGCCGAGAAAGGGGGGTGTCACATCCGGTGACACCCCAGTGCCGAGAAAGGGGGGCGTCACACCCGGTGACACCCCAGTGCCGATACCTGGGGACATCACCTTTGGTGATATCCCTGTGCCGATGACAGGGAGCACCACACCCGGTGGTGCTCCAGTGCAGTGGGCTGTCCCGGGGGTCGCCACCCCCAGTTCGAGAGCGGTACCAGGGGTCGTTAGGTCGAAAGCTAGTTCGGGGGCTGCTGCCTGGGTGGACCTCGACAGGCCAGAAACATTATCCCCACCATTAGTCGACACCACGAGGGAGGACGAGCTGGCTGCGTGGAGGAAACTCGTCCAGGGCACACCTGGTGGAGAAGGCGCACCCGGCAAGAAGAGGAGACCAGTAAAGAAATGGTGGGCCCTGGACGACCAAGCAGCCATTAGGCCATCTCAGTCGGAAGCCAGCAGCCCCCAGAAAGTCGAAACCGACCTCAGGAAGACCAGGTCACTGGATGTTATTGTGGTTGATGGGTGCTCCCCGGGGGGGTGGAAAGCCAAAAGCGTCGAGCCGGCAGGAAAGGAGGAGTGGCCAGCCCTCGCAGGCACAGATTCGCCTCCAATACCACAGGAACAAAGGACACCACCGGCAACCCCTGCGGCGCCAGGGTGGACAACACAACAACAACAACAAGAACAGCGGAGCTGGGGTCCCCAACTAAAGGAAACAAGATCCCCCCAGTATTACAAGCAGCTCTTCGATGAGAAATACAAGAACTACGTCGAGGGCAACAACATCTCAGTCGTCCCGGAAGCCCTCGACAAGATCCGGGAAAGGTCCGTATCCCTGTTGACCTTAGACGCCAAGGGCAAGGGGTTAAAAGGAGTGCCCAAGGATAGGATGATGGTGCTACTGGGCGAACTAAACATCAACGCCCAATATGCAGTCAGGCGTTTCAATGCAATGTGGGAGGTACTCTTGCCGACAAAAGAAGATGCCGAGAAATTGGCAAGAGGAGACGTCGTCTGGCAAGACATTAAGATTCGCCCAGAGTACCTCTCCAAGAGGAGAACGACCGTAACGGTAACAGGGGTACCGTGCTTCCTCATCGAGGAGCAGCTGGGGGCCATCTTATCCCAATATGGGGACGTGGAAGACATTCAACCCATAAAAGGACCCAGAAACATCCACACCGGGGACTACCGGCTCCAGATGCGGTTGACCCGCAAAGAATTCTTTGCAATCCCAGCACAATTTACCTGCGAGGGCTGGTCGATGGTCGTCATTGTAGAGGGCAGAAGGCCACAATGCTGGCAATGCCAGAAAACGGGCCACGTTGCCAGATTCTGCCCTCTAAAGAAGACAACGGCCGAGACGACCAAAAAGACAGAAGAAGCTGCTGGAAAAGAGGAAACACTAAAAGAGGCCGAAGCTAGCACCAGCAAATGGAGTACGGTCGCAGCAAAAAAATCGAAGAAGGCCGAGCCGGCTCCACAATCACCACCACGACCGACGGCAACCACGACAAAAAGAAAACAAAGGGGCAGCTCCTCCGGCTCCGAGAGTGAAGAAGACCAGCACCAGGAGAAAAGAGAGAGAAAGGAGGAGCAAAAAGACCAGCGCCCTGAGCTTCCTGATAAAACCACCCCCCAGAAAGAAGTTCAGCCCACCCCTCCCCTGTTCACCACCCAGGATTCAGAGATGGAGCAATCGGGAGCTCCTGAAAATCCGAAACCAACCATAGAAGCACCGAAGGAAAAAGAACTGACAAAGCCGGCGGCCCCAAGGGAGGAAAGGACCAGGAAACTCCCTTTCTGGCCCGGGGAAAAAATCTGCTCCGCCGACTTAAGCCACACGGTCAGTGACCTCAACGGCCGTCAGAAAAAATTTTTAAAAGAACTGGAAGCTCTAAAGGTCGTTGATGGGAAGGAGGTCACTGACCCAAAGAATTTCAGTGAGGCTCCATCTCTTATAACCTTCGTCCGTGTGAACAGGGGAGGCAGAGCAAAAGCTCTTTGGAAAATGATAGAAGAAGGCAAAAAGGCCTTCAAAGAATGTAAAATTGTCGACGGGGAGCACCCATCACTAGGCAAGATAGCCAAACAGTGTGAAGGGAGGGTCCCACTTTATGTTCACCCTTCCTTTTATAGGGCACTAAAGATGACGTTCCCCCTGGACGTGGGAGGCCTGGCTCGAGACGGACGGCTTACGTCCGACCTGCTCACGGGCAGTCTCGGTCAGGCCTTCGACGTCCTGACCCCCGAGGACTTTAGACCCCTAGTAGAGGAATACTACTAGGTAGTGGAAACATGGAAACGAGCTTAAATTTAGCTAGTTTAAATGCGAGGGGCATGAGATCCCGAAGCAAGGCTGTTCGCGTGCTGAGGGATCTCGTGGCCCTTGAGGTAGATATAGCCACCTTGCAAGAGACCCACTTTGTTGGGGCCGGGGACTGCGATGTGCTGGTGAACGATTTTGATGTTTACTCAGCATATGGCAGTCTCTATAGCCGGGGGGTTTCTGTACTAGTGAGTCGCACTCTGTCTGCGACGGTTACACTTGTCCACGCGGACGCTCATGGGAGGTTGGTCGTGGTCGATGTTGCCGTTAAAAGCGGCGCGTTTCGGATCGTGGCAGTTTATGCGCCTAACATCCCCAGCGAGAGGGTTTCCTTTTTTCGGCGGGTGGAGGTGTTTCTCTCTTCGGGTCCGGAGCGGGTAGTTTTAATGGGGGACTGGAATGCCATCCTGGACCCCAGCATAGATAAGGTCGGGGGGTTAGAGGGTCGGGAGGGTGTGAAAGCAGCCTGTCTGACCTGATGGCCTCGTGCGATCTGGTCGATAGGTTCCGTCTGGATCACCCCGGGAGGGAGATGTGGACGTGGCAATCTAGCTCGGCCGCCTTTACAAGTTCATACTTGGACAGGATGTTAATTAGAAGGGGCGACACAGATTTCCTATCTTGCCCCACGTTCCACTGGTTAGGTCATTCGGACCACAAACTTGTTTTGGCCCGTTTGAAATTAGGTAATAGGCCTAGGTTGGCAGGCTACTGGAAGATGAACGCCTCCTTATTGGAGTCGGTCGACTTCCGGGAGCAGCTGACATTACTAATTCAGAGGGAGTTAGTGGGGGCGGTTACCGGGAGTAGATGGTGGGTTAACCTTAAGGCTACCATTAGGCGCTTTTGTGTCCAATACAGCCAACGCCTCGCGTTAACTAGGGCTCGGACCAAAAGGCACTTAGAGGATAGATTGACCCGGGCGGTGGCAGGGGGGATTCCCTAGAACTAGCTCTAGTTAAGGGGGACCTCAATCGCTTGGCTAGCGAGCGATATGAAGGTCAGTTAATTAGGGCTAGGTTAGAAAGAGTTTCCAACGAAGCCGTGAACGTTGACGCTGTTGAGCGTAAGGCTGCCCTAAGACGTGGCTCGGACGGGTACATTCGGGAGGTGAATAACCTGGGAGGGCGTCCTCTCGTGTCGACACGGGAGATCTGCAATGGGTTTCGGCAACATTTGGAGGAGCGCTTCACCAAACTACCCAGACTCCGCGGCCAGGAGTTTGGCAGCTATTTAGCTGGCTCGCCCCGCCTTACTGCGGCCCGAGCGGCTAGCTGCGAGGGGATGGTTACGGAGCGTGAGGTCATTACTGCGTTGAAGCAGGTTGGCCGCAACAAATCTCCGGGGCTCGATGGTTTACCTTACGAACTGTTCTTGAGGCTGTCGCCCATGTTTGTGCCCCTTCTGACGGGCGTGTTTAACCACTGGTTTGCCCAGGACTCGATCCCGAGGCAGGTAACCAAAGGAGTGGTCACGCTTCTGAAGAAGGGGAACCAACATGGAGGGGGGAATCTAGATGACTATAGGCCCATCACTCTGCTTAACGCAGACTTCAAGATTTTGTCCCGCGTTCTTGCGAATCGACTGCAGGCTGTTATCGGCGACTTGGTCGAACCGGATCAGAACTACGCTGTGAAGGATCGATCGATTCAAAACAATCTGCACTTGATTCGCACGATCTTAGAGGGGGTAGAAGACGACACAGAAGCCGCGCTGATCAATTTAGATCAGTCCAAGGCGTTCGACAGGGTGGACCATGGGTTCCTGAGGGCTGTTGTGGAAACCGCCGGCTTTGGTCCGGACTTCCGCAAGTGGATCTCCGCCCTGCATCGTGATCCCGCGGTGGTGGTGCAAGTTAATGGTAGGTTGTCGGAGTCCTTTGGGGTCTCCCGGTCGGTGCGGCAGGGTTGTCCGCTGTCGCCTCTGCTTTATGTCCTGGCGTTGGAGCCCTTCCTTCGCAAATTAAGGGACGAGGCGGCGAGACCAGTCCTACGCGGCATAGCTCTGCCTGGCGGCAAAGTTGCCAGGGTGTCCGCGTACGCCGATGACGTCACCGTGTTCGTCGCACGACGAACCGACATTGAAGCGGTGATAGAGGCGATCGCTGAGTATGAAGTTGTCACAGGGGCCGTGATCAATCGCAGCAAGTCCGTTGGCCTGCGGTTGGGCACCTGGACCGGGGTAAACTCGCTTCCAGGTGCGTTCGGCTGGACAGATGGCCCAGTAAAGATCCTCGGTGTGTGGTTCGGGCCGGACCTCCAGCTGGACAAGAATTGGTCGGAAGTACAGACTAAGGTCGAGTCGTCAGTAGGGACTTGGATTCGGAGGAAATTGTCCTTGAAGGGTCGTGCGGAGGCATGTGCTACATACGTGTTTCCGCTGATCCTTTACCGTTTATCTGTTCTTCCCCTGCCTGCGGACCGCTGTAAGGCTTTAGAGCAACTCCTATTCAAACTTCTTTGGGTAGGAGGAAAGCCGTATGTCCGTAGACAGGTCTGTACACAGAAGCTTAGCGAGGGAGGCTTGGGGATGCCTGATCTGCTTAGTCACAAGCACGCAGAAAGATTGGCATTCCTGAGTCGGACACTGATGGAGGAAACGCCCTGGGTACCAGTCGTGGAGCAAGCTTTCCCACGGCTCATATCCAACCCTGCCGCTGAAGGTCGCAGAAGACCGGCGGGGGAAAGGTGTTTCCTGACCGAATGCCGAGCCGCCCTTAGGGCATTGCCGGGGTCCAGTGACCTTGCACGGCCTAGGTGGTTGCTATATAGGGATGTAGTGGAGGGGACTGCGAAAGATCCGCTGGTGGAGCGGCTACATCTGTCGAGGGGGGAAGTTCTCTCGCTGTGGAGTTGGGCGCCTGCCAGTAGCTACATCAACAACGCTGAATTTTCTATTACGTGGAGGCTAGTCCGAGACGCGCTGCCACTCTTTGGCAAACTAGCCAGGGACGATCATGATAGGGATTATTACTATCCCCCGTGCCCACGCTGCAATGATGAAGAAGAGGAGGAAACGAGAGAACACGCGTTCTTTCTTTGCAGCGGGGTGCGGAGTCTCTGGGAGTATGTCGAAGGGGTAACGGCTCGCATCGACCCCGAGCGGTCGGTGCCACTTGATTTAGCGTACGTAGTCGATAATGTGGATCCGCCGTTTGACAGGGAGAAACGGTTGGGGTTTCTAGCGATCCTAGCGGTGGCTAGGTTAGTGACGTGGGTTTCACGTCTGGACATTGTCTATAGGGGGCAGTCTGTTTCCGATCACGATCTGGTTGTTCGTTTTAAGCATCAACTTAAAACGAAAATCAGATGTGATTGGAAAAGATTGCCCCACATCGACTTTGATAGAAGATGGGTGCACAACACTAGTTTGTGCATCCGACGAGGCGCTAGATTTAAGTTCGTGTTTCCACCCTAGGGGTATTGGTCCTAGGGTGCTGAGGTTTCTTTTTTCTCGGAACCCAGCCCAATCAAGACAAGTAATATAAGGTTTACCTTATAATATTGGGTAGTTTTAAGGCTAGATAGGCAGTAACCACCAAGAGTGGATAGCTTGTGCTTTTTATAGGGCCTAGATTAGGGTAGTATGCGTGTGGATCCTGTTCCCATAGCTTTTTATTTTTTGATAGATTGGCACTAGGAGAGCTTCCAAAGATGCCCAAAAGTCCACTTGTTTTATTTTGTCCCAGGCCTATTTTGCCCATTACGTACATTATCTTGGAAGACGCCATCCATCCCTATTATCCCCGACCCTAATTTATTTTCCATACATGTCCCTAGTTCCTCCACTCCCCTTTAGGGAACGACCTGCTTGCTTTCACCCTTTCCCCCCGGGGGAAGAGGACCGGAAGACAGTGGGCGTTTCATATGACAGACCAGCCGTTAGGTAGGGAGGGTCCCCTTACTAACCCGCCCCCATAGGCATTTTGTTAATTTGTTTTCTTTTTATTTCTTTTTGGGTGTATTCTAGTTTGCCCCCCTCCCCATCATCTCACCCCCATTACAAAAAAAAAAAAAAAAAAAAAAAAAAAAAATTAAAACTCTTTAGTTTGTACATATTTTTTCCCTTTTAGTTTTTTGTAAATAATGTTATATGTTTTTTCCTCTTTTATCACAGCGTGAATGTCGCCTGTCATCCCGTAAGCTGGGGAGCTGTTATTTTAAGTAGGTCCGGGTAAGAATGTTAGGCGAAACAGTGCGTGATAGAAACTCTAGTATAGGTTTTATAATAAAGTACTTGCTATCTTACGCAAGTCTAGCTAAGGACTAGAAAAGACCCCTTTTTCCCCCACTCCCCCTTACTGGCCTTTGTGCCTAAGCTTCTTCGTACCCCAAATGAGGCCTTGGCAGTAGATAATGCCAAGGCCGGGGACGAAGGGCTAAATATAATACTTCCCTGCCCCCGGGCAACGTAGTCATGATCAAAGTGTAGTATCTGTTCCAAGACACGCACTAGACCAGACACAGTTCTCGAAAGCAGGGGCCCACTTGGTCAGCCTTTTGACCATTTAAGGGTTTTTTCTTTGTCCAGCCAAAAAGGACAGACCCCTTCTTTGGGAGTGTGGTCCTTTCGGCTCACTAACTTTTTGCTTTTCTTTCTTTTTTGCAGGTCCGTCCAGTGTCTGGATCCGACTTAAGCAGCCGGCAGGACTAGAGGTAACCGACGTGCCATTAGGCGAAGGCCCTCTAGCTTCCGAATCGGCGGGTCGGTGAAGGGCACTGGGCCAACAAAAAAAGAGGCAGGCCTCTGCCTCTAACACCATGGGGGACGCCCCTGGTGTTGTGACGAGGAGGGGGAGTGCCACATCCGGTGGCACTCCAGTGACGAGAAGGGGGGGTGTCACATCCGGTGACACCCCAGTGCCGAGAAGGGGGGGTGTCACATCCGGTGACACCCCAGTGCCGAGAAGGGGGGGTGTCACATCCGGTGACACCCCAGTGCCGAGAAAGGGGGGGTGTCACATCCGGTGACACCCCAGTGCCGAGAAGGGGGGGTGTCACATCCGGTGACACCCCCGTGTCGAGAAAGGGGGGCGTCACATCCGGTGACACCCCAGTACCGAGAAGGGGGGGTGTCACACCCGGTGACACCCCAGTGCCGATACCTGGGGATATCACCTTTGGTGATATCCCAGCGACGATTACGGGGGGCACCACACCCGGCGGTGCTCCAGTGCAGTGGGCTGTCCCGGGGGTCGCCACCCCCAGTTCGAGAGCGGTACCAGGGGTCGTTAGGTCTAAAGCTAGTTCGGGGGCTGCTGCCTGGGTGGACCTCGACAGGCCAGAAATATCATCCCCAGCATTAGTCGAGACCACGAGGGAGGACGAGCTGGCTGCGTGGAGGAAACTCGTCCAGGGCACACCTGGTGGAGAAGGCGCACCCGGCAAAAAGAGGAAACCAGTAAAGAAATGGTGGGCCCTGGACGACCAAGCAGCCATTAGGCCATCTCAGTCGGAAGCCAGCAGCCCCCAGAAAGTCGAAACCGACCTCAGGAAGACCAGGTCACTGGAGGTTATTGTGGTTGATGGGTGCTCCCCGGGGGTGGGGGGAACTAAGCATGTGGAGCCGGCAAAAAAGGAGGAATGGCCAGCCCTCGCAGTGTCCGACTCCCCGATCCCGGAAGAACAAAGGACGCCGCCAACAACATCGGCAGCGGAGGTAGTAGCAGCAACACCTACAAGAGAGACATCAAAAGAACAGCTGAGCTGGGGACCAAAACAAAAACAGACCAAGTCCCCGGAGTTTTACAAAGAACTGCTGGAAACAAAGTACAAGGGACTCATAGAAGGCAATAACATCAAAGCCGTGCCACAAACCCTGGAAACGATAAGGGAGAGGTCGGTCTCTCTCCTTACGCTTGATGCCAAGGGAAAGGGATTAAAAGGCGTCCCGAAGGACCGCATGATGGAGCTGCTTGGAGAGCTCCGAATTCCAGCCCAGTATGCGGTCAGAAGATATAATGCGATGTGGGAGGTCCTCTTGCCAACGAAGGAAGACGCGGAAAAGCTGGCAAGAGGAGACCTCACGTGGAGAGACGTAAAAATAAGACCCGAATACCTCTCCAAAAGGCGAACAAAAGTAACCATTTCTGGGGTCCCCTGCTTCCTAATTGAGGAACAACTGGGGGCAATAATGTCCCAATTTGGAGAAGTGGAAGACTTAGAGGCAGTAAGGGGACCCCGAAATATATTGACCGGGGAATACAAACTCCAAATGCGCCTCAACCGGAAGCAGTTCCACGAAATCCCAGCTCAGCTGACCTGTGAGGGCTGGACCATGATAGTAATTGTCGAAGGCAGAAGGCCACAATGCTGGCAGTGCCAAAAGACAGGCCACGTGGCACGATTCTGCCCTCAGAAGAAGACGAACACGGTAGAAGCAGAAGCAGGAAAAAGGCCAGAAACGGAAGTGGGATCCAAGAAGGCCGAAAAGAAACCGGAAGAACAAGACTCCACTAAATGGAGTACGGTTGCAGGAAAAAAAGGAAAGAAGCCTGAGCCGGCTCCACATGCCGCAACCAGAAGTATGCCCACAGCCGTTAAAAGAAAAGCCAGGGTTAGTGGATCCGGCTCGGAGAGCGATGGAGGAGACGAGGGCCAAAAAGGTAAACGAGAGAAGAAAGAGAGAGAAAAGGATCCTGAACTCCCGGAATCACAACCCCCCCAAGAGGAAGTTCAGCTTACCCCTCCCCTATTCACCACTCCGATTTCCACGATGGAGCAAGTGGAAGCTCCTGAGGAAGATACTACCGTGGAAAACACCATAAACAACCCGGAAAAAATTCCAATAGATTCCGACCAAGCGGAAAGCTGTAAGACCCAGGAGAAGCAGGAGGAGCAAGAAAAGGCGGCGGCCCCGAGAGAGGAGAGGTCCAAAAAATTCCCCTTCCTACCCGGGGAAAAGATTTGTAATGCCGACCTGAGCCATGCGGTCAGTGACCTCAATGGCAGACAAAAAAGATATTTGAAAGAGTTAGAAGGCCTTAAATCCATCGATGGCAAAGAGGTCACTGACCCAAGGAATTTCCGCGATGCCCCATCATTGATCACTTTCGTTAGGGTGAATAGGGGGGGTAGAGCAAAGGCGCTGTGGCGCATGATCGAAGCTGGAAAATCCGCATTCGCGGGATTAAAAATAGTGGACGGGGAGCACCCATCACTTAGTAAGATATCAAACCAGTGCGAAGGGAGGGTCCCCATTTATGTTCACCCCTCCTTTTATAGGGCACTAAAGATGACGTTCCCCCTGGACGTGGGAGGCCTGGCTCGAGACGGACGGCTTACATCCGAACTGCTCACGGGCAGTCTCGGTCAGGCCTTCGACGTCCTGACCCCCGAGGACTTTAGACCCCTAGTAGAGGAATACTACTAGATAGTGGAAACATGGAAACGAGCTTGAATATAGCTAGTTTAAATGCGAGGGGCATGAGATCCCGAAGCAAGGCTGTTCGCGTGCTGAGGGATCTCGTGGCCCTTGAGGTAGATGTAGCCACCTTGCAAGAGACCCACTTTGTTGGGGCCGGGGACTGCGATGTGCTGGTGAACGATTTTGATGTTTACTCAGCATATGGCAGTCTCTATAGCCGGGGGGTCTCTGTACTAGTGAGTCGCACTCTGTCTGCGACGGTTACACTTGTCCACGCGGACGCTCATGGGAGGTTGGTCGTGGTCGATGTTGCCGTTAAAAGCGGCGCGTTTCGGATCGTGGCAGTTTATGCGCCTAACATCCCCAGCGAGAGGGTTTCCTTTTTTCGGCGGGTGGAGGTGTTTCTCTCTTCGGGTCCGGAGCGGGTAGTTTTAATGGGGGACTGGAATGCCATCCTGGACCCCAGCATAGATAAGGTCGGGGGGGTTAGAGGGTCGGGAGGGTGTGAAAGCAGCCTGTCTGACCTGATGGCCTCGTGCGATCTGGTCGATAGGTTCCGTCTGGATCACCCCGGGAGGGAGATGTGGACGTGGCAATCTAGCTCGGCCGCCTTTGCAAGTTCATACTTGGACAGGATGTTAATTAGAAGGGGCGACACAGATTTCCTATCTTGTCCCACGTTCCACTGGTTAGGTCATTCGGACCACAAACTTGTGTTGGCCCGTTTGAAATTAGGTAATAGGCCTAGGTTGGCAGGCTACTGGAAGATGAACGCCTCCTTATTGGAGTCGGTCGACTTCCGGGAGCAGCTGACATTACTAATTCAGAGGGAGTTAGTGGGGGCGGTTACCGGGAGTAGATGGTGGGTTAACCTTAAGGCTACCATTAGGCGCTTTTGTGTCCAATACAGCCAACGCCTCGCGTTAACTAGGGCTCGGACCAAAAGGCACTTAGAGGATAGATTGACCCGGGCGGTGGCAGGGGGGGATTCCCTAGAACTAGCTCTAGTTAAGGGGGACCTCAATCGCTTGGCTAGCGAGCGATATGAAGGTCAGTTAATTAGGGCTAGGTTAGAAAGAGTTTCCAACGAAGCCGTGAACGTTGACGCTGTTGAGCGTAAGGCTGCCCTAAGACGTGGCTCGGACGGGTACATTCGGGAGGTGAATAACCTGGGAGGGCGTCCTCTCGTGTCGACACGGGAGATCTGCAATGGGTTTCGGCAACATTTGGAGGAGCGCTTCACCAAACTACCCAGACTCCGCGGCCAGGAGTTTGGCAGCTATTTAGCTGGCTCGCCCCGCCTTACTGCGGCCCGAGCGGCTAGCTGCGAGGGGATGGTTACGGAGCGTGAGGTCATTACTGCGTTGAAGCAGGTTGGCCGCAACAAATCTCCGGGGCTCGATGGTTTACCTTACGAACTGTTCTTGAGGCTGTCGCCCATGTTTGTGCCCCTTCTGACGGGCGTGTTTAACCACTGGTTTGCCCAGGACTCGATCCCGAGGCAGGTAACCAAAGGAGTGGTCACGCTTCTGAAGAAGGGGAACCAACATGGAGGGGGGAATCTAGATGACTATAGGCCCATCACTCTGCTTAACGCAGACTTCAAGATTTTGTCCCGCGTTCTTGCGAATCGACTGCAGGCTGTTATCGGCGACTTGGTCGAACCGGATCAGAACTACGCTGTGAAGGATCGATCGATTCAAAACAATCTGCACTTGATTCGCACGATCTTAGAGGGGGTAGAAGACGACACAGAAGCCGCGCTGATCAATTTAGATCAGTCCAAGGCGTTCGACAGGGTGGACCATGGGTTCCTGAGGGCTGTTGTGGAAACCGCCGGCTTTGGTCCGGACTTCCGCAAGTGGATCTCCGCCCTGTATCGTGATCCCGCGGTGGTGGTGCAAGTTAATGGTAGGTTGTCGGAGTCCTTTGGGGTCTCCCGGTCGGTGCGGCAGGGTTGTCCGCTGTCGCCTCTGCTTTATGTCCTGGCGTTGGAGCCCTTCCTTCGCAAATTAAGGGACGAGGCGGCGAGACCAGTCCTACGCGGCATAGCTCTGCCTGGCGGCAAAGTTGCCAGGGTGTCCGCGTACGCCGATGACGTCACCGTGTTCGTCGCACGACGAACCGACATTGCAGCGGTGATAGAGGCGATCGCTGAGTATGAAGTTGTCACAGGGGCCGTGATCAATCGCAGCAAGTCCGTTGGCCTGCGGTTGGGCGCCTGGACCGGGGTAAACTCGCTTCCAGGTGCGTTCGGCTGGACAGATGGCCCAGTAAAGATCCTCGGTGTGTGGTTCGGGCCGGACCTCCAGCTGGACAAGAATTGGTCGGAAGTACAGACTAAGGTCGAGTCGTCAGTAGGGACTTGGATTCGGAGGAAATTGTCCTTGAAGGGTCGTGCGGAGGCATGTGCTACATACGTGTTTCCGCTGATCCTTTACCGTTTATCTGTTCTTCCCCTGCCTGCGGACCGCTGTAAGGCTTTAGAGCAACTCCTATTCAAACTTCTTTGGGTAGGAGGAAAGCCGTATGTCCGTAGACAGGTCTGTACACAGAAGCTTAGCGAGGGAGGCTTGGGGATGCCTGATCTGCTTAGTCACAAGCACGCAGAAAGACTGGCATTCCTGAGTCGGACACTGATGGAGGAGACGCCCTGGGTACCAGTCGTGGAGCAAGCTTTCCCACGGCTCATATCCAACCCTGCCGCTGAAGGTCGCAGAAGACCGGCGGGGGAAAGGTGTTTCCTGACCGAATGCCGAGCCGCCCTTAGGGCATTGCCGGGGTCCAGTGACCTTGCACGGCCTAGGTGGTTGCTATATAGGGATGTAGTGCAGGGGACTGCGAAAGACCCGCTGGTGGAGCGGCTACATCTGTCGAGGGGGGAAGTTCTCTCGCTGTGGAGTTGGGCGCCTGCCAGTAGCTACATCAACAACGCTGAATTTTCGCTTACGTGGAGGCTAGTCCGAGACGCGCTGCCACTTTTCGGCAAACTAGCCAGGGACGATCATGATAGGGATTATTACTATCCCCCGTGCCCACGCTGCAATGATGAAGAAGAGGAGGAGACGAGAGAACACGCGTTCTTTCTTTGCAGCGGGGTGCGGAGTCTCTGGGAGTATGTCGAAGGGGTAACGGCTCGCATCGACCCCGAGCGGTCGGTGCCACTTGATTTAGCGTACGTAGTCGATAATGTGGATCCGCCGTTTGACAGGGAGAAACGGTTGGGGTTTCTAGCGATCCTAGCGGTGGCTAGGTTAGTGACGTGGGTTTCACGTCTGGACATTGTCTATAGGGGGCAGTCTGTTTCCGATCATGATCTGGTTTTTCGCTTTAAGCATCAACTTAAAACGAAAATCAGATGTGATTGGAAAAGATTGCCCCACATCGACTTTGATAGAAGATGGGTGCACAACACTAGTTTGTGCATCCGACGAGGCGCTAGATTTAAGTTCGTGTTTCCACCCTAGTGGTATTGGTCCTAGGGTGCTGAGGTTTCTTTTTTCTCGGAACCCAGCCCAATCAAGACAAGTAATATAAGGTTTACCTTATAATATTGGGTAGTTTTAAGGCTAGATAGGCAGTAACCACCAAGAGTGGATAGCTTGTGCTTTTTATAGGGCCTAGATTAGGGTAGTATGCGTGTGGATCCTGTTCCCATAGCTTTTTATTTTTTGATAGATTGGCACTAGGAGAGCTTCCAAAGATGCCCAAAAGTCCACTTGTTTTATTTTGTCCCAGGCCTATTTTGCCCATTACGTACATTATCTTGGAAGACGCCATCCATCCCTATTATCCCCGACCCTAATTTATTTTCCATACATGTCCCTAGTTCCTCCACTCCCCTTTAGGGAACGACCTGCTTGCTTTCACCCTTTCCCCCCGGGGGAAGAGGACCGGAAGACAGTGGGCGTTTCATATGACAGACCAGCCGTTAAGTAGGGAGGGTCCCCTTACTAACCCGCCCCCATAGGCATTTTGTTAATTTGTTTTCTTTTTCTTTCTTTTTGGGTGTATTCTAGTTTGCCCCCCTCCCCATCATCTCACCCCCATTTAATTTAAAAAAAAAAAAAAAAAAAAAAAAAAAAAAATTAAAACTCTTTAGTTTGTAGATATTTTTCCTTTTAATTTCTTGTATATAATGTTATATGTTCTTCTTTTATCACAGCGTGAATGTCGCCTGCCATCCCGTAAGCTGGGGAGCTGTTATTTTAAGTAGGTCCGGGTAAGAATGTTAGGCGAAACAGTGCGTGATAGAAACTCTAGTATAGGTTTTATAATAAAGTACTTGCTATCTTACGCAAGTCTAGCTAAGGACTAGAAAAGACCCCTTTTTCCCCCACTCCCCCTTACTGGCCTTTGTGCCTAAGCTTCTTCGTACCCCAAATGAGGCCTTGACAGTAGATAATGCCAAGGCCGGGGACGAAGGGCTAAATATAATACTTACCTTCCTTCGGGTAACGTAGTCATGATCAAAGTGTAGTATCTGTTCCAAGACACGCACTAGACCAGACACAGTTCTCGAAAGCAGGGGCCCACTTGGTCAGCCTTTTGACCATTTAAGGGTTTTTTCTTTGTCCAGCCAAAAAGGACCGACCCCTTCTTTGGGTGTGTGGTCCTTTCGGCTCACTAACTTTTTGCTTTTCTTTCTTTTTTGCAGGTCCGTCCAGTGTCTGGATCCGACTTAAGCAGCCGGCAGGACTAGAGGTAACCGACGTGCCATTAGGCGAAGGCCCTCTAGATCCGAATCGGCGGGTCGGTGAAGGGCACTGGGCCAACAAAAAAAGAGGCAGGCCTCTGCCTCTAACACCATGGGGGACGCCCCTGGTGTTGTGACGAGGAGGGGGAGTGCCACATCCGGTGGCACTCCAGTGACGAGAAGGGGGGGTGTCACATCCGGTGACACCCCAGCGCCGAGAAGGGGGGGTGTCACACCCGGTGACACCCCAGTGCCGAGAAGGGGGGGTGTCACATCCGGTGACACCCCAGTGCTGAGAAGGGGTGGTGTCACATCCGGTGACACCCCAGTGCCGAGAAGGGGTGGTGTCACATCCGGTGACACCCCAGTGCCGAGAAGGGGTGGTGTCACATCCGGTGACACCCCAGTGCCGAGAAGGGGTGGTGTCACATCCGGTGACACCCCTGTGCCGAGAAGGGGGGGGTGTCACACCCGGTGACACCCCAGTGCCGATACCTGGGGATATCACCTTTGGTGATATCCCAGCGACGATTACGGGGGGCACCACACTCGGTGGTGCTCCAGTACAGTGGAAGGTCCCGGGGGTCGTCACCCCCAGTTCCGAAGGGTCGCAAGAGTTCGGTAGCGTTGCGGATGAGGGGATCGCCACCCAGGAAGGCGCCCCCGGGACGAGCGAACGGGTCTCTGTGGTCGACACTAACAGGCCATGGATGCCGCCTACAACAGGGAGCCGCGAGCAAGTCGTCAAAGCCTGGAGTGACTACATCAAGCAGACTCCAGGCGGAGAAGAGGAAGATATATCCAAGGCAGCGGCGGCTAAGAAAAAGAAAAGGAGGCCTGTAAAACGTTGGTGGGTGCTCGACGACGAGACACCAACAGTACCGGAACAGACACAGTCTGCAAGGAGCAGCCCCCAAAAGTCGGCCACAGAGACACGCAGAAGAACTAAATCAGCGGAGGTAATTGTTGTGGATGGGTGCTCCCCGGGGGGGTGGAAACCAAAAAGCGTGGAGCCGGCTAAAAACGAGGAGTGGCCAGCTCTCGCAGGTACAGACTCACCAATCCCAGAGGAGCAACGAACACCACCTTCAACTCCTGTGGCAGCAGTGTGGGACGGAAAAGTCACAGCGGAACAACGGAGCTGGGGTCCCCAACCCAAGGAAACTAGACGCCCCCAGTACTACAAGCAGCTCTTCGACGAGAAATATAGTAGCTACGTCGAGGGGAACAACATCAAAGTCGTCCCGGAAGCCCTTGAAAAAATACGGGAAAGATCGGTATCCCTGTTAACCTTAGACGCGAAGGGGAAAGGACTCAAAGGTGTGCCAAAGGATACTATGATGGAGCTGCTGGGCGAACTCAACATCATGGCCCAGTACGCGGTTCGGCGTTTTAACGCCATGTGGGAGGTCCTATTGCCGACAAAAGAAGACGCTCAGAAGCTGGCAAGAGGTGACGTCGTGTGGAGAGATATCAAAATTCGACCGGAATATCTCTCCAAGAGGAGAACGACCATAACGGTAACAGGGGTACCGTGCTTCCTCGTCGAAGAGCAGCTTGGGGCCATCCTGTCTCAGTTTGGCGATGTAGAAGAAATTGAGGCCATAAAAGGACCTAGAAATATCCACACCGGGGACTACCGGCTCCAGATGCGGCTAACCCGCAAAGAATTCCACGGGATCCCAGCCCAATTTACCTGCGAGGGCTGGTCGATGGTCGTCATAGTTGAGGGCAGAAGACCACAATGCTGGCATTGCCAGAAAACGGGTCACGTTGCACGATTCTGCCCTCAAAAGAAGACAACAACAACGGTGGCGACCAAGAAAACCGAGGAGGAAGCAGGAAGAAAATCAAGGGAGGAGAAGAAAGAGGACGAAGCTGGGACCAGTAAGTGGAGCACCGTAACAGCCAGGACAGCCAAGAAAGCAGAGCCGGCTCCACAAACCGTATCACGACCTACGGCGACTACTGCTAAAAGGAAGCTCAGGGGCAGCTCCTCGGGCTCTGAGAGCGACAATGACAAACACCAGGAGAAGAGAGAAAGAAAGGAAGATCAAAAAGACCAGCACCCTGAGCTTCCGGAAAAAACCACCCCCCAGGAAGAAGTTCAGCTCACCCCTCCCCTTTTCACTACCCAGGATTCAGAGATGGAGCAACAAGGAGCTCCGGAAAACAACATCATAGAGGACCCAGAAGTCGAAATACCAGAACACAGAAAGTCGGCGGCCCCTAGGGAAGAAAGGACCAGGAAACTCCCTTTCTGGCCTGGGGAAAAAATATGCACCGCCGACCTAAGCCATACGGTCAGTGACCTCAACGGCCGACAGAAAAAACATATGAAAGAACTGGAAGCCCTCAAGGTGGTCGATGGAAAGGAGGTCACTGACCCGAAGAATTTCAGCAACGCTCCATCTCTCATTACCTTCGTCCGGGTGAACAGGGGAGGTAGAGCTAAAGCCCTCTGGAGGATGATCGAGGAGGGAAAGACAGCCTTCTCAGGATTCAAAATTGTAGACGGGGAGCACCCATCACTCAGAAAAATAGCCAACCAATGTGAAGGGAGGGTCCCACTTTACGTTCACCCTTCCTTTTATAGGGCACTAAAGATGACGTTTCCCCTGGACGTAGGAGGCCTGGCTCGAGACGGACGGCTTACGTCCGACCTGCTCACGGGCAGTCTCGGTCAGGCCTTCGACGTCCTGACCCCCGAGGACTTTAGACCCCTAGTAGAGGAATACTACTAGATAGTGGAAACATGGAAACGAGCTTGAATATAGCTAGTTTAAATGCGAGGGGCATGAGATCCCGAAGCAAGGCTGTTCGCGTGCTGAGGGATCTCGTGGCCCTTGAGGTAGATATAGCCACCTTGCAAGAGACCCACTTTGTTGGGGCCGGGGACTGCGATGTGCTGGTGAACGATTTTGATGTTTACTCAGCATATGGCAGTCTCTATAGCCGGGGGGTTTCTGTACTAGTGAGTCGCACTCTGTCTGCGACGGTTACGCTTGTCCACGCGGACGCTCATGGGAGGCTGGTCGTGGTCGATGTTGCCGTTAAAAGCGGCGCGTTTCGGATCGTGGCAGTTTATGCGCCTAACATCCCCAGCGAGAGGGTTTCCTTTTTTCGGCGGGTGGAGGTGTTTCTCTCTTCGGGTCCGGAGCGGGTAGTTTTAATGGGGGACTGGAATGCCATCCTGGACCCCAATATAGATAAGGTCGGGGGGGTTAGAGGGTCGGGAGGGTGTGAAAGCAGCCTGTCTGACCTGATGGCCTCGTGCGATCTGGTCGATAGGTTCCGTCTGGATCACCCCGGGAGGGAGATGTGGACGTGGCAATCTAGCTCGGCCGCCTTTACAAGTTCATACTTGGACAGGATGTTAATTAGAAGGGGCGACACAGATTTCCTATCTTGTCCCACGTTCCACTGGTTAGGTCATTCGGACCACAAACTTGTTTTGGCCCGTTTGAAATTAGGTAATAGGCCTAGGTTGGCAGGCTACTGGAAGATGAACGCCTCCTTATTGGAGTCGGTCGACTTCCGGGAGCAGCTGACATTACTAATTCAGAGGGAGTTAGTGGGGGCGGTTACCGGGAGTAGATGGTGGGTTAACCTTAAGGCTACCATTAGGCGCTTTTGTGTCCAATACAGCCAACGCCTCGCGTTAACTAGGGCTCGGACCAAAAGGCACTTAGAGGATAGATTGACCCGGGCGGTGGCAGGGGGGGATTCCCTAGAACTAGCTCTAGTTAAGGGGGACCTCAATCGCTTGGCTAGCGAGCGATATGAAGGTCAGTTAATTAGGGCTAGGATAGAAAGAGTTTCCAACGAAGCCGTGAACGTTGACGCTGTTGAGCGTAAGGCTGCCCTAAGACGTGGCTCGGACGGGTACATTCGGGAGGTGAATAACCTGGGAGGGCGTCCTCTCGTGTCGACACGGGAGATCTGCAATGGGTTTCGGCAACATTTGGAGGAGCGCTTCACCAAACTACCCAGACTCCGCGGCCAGGAGTTTGGCAGCTATTTAGCTGGCTCGCCCCGCCTTACTGCGGCCCGAGCGGCTAGCTGCGAGGGGATGGTTACGGAGCGTGAGGTCATTACTGCGTTGAAGCAGGTTGGCCGCAACAAATCTCCGGGGCTCGATGGTTTACCTTACGAACTGTTCTTGAGGCTGTCGCCCATGTTTGTGCCCCTTCTGACGGGCGTGTTTAACCACTGGTTTGCCCAGGACTCGATCCCGAGGCAGGTAACCAAAGGAGTGGTCACGCTTCTGAAGAAGGGGAACCAACATGGAGGGGGGAATCTAGATGACTATAGGCCCATCACTCTGCTTAACGCAGACTTCAAGATTTTGTCCCGCGTTCTTGCGAATCGACTGCAGGCTGTTATCGGCGACTTGGTCGAACCGGATCAGAACTACGCTGTGAAGGATCGATCGATTCAAAACAATCTGCACTTGATTCGCACGATCTTAGAGGGGGTAGAAGACGACACAGAAGCCGCGCTGATCAATTTAGATCAGTCCAAGGCGTTCGACAGGGTGGACCATGGGTTCCTGAGGGCTGTTGTGGAAACCGCCGGCTTTGGTCCGGACTTCCGCAAGTGGATCTCCGCCCTGTATCGTGATCCCGCGGTGGTGGTGCAAGTTAATGGTAGGTTGTCGGAGTCCTTTGGGGTCTCCCGGTCGGTGCGGCAGGGTTGTCCGCTGTCGCCTCTGCTTTATGTCCTGGCGTTGGAGCCCTTCCTTCGCAAATTAAGGGACGAGGCGGCGAGACCAGTCCTACGCGGCATAGCTCTGCCTGGCGGCAAAGTTGCCAGGGTGTCCGCGTACGCCGATGACGTCACCGTGTTCGTCGCACGACGAACCGACATTGAAGCGGTGGTAGAGGCGATCGCTGAGTATGAAGTTGTCACAGGGGCCGTGATCAATCGCAGCAAGTCCGTTGGCCTGCGGTTGGGCGCCTGGACCGGGGTAAACTCGCTTCCAGGTGCGTTCGGCTGGACAGATGGCCCAGTAAAGATCCTCGGTGTGTGGTTCGGGCCGGACCTCCAGCTGGACAAGAATTGGTCGGAAGTACAGACTAAGGTCGAGTCGTCAGTAGGGACTTGGATTCGGAGGAAATTGTCCTTGAAGGGTCGTGCGGAGGCATGTGCTACATACGTGTTTCCGCTGATCCTTTACCGTTTATCTGTTCTTCCCCTGCCTGCGGACCGCTGTAAGGCTTTAGAGCAACTCCTATTCAAACTTCTTTGGGTAGGAGGAAAGCCGTATGTCCGTAGACAGGTCTGTACACAGAAGCTTAGCGAGGGAGGCTTGGGGATGCCTGATCTGCTTAGTCACAAGCACGCAGAAAGATTGGCATTCCTGAGTCGGACACTGATGGAGGAAGCGCCCTGGGTACCAGTCGTGGAGCAAGCTTTCCCACGGCTCATATCCAACCCTGCCGCTGAAGGTCGCAGAAGACCGGCGGGGGAAAGGTGCTTCCTAACCGAATGCCGAGCCGCCCTTAGGGCATTGCCGGGGTCCAGTGACCTTGCACGGCCTAGGTGGTTGCTATATAGGGACGTAGTGGAGGGGACTGCAAAAGACCCGCTGGTGGAGCGGCTACATCTGTCGAGGGGGGAAGTTCTCTCGCTTTGGAGTTGGGCGCCTGCCAGTAGCTACATCAACAACGCTGAATTTTCTATTACGTGGAGGCTAGTCCGAGACGCGCTGCCACTCTTTGGCAAACTAGCCAGGGACGATCATGATAGGGATTATTACTATCCCCCGTGCCCACGCTGCAATGATGAAGAAGAGGAGGAGACGAGAGAACACGCGTTCTTTCTTTGCAGCGGGGTGCGGAGTCTCTGGGAGTATGTCGAAGGGGTAACGGCTCGCATCGACCCCGAGCGGTCGGTGCCACTTGATTTAGCGTACGTAGTCGATAATGTGGATCCGCCGTTTGACAGGGAGAAACGGTTGGGGTTTCTAGCGATCCTAGCGGTGGCTAGGTTAGTGACGTGGGTTTCACGTCTGGACATTGTCTATAGGGGGCAGTCCGTTTCCGATCACGATCTGGTTGTTCGTTTTAAGCATCAACTTAAAACGAAAATCAGATGTGATTGGAAAAGATTGCCCCACATCGACTTTGATAGAAGATGGGTGCACAACACTAGTTTGTGCATCCGACGAGGCGCTAGATTTAAGTTCGTGTTTCCACCCTAGTGGTATTGGTCCTAGGGTGCTGAGGTTTCTTTTTTCTCGGAACCCAGCCCAATCAAGACAAGTAATATAAGGTTTACCTTATAATATTGGGTAGTTTTAAGGCTAGATAGGCAGTAACCACCAAGAGTGGATAGCTTGTGCTTTTTATAGGGCCTAGATTAGGGTAGTATGCGTGTGGATCCTGTTCCCATAGCTTTTTATTTTTTGATAGATTGGCACTAGGAGAGCTTCCAAAGATGCCCAAAAGTCCACTTGTTTTATTTTGTCCCAGGCCTATTTTGCCCATTACGTACATTATCTTGGAAGACGCCATCCATCCCTATTATCCCCGACCCTAATTTATTTTCCATACATGTCCCTAGTTCCTCCACTCCCCTTTAGGGAACGACCTGCTTGCTTTCACCCTTTCCCCCCGGGGGAAGAGGACCGGAAGACAGTGGGCGTTTCATATGACAGACCAGCCGTTAGGTAGGGAGGGTCCCCTTACTAACCCGCCCCCATAGGCATTTTGTTAATTTGTTTTCTTTTTATTTCTTTTTGGGTGTATTCTAGTTTGCCCCCCTCCCCATCATCTCACCCCCATTACAAAAAAAAAAAAAAAAAAAAAAAAAAAAAAAAAAAAATTAAAACTCTTTAGTTTGTACATATTTTTTCCCTTTTAGGTTTTTTTTTTTTTTTTTTTTTTTTTTTTTTTTTGTAAATAATGTTATATGTTTTTTCCTCTTTTATCACAGCGTGAATGTCGCCTGTCATCCCGTAAGCTGGGGAGCTGTTATTTTAAGTAGGTCCGGGTAAGAATGTTAGGCGAAACAGTGCGTGATAGAAACTCTAGTATAGGTTTTATAATAAAGTACTTGCTATCTTACGCAAGTCTAGCTAAGGACTAGAAAAGACCCCTTTTTTTCCCCACTCCCCCTTACTGGCCTTTGTGCCTAAGCTTCTTCGTACCCCAAATGAGGCCTTGGCAGTAGATAATGCCAAGGCCGGGGACGAAGGGCTAAATATAATACTTACCTTCCTTCGGGTAACGTAGTCATGATCAAAGTGTAGTATCTGTTCCAAGACACGCACTAGACCAGACACAGTTCTCGAAAGCAGGGGCCCACTTGGTCAGCCTTTTGACCATTTAAGGGTTTTTTCTTTGTCCAGCCAAAAAGGACCGACCCCTTCTTTGGGTGTGTGGTCCTTTCGGCTCACTAACTTTTTGCTTTTCTTTCTTTTTTGCAGGTCCGTCCAGTGTCTGGATCCGACTTAAGCAGCCGGCAGGACTAGAGGTAACCGACGTGCCATTAGGCGAAGGCCCTCTAGATCCGAATCGGCGGGTCGGTGAAGGGCACTGGGCCAACAAAAAAAGAGGCAGGCCTCTGCCTCTAACACCATGGGGGACGCCCCTGGTGTTGTGACGAGGAGGGGGAGTGCCACATCCGGTGGCGCTCCAGTGACGAGAAAGGGGGGGTGTCACATCCGGTGACACCCCAGTGCCGAGAAGGGGGGGTGTCACACCCGGTGACACCCCAGTGCCGAGAAGGGGGGGTGTCACATCCGGTGACACCCCAGTACCGAGAAAGGGGGGTGTCACATCCGGTGACACCCCAGTACCGAGAAAGGGGGGTGTCACATCCGGTGACACCCCAGTGCCGAGAAGGGGGGGTGTCACACCCGGTGACACCCCAGTGCCGATACCTGGGGATATCACCTTTGGTGATATCCCAGCGACGATTACGGGGGGCACCACACCCGGTGGTGCTCCAGTGCAGTGGGCTGTCCCGGGGGTCGCCACCCCCAGTTCGAGAGCGGTACCAGGGGTCGTTAGGTCTAAAGCTAGTTCGGGGGCTGCTGCCTGGGTGGACCTCGACAGGCCAGAAACATCATCCCCATCATTAGTCGAGACCACGAGGGAGGACGAGCTGGCTGCGTGGAGGAAACTCGTCCAGGGCACACCTGGTGGAGAAGGCGCACCCGGCAAAAAGAGGAGGCCAGTAAAGAAATGGTGGGCCCTGGACGACCAAGCAGCCATTAGGCCATCTCAGTCGGAAGCCAGCAGCCCCCAGAAAGTCGAAACCGACCTCAGGAAGACCAGGTCACTGGAGGTTATTGTGGTTGATGGGTGCTCCCCGGGGGGGTGGAAAGCCAAAAGCGTCGAGCCGGCAGCAAAGGAGGAGTGGCCAGTCCTCGCAGGCACAGATTCGCCTCCAATACCACAGGAACAAAGGACACCACCGGCAACCCCTGCGGCGCCAGGGTGGACAACACAACAACAACAACAAGAACAGCGGAGCTGGGGTCCCCAACCAAAGGAAACAAGATCCCCCCAGTATTACAAGCAGCTCTTCGATGAGAAATACAAGAACTACGTCGAGGGCAACAACATCTCAGTCGTCCCGGAAGCCCTCGACAAGATCCGGGAAAGGTCCGTATCCCTGTTGACCTTAGACGCCAAGGGCAAGGGGTTAAAAGGAGTGCCCAAGGATAGGATGATGGTGCTACTGGGCGAACTAAACATCAACGCCCAATATGCAGTCAGGCGTTTCAATGCAATGTGGGAGGTACTCTTGCCGACAAAAGAAGATGCCGAGAAATTGGCAAGAGGAGACGTCGTCTGGCAAGACATTAAGATTCGCCCAGAGTACCTCTCCAAGAGGAGAACGACCGTAACGGTAACAGGGGTACCGTGCTTCCTCATCGAGGAGCAGCTGGGGGCCATCTTATCCCAATATGGGGATGTGGAAGACATTCAACCCATAAAAGGACCCAGAAACATCCACACCGGGGACTACCGGCTCCAGATGCGGTTGACCCGCAAAGAATTCTTTGCAATCCCAGCACAATTTACCTGCGAGGGCTGGTCGATGGTCGTCATTGTAGAGGGCAGAAGGCCACAATGCTGGCAATGCCAGAAAACGGGCCACGTTGCCAGATTCTGCCCTCTAAAGAAGACAACGGCCGAGACGACCAATAAGACAGAAGCTGCTGGAAAAGAAGAAACACTAAAAGAGGCCGAAGCCAGCACCAGCAAATGGAGTACGGTCGCAGCAAAAAAATCGAAGAAGGCCGAGCCGGCTCCACAATCACCACCACGACCGACGGCAACCACGACAAAAAGAAAACAAAGGGGCAGCTCCTCCGGCTCCGAGAGTGAAGAAGACCAGCACCAGGAGAAAAGAGAGAGAAAGGAGGAGCAAAAAGACCAGCGCCCTGAGCTTCCTGATAAAACCACCCCCCAGAAAGAAGTTCAGCCCACCCCTCCCCTGTTCACCACCCAGGATTCAGAGATGGAGCAATCGGGAGCTCCTGAAAATCCGGAACCCACCATAGAAGCACCGAAAGAAAAAGAACTGACAAAGCCGGCGGCCCCGAGGGAGGAAAAGACCAGGAAACTCCCTTTCTGGCCCGGGAAAAAATCTGCTCCGCCGACTTAAGCCACACGGTCAGTGACCTCAACGGCCGTCAGAAAAAATTTTTAAAAGAACTGGAAGCTCTAAAGGTCGTTGATGGGAAGGAGGTCACTGACCCAAAGAATTTCAGTGAGGCCCCATCTCTTATAACCTTCGTCCGTGTGAACAGGGGAGGCAGAGCAAAAGCTCTTTGGAAAATGATAGAAGAAGGCAAAAAGGCCTTCAAAGAATGTAAAATTGTCGACGGGGAGCACCCATCACTAGGCAAGATAGCCAAACAGTGTGAAGGGAGGGTCCCACTTTATGTTCACCCTTCCTTTTATAGGGCACTAAAGATGACGTTCCCCCTGGACGTGGGAGGCCTGGCTCGAGACGGACGGCTTACGTCCGACCTGCTCACGGGCAGTCTCGGTCAGGCCTTCGACGTCCTGACCCCCGAGGACTTTAGACCCCTAGTAGAGGAATACTACTAGGTAGTGGAAACATGGAAACGAGCCTAAATTTAGCTAGTTTAAATGCGAGGGGCATGAGATCCCGAAGCAAGGCTGTTCGCGTGCTGAGGGATCTCGTGGCCCTTGAGGTAGACATAGCCACCTTGCAAGAGACCCACTTTGTTGGGGCCGGGGACTGCGATGTGCTGGTGAACGATTTTGATGTTTACTCAGCATATGGCAGTCTCTATAGCCGGGGGGTCTCTGTACTAGTGAGTCGCACTCTGTCTGCGACGGTTACACTTGTCAACGCGGACGCTCATGGGAGGCTGGTCGTGGTCGATGTTGCCGTTAAAAGCGGCGCGTTTCGGATCGTGGCAGTTTATGCGCCTAACATCCCCAGCGAGAGGGTTTCCTTTTTTCGGCGGGTGGAGGTGTTTCTCTCTTCGGGTCCGGAGCGGGTAGTTTTAATGGGGGACTGGAATGCCATCCTGGACCCCAATATAGATAGGGTCGGGGGGGTTAGAGGGTCGGGAGGGTGTGAAAGCAGCCTGTCTGACCTGATGGCCTCGTGCGATCTGGTCGATAGGTTCCGTCTGGATCACCCCGGGAGGGAGATGTGGACGTGGCAATCTAGTTCGGCCGCCTTTACAAGTTCATACTTGGACATGATGTTAATTAGAAGGGGCGACACAGATTTCCTATCTTGCCCCACGTTCCACTGGTTAGGTCATTCGGACCACAAACTTGTTTTGGCCCGTTTGAAATTAGGTAATAGGCCTAGGTTGGCAGGCTACTGGAAGATGAACGCCTCCTTATTGGAGTCGGTCGACTTCCGGGAGCAGCTGACATTACTAATTCAGAGGGAGTTAGTGGGGGCGGTTACCGGGAGTAGATGGTGGGTTAACCTTAAGGCTACCATTAGGCGCTTTTGTGTCCAATACAGCCAACGCCTCGCGTTAACTAGGGCTCGGACCAAAAGGCACTTAGAGGATAGATTGACCCGGGCGGTGGCAGGGGGGGATTCCCTAGAACTAGCTCTAGTTAAGGGGGACCTCAATCGCTTGGCTAGCGAGCGATATGAAGGTCAGTTAATTAGGGCTAGGTTAGAAAGAGTTTCCAACGAAGCCGTGAACGTTGACGCTGTTGAGCGTAAGGCTGCCCTAAGACGTGGCTCGGACGGGTACATTCGGGAGGTGAATAACCTGGGAGGGCGTCCTCTCGTGTCGATTCGGGAGATCTGCAATGGGTTTCGGCAACATTTGGAGGAGCGCTTCACCAAACTACCCAGACTCCGCGGCCAGGAGTTTGGCAGCTATTTAGCTGGCTCGCCCCGCCTTACTGCGGCCCGAGCGGCTAGCTGCGAGGGGATGGTTACGGAGCGTGAGGTCATTACTGCGTTGAAGCAGGTTGGCCGCAACAAATCTCCGGGGCTCGATGGTTTACCTTACGAACTGTTCTTGAGACTGTCGCCCATGTTTGTGCCCCTTCTGACGGGCGTGTTTAACCACTGGTTTGCCCAGGACTCGATCCCGAGGCAGGTAACCAAAGGAGTGGTCACGCTTCTGAAGAAGGGGAACCAACATGGAGGGGGGAATCTAGATGACTATAGGCCCATCACTCTGCTTAACGCAGACTTCAAGATTTTGTCCCGCGTTCTTGCGAATCGACTGCAGGCTGTTATCGGCGACTTGGTCGAACCGGATCAGAACTACGCTGTGAAGGATCGATCGATTCAAAACAATCTGCACTTGATTCGCACGATCTTAGAGGGGGTAGAAGACGACACAGAAGCCGCGCTGATCAATTTAGATCAGTCCAAGGCGTTCGACAGGGTGGACCATGGGTTCCTGAGGGCTGTTGTGGAAACCGCCGGCTTTGGTCCGGACTTCCGCAAGTGGATCTCCGCCCTGTATCGTGATCCCGCGGTGGTGGTGCAAGTTAATGGTAGGTTGTCGGAGTCCTTTGGGGTCTCCCGGTCGGTGCGGCAGGGTTGTCCGCTGTCGCCTCTGCTTTATGTCCTGGCGTTGGAGCCCTTCCTTCGCAAATTAAGGGACGAGGCGGCGAGACCAGTCCTACGCGGCATAGCTCTGCCTGGCGGCAAAGTTGCCAGGGTGTCCGCGTACGCCGATGACGTCACCGTGTTCGTCGCACGACGAACCGACATTGAAGCGGTGATAGAGGCGATCGCTGAGTATGAAGTTGTCACAGGGGCCGTGATCAATCGCAGCAAGTCCGTTGGCCTGCGGTTGGGCGCCTGGACCGGGGTAAACTCGCTTCCAGGTGCGTTCGGCTGGACAGATGGCCCAGTAAAGATCCTCGGTGTGTGGTTCGGGCCGGACCTCCAGCTGGACAAGAATTGGTCGGAAGTACAGACTAAGGTCGAGTCGTCAGTAGGGACTTGGATTCGGAGGAAATTGTCCTTGAAGGGTCGTGCGGAGGCATGTGCTACATACGTGTTTCCGCTGATCCTTTACCGTTTATCTGTTCTTCCCCTGCCTGCGGACCGCTGTAAGGCTTTAGAGCAACTCCTATTCAAACTTCTTTGGGTAGGAGGAAAGCCGTATGTCCGTAGACAGGTCTGTACACAGAAGCTTAGCGAGGGAGGCTTGGGGATGCCTGATCTGCTTAGTCACAAGCACGCAGAAAGATTGGCATTCCTGAGTCGGACACTGATGGAGGAAACGCCCTGGGTACCAGTCGTGGAGCATGCTTTCCCACGGCTCATATCCAACCCTGCCGCTGAAGGTCGCAGAAGACCGGCGGGGGAAAGGTGTTTCCTGACCGAATGCCGAGCCGCCCTTAGGGCATTGCCGGGGTCCAGTGACCTTGCACGGCCTAGGTGGTTGCTATATAGGGATGTAGTGGAGGGGACTGCAAAAGACCCGCTAGTGGAGCGGCTACATCTGTCGAGGGGGGAAGTTCTCTCGCTGTGGAGTTGGGCGCCTGCCAGTAGCTACATCAACAACGCTGAATTTTCTATTACGTGGAGGCTAGTCCGAGACGCGCTGCCACTCTTTGGCAAACTAGCCAGGGACGATCATGATAGGGATTATTACTATCCCCCGTGCCCACGCTGCAATGATGAAGAAGAGGAGGAGACGAGAGAACACGCGTTCTTTCTTTGCAGCGGGGTGCGGAGTCTCTGGGAGTATGTCGAAGGGGTAACGGCTCGCATCGACCCCGAGCGGTCGGTGCCACTTGATTTAGCGTACGTAGTCGATAATGTGGATCCGCCGTATGACAGGGAGAAACGGTTGGGGTTTCTAGCGATCCTAGCGGTGGCTAGGTTAGTGACGTGGGTTTCACGTCTGGACATTGTCTATAGGGGGCAGTCTGTTTCGGATCACGATCTGGTTGTTCGTTTTAAGCATCAACTTAAAACGAAAATCAGATGTGATTGGAAAAGATTGCCCCACATCGACTTTGATAGAAGATGGGTGCACAACACTAGTTTGTGCATCCGACGAGGCGCTAGATTTAAGTTCGTGTTTCCACCCTAGTGGTATTGGTCCTAGGGTGCTGAGGTTTCTTTTTTCTCGGAACCCAGCCCAATCAAGACAAGTAATATAAGGTTTACCTTATAATATTGGGTAGTTTTAAGGCTAGATAGGCAGTAACCACCAAGAGTGGATAGCTTGTGCTTTTTATAGGGCCTAGATTAGGGTAGTATGCGTGTGGATCCTGTTCCCATAGCTTTTTATTTTTTGATAGATTGGCACTAGGAGAGCTTCCAAAGATGCCCAATAGTCCACTTGTTTTATTTTGTCCCAGGCCTATTTTGCCCATTACGTACATTATCTTGGAAGACGCCATCCATCCCTATTATCCCCAACCCTAATTTATTTTCCATACATGTCCCCAGTTCCTCCACTCCCCTTTAGGGAACGACCTGCTTGCTTTCACCCTTTCCCCCCGGGGGAAGAGGACCGGAAGACAGTGGGCGTTTCATATGACAGACCAGCCGTTAGGTAGGGAGGGTCCCCTTACTAACCCGCCCCCATAGGCATTTTGTTAATTTGTTTTCTTTTTTTCTTTCTTTTTGGGTGTATTCTAGTTTGCCCCCCTCCCCATCATCTCACCCCCATTAAAAAAAAAAAAAAAAAAAAAAATTAAAACTCTTTAGTTTGTAGATATTTTTCCTTTTAATTTCTTGTATATAATGTTATATGTTCTTCTTTTATCACAGCGTGAATGTCGCCTGCCATCCCGTAAGCTGGGGAGCTGTTATTTTAAGTAGGTCCGGGTAAGAATGTTAGGCGAAACAGTGCGTGATAGAAACTCTAGTATAGGTTTTATAATAAAGTACTTGCTATCTTACGCAAGTCTAGCTAAGGACTAGAAAAGACCCCTTTTTCCCCCACTCCCCCTTACTGGCCTTTGTGCCTAAGCTTCTTCGTACCCCAAATGAGGCCTTGGCAGTAGATAATGCCAAGGCCGGGGACGAAGGGCTAAATATCATACTTACCTTACTTCGGGTAACGTAGTCATGATCAAAGTGTAGTATCTGTTCCAAGACACGCACTAGACCAGACAAAGTTCTCGAAAGCAGGTGCCCACTTGGTCAGCCTTTTGACCATTTAAGGGCTTTTTCTTTGTCCAGCCGAAAAGGACCGACCCCTTCTTTGCGTGAGTGGTCCTTTCGGCCAACTAACTGTTTGCTTTTCTTTCTTTTTTGCAGGTCCGTCCAGTGTCTGGATCCGACTTAAGCAGCCGGCAGGACTAGAGGTAACCGACGTGCCATTAGGCGAAGGCCCTCTAGATCCGAATCGGCGGGTCGGTGAAGGGCACTGGGCCAACAAAAAAAGAGGCAGGCCTCTGCCTCTAACACCATGGGGGACGCCCCTGGTGTTGTGACGAGGAGGGGGAGTGCCACATCCGGTGGCACTCCAGTGACGAGAAGGGGGGGTGTCACATCCGGTGACACCCCAGTGCCGAGAAGGGGGGGTGTCACATCCGGTGACACCCAAGTGCCGAGAAGGGGGGGTGTCACACCCGGTGACACCCCAGTGCCGAGAAGGGGGGGTGTCACATCCGGTGACACCCCAGTGCCGAGAAAGGGGGGCGTCACATCCGGTGACACCCCAGTACCGAGAAGGGGGGGTGTCACACCCGGTGACACCCCAGTGCCGATACCTGGGGATATCACCTTTGGTGATATCCCAGCGACGATTACGGGGGGCACCACACCCGGTGGTGCTCCAGTGCAGTGGGCTATCCCGGGGGTCGCCACCCCCAGTTCGAGAGCGGTACCAGGGGTCGTTAGGTCTAAAGCTAGTTCGGGGGCTGCTGCCTGGGTGGACCTCGACAGGCCAGAAAAATCATCCCCATCATTAGTCGACACCACGAGGGAGGACGAGCTGGCTGCGTGGAGGAAACTCGTCCAGGGCACACCTGGTGGAGAAGGCGCACCCGGCAAAAAGAGGAAACCAGTAAAGAAATGGTGGGCCCTGGACGACCAAGCAGCCATTAGGCCATCTCAGTCGGAAGCCAGCAGCCCCCAGAAAGTCGAAACCGACCTCAGGAAGACCAGGTCACTGGAGGTTATTGTGGTTGATGGGTGCTCCCCGGGGGTGGGGGGAACTAAGCATGTGGAGCCGGCAAAAAAGGAGGAATGGCCAGCCCTCGCAGTGTCCGACTCCCCGATCCCGGAAGAACAAAGGACGCCGCCAACAACATCGGCAGCGGAGGTAGTAGCAGCAACACCTACAAGAGAGACATCAAAAGAACAGCTGAGCTGGGGACCAAAACAAAAACAGACCAAGTCCCCGGAGTTTTACAAAGAACTGCTGGAAACCAAATACAAGGGACTCATAGAAGGCAATAACATCAAAGCCGTGCCACAAACCCTGGAAACGATAAGGGAGAGGTCGGTCTCTCTCCTTACGCTTGATGCCAAGGGAAAGGGATTAAAAGGCGTCCCGAAGGACCGCATGATGGAGCTGCTTGGAGAGCTTCGAATTCCAGCCCAGTATGCGGTCAGAAGATACAATGCGATGTGGGAGGTCCTCTTGCCAACGAAGGAAGACGCGGAAAAGCTGGCAAGAGGAGACCTCACGTGGAGAGACGTAAAAATAAGACCAGAATACCTCTCAAAAAGGCGAACAAAAGTAACCATTTCTGGGGTCCCCTGCTTCCTAATTGAGGAACAACTGGGGGCAATAATGTCCCAATTTGGAGAAGTGGAAGACTTAGAGGCAGTAAGGGGACCCCGAAATATATTGACCGGGGAGTACAAACTCCAAATGCGCCTCAACCGGAAGCAGTTCCACGAAATCCCAGCTCAGCTGACCTGTGAGGGCTGGACCATGATAGTAATTGTCGAAGGCAGAAGGCCACAATGCTGGCAGTGCCAAAAGACAGGCCACGTGGCACGATTCTGCCCCCAGAAGAAGACGAACACGGTAGAAGCAGAAGCAGGAAAAAGGCCAGAAACGGAAGTGGGATCCAAGAAGGCCGAAAAGAAACCGGAAGAACAAGACTCCACTAAATGGAGTACGGTTGCAGGAAAAAAAGGAAAGAAGCCTGAGCCGGCTCCACATGCCGCAACCAGAAGTATGCCCACAGCCGTTAAAAGAAAAGCCAGGGTTAGTGGATCCGGCTCGGAGAGCGATGGAGGAGACGAGGGCCAAAAAGGTAAACGAGAGAAGAAAGAGAGAGAAAAGGATCCTGAACTCCCGGAATCACAACCCCCCCAAGAGGAAGTTCAGCTTACCCCTCCCCTATTCACCACTCCGATTTCCACGATGGAGCAAGCGAAAGCTCCTGAGGAAGATACTACCGTGGAAAACACCATAGAAAACCCGGAAAAAATTCCAATAGATTCCGACCAAGCGGAAAACTGTAAGACCCAGGAGAAGCAGGAGGAGAAAGAAAAGGCGGCGGCCCCGAGAGAGGAGAGGTCCAAAAAATTCCCCTTCCTACCCGGGGAAAAGATTTGTAATGCCGACCTGAGCCATGCGGTCAGTGACCTCAATGGCAGACAAAAAAGATATTTGAAGGAGTTAGAAGGCCTTAAATCCATCGATGGCAAAGAGGTCACTGACCCCAGGAATTTCCGCGATGCCCCATCATTGATCACTTTCGTTAGGGTGAATAGGGGGGGTAGAGCAAAGGCGCTGTGGCGCATGATCGAAGCTGGAAAATCCGCATTCGCGGGATTAAAAATAGTGGACGGGGAGCACCCATCACTCAGTAAGATATCAAACCAGTGCGAAGGGAGGGTCCCCATTTATGTTCACCCCTCCTTTTATAGGGCACTAAAGATGACGTTCCCCCTGGACGTGGGAGGCCTGGCTCGAGACGGACGGCTTACGTCCGAACTGCTCACGGGCAGTCTCGGTCAGGCCTTCGACGTCCTGACCCCCGAGGACTTTAGACCCCTAGTAGAGGAATACTACTAGATAGTGGAAACATGGAAACGAGCTTGAATATAGCTAGTTTAAATGCGAGGGGCATGAGATCCCGAAGCAAGGCTGTTCGCGTGCTGAGGGATCTCGTGGCCCTTGAGGTAGATGTAGCCACCTTGCAAGAGACCCACTTTGTTAGGGCCGGGGACTGCGATGTGCTGGTGAACGATTTTGATGTTTACTCAGCATATGGCAGTCTCTATAGCCGGGGGGTTTCTGTACTAGTGAGTCGCACTCTGTCTGCGACGGTTACACTTGTCCACGCGGACGCTCATGGGAGGTTGGTCGTGGTCGATGTTGCCGTTAAAAGCGGCGCGTTTCGGATCGTGGCAGTTTATGCGCCTAACATCCCCAGCGAGAGGGTTTCCTTTTTTCGGCGGGTGGAGGTGTTTCTCTCTTCGGGTCCGGAGCGGGTAGTTTTAATGGGGGACTGGAATGCCATCCTGGACCCCAGCATAGATAAGGTCGGGGGGGTTAGAGGGTCGGGAGGGTGTGAAAGCAGCCTGTCTGACCTGATGGCCTCGTGCGATCTGGTCGATAGGTTCCGTCTGGATCACCCCGGGAGGGAGATGTGGACGTGGCAATCTAGCTCGGCCGCCTTTACAAGTTCATACTTGGACAGGATGTTAATTAGAAGGGGCGACACAGATTTCCTATCTTGTCCCACGTTCCACTGGTTAGGTCATTCGGACCACAAACTTGTTTTGGCCCGTTTGAAATTAGGTAATAGGCCTAGGTTGGCAGGCTACTGGAAGATGAACGCCTCCTTATTGGAGTCGGTCGACTTCCGGGAGCAGCTGACATTACTAATTCAGAGGGAGTTAGTGGGGGCGGTTACCGGGAGTAGATGGTGGGTTAACCTTAAGGCTACCATTAGGCGCTTTTGTGTCCAATACAGCCAACGCCTCGCGTTAACTAGGGCTCGGACCAAAAGGCACTTAGAGGATAGATTGACCCGGGCGGTGGCAGGGGGGGATTCCCTAGAACTAGCTCTAGTTAAGGGGGACCTCAATCGCTTGGCTAGCGAGCGATATGAAGGTCAGTTAATTAGGGCTAGGTTAGAAAGAGTTTCCAACGAAGCCGTGAACGTTGACGCTGTTGAGCGTAAGGCTGCCCTAAGACGTGGCTCGGACGGGTACATTCGGGAGGTGAATAACCTGGGAGGGCGTCCTCTCGTGTCGACACGGGAGATCTGCAATGGGTTTCGGCAACATTTGGAGGAGCGCTTCACCAAACTACCCAGACTCCGCGGCCAGGAGTTTGGCAGCTATTTAGCTGGCTCGCCCCGCCTTACTGCGGCCCGAGCGGCTAGCTGCGAGGGGATGGTTACGGAGCGTGAGGTCATTACTGCGTTGAAGCAGGTTGGCCGCAACAAATCTCCGGGGCTCGATGGTTTACCTTACGAACTGTTCTTGAGGCTGTCGCCCATGTTTGTGCCCCTTCTGACGGGCGTGTTTAACCACTGGTTTGCCCAGGACTCGATCCCGAGGCAGGTAACCAAAGGAGTGGTCACGCTTCTGAAGAAGGGGAACCAACATGGAGGGGGGAATCTAGATGACTATAGGCCCATCACTCTGCTTAACGCAGACTTCAAGATTTTGTCCCGCGTTCTTGCGAATCGACTGCAGGCTGTTATCGGCGACTTGGTCGAACCGGATCAGAACTACGCTGTGAAGGATCGATCGATTCAAAACAATCTGCACTTGATTCGCACGATCTTAGAGGGGGTAGAAGACGACACAGAAGCCGCGCTGATCAATTTAGATCAGTCCAAGGCGTTCGACAGGGTGGACCATGGGTTCCTGAGGGCTGTTGTGGAAACCGCCGGCTTTGGTCCGGACTTCCGCAAGTGGATCTCCGCCCTGTATCGTGATCCCGCGGTAGTGGTGCAAGTTAATGGTAGGTTGTCGGAGTCCTTTGGGGTCTCCCGGTCGGTGCGGCAGGGTTGTCAGCTGTCGCCTCTGCTTTATGTCCTGGCGTTGGAGCCCTTCCTTCGCAAATTAAGGGACGAGGCGGCGAGACCAGTCCTACGCGGCATAGCTCTGCCTGGCGGCAAAGTTGCCAGGGTGTCCGCGTACGCCGATGACGTCACCGTGTTCGTCGCACGACGAACCGACATTGAAGCGGTGGTAGAGGCGATCGCTGAGTATGAAGTTGTCACAGGGGCCGTGATCAATCGCAGCAAGTCCGTTGGCCTGCGGTTGGGCGCCTGGACCGGGGTAAACTCGCTTCCAGGTGCGTTCGGCTGGACAGATGGCCCAGTAAAGATCCTCGGTGTGTTGTTCGGGCCGGACCTCCAGCTGGACAAGAATTGGTCGGAAGTACAGACTAAGGTCGAGTCGTCAGTAGGGACTTGGATTCGGAGGAAATTGTCCTTGAAGGGTCGTGCGGAGGCATGTGCTACATACGTGTTTCCGCTGATCCTTTACCGTTTATCTGTTCTTCCCCTGCCTGCGGACCGCTGTAAGGCTTTAGAGCAACTCCTATTCAAACTTCTTTGGGTAGGAGGGAAGCCGTATGTCCGTAGACAGGTCTGTACACAGAAGCTTAGCGAGGGAGGCTTGGGGATGCCTGATCTGCTAAGTCACAAGCACGCAGAAAGATTGGCATTCCTGAGTCGGACACTGATGGAGGAAACGCCCTGGGTACCAGTCGTGGAGCAAACTTTCCCACGGCTCATATCCAACCCTGCCGCTGAAGGTCGCAGAAGACCGGCGGGGGAAAGGTGTTTCCTGACCGAATGCCGAGCCGCCCTTAGGGCATTGCCGGGGTCCAGTAACCTTGCACGGCCTAGGTGGTTGCTATATAGGGATGTAGTGGAGGGGACTGCGAAAGACCCGCTGGTGGAGCGGCTACATCTGTCGAGGGGGGAAGTTCTCTCGCTGTGGAGTTGGGCGCCTGCCAGTAGCTACATCAACAACGCTGAATTTTCTATTACGTGGAGGCTAGTCCGAGACGCGCTGCCACTCTTTGGCAAACTAGCCAGGGACGATCATGATAGGGATTATTACTATCCCCCGTGCCCACGCTGCAATGATGAAGAAGAGGAGGAGACGAGAGAACACGCGTTCTTTCTTTGCAGCGGGGTGCGGAGTCTCTGGGAGTATGTCGAAGGGGTAACGGCTCGCATCGACCCCGAGCGGTCGGTGCCACTTGATTTAGCGTACGTAGTCGATAATGTGGATCCGCCGTTTGACAGGGAGAAACGGTTGGGGTTTCTAGCGATCCTAGCGGTGGCTAGGTTAGTGACGTGGGTTTCACGTCTGGACATTGTCTATAGGGGGCAGTCTGTTTCCGATCACGATCTGGTTGTTCGTTTTAAGCATCAACTTAAAACGAAAATCAGATGTGATTGGAAAAGATTGCCCCACATCGACTTTGATAGAAGATGGGTGCACAACACTAGTTTGTGCATCCGACGAGGCGCTAGATTTAAGTTTGTGTTTCCACCCTAGTGGTATTGGTCCTAGGGTGCTGAGGTTTATTTTTTCTCGGAACCCAGCCCAATCAAGACAAGTAATATAAGGTTTACCTTATAATATTGGGTAGTTTTAAGGCTAGATAGGCAGTAACCACCAAGAGTGGATAGCTTGTGCTTTTTATAGGGCCTAGATTGGGGTAGTATGCGTGTGGATCCTGTTCCCATAGCTTTTTATTTTTTGATAGATTGGCACTAGGAGAGCTTCCAAAGATGCCCAAAAGTCCACTTGTTTTATTTTGTCCCAGGCCTATTTTGCCCATTACGTACATTATCTTGGAAGACGCCATCCATCCCTATTATCCCCGACCCTAATTTATTTTTCCATACATGTCCCTAGTTCCTCCACTCCCCCTTAGGGAACGACCTGCTTGCTTTCACCCTTTCCCCCCGGGGGAAGAGGACCGGAAGACAGTGGGCGTTTCATATGACAGACCAGCCGTTAGGTAGGGAGGGTCCCCTTACTAACCCGCCCCCATAGGCATTTTGTTAATTTGTTTTCTTTTTCTTTCTTTTTGGGTGTATTCTAGCTTGCCCCCCTCCCCATCATCTCACCCCCATTACAAAAAAAAAAAAAAAAAAAAAAAAAAAACCTCTTTAGTTTGTACATATTTTTCCCTTTTAATTTCTTGTATATAATGTTATATGTTCTTCTTTTATCACAGCGTGAATGTCGCCTGCCATCCCGTAAGCTGGGGAGCTGTTATTTTAAGTAGGTCCGGGTAAGAATGTTAGGCGAAACAGTGCGTGATAGAAACTCTAGTATAGGTTTTATAATAAAGTACTTGCTATCTTACGCAAGTCTAGCTAAGGACTAGAAAAGACCCCTTTTTTCCCCACTCCCCCTTACTGGCCTTTGTGCCTAAGCTTCTTCGTACCCCAAATGAGGCCTTGGCAGTAGATAATGCCAAGGCCGGGGACGAAGGGCTAAATATAATACTTCCCTGCCCCCGAGCAACGTAGTCATGATCAAAGTGTAGTATCTGTTCCAAGACACGCACTAGACCAGACAAAGTTCTCGAAAGCAGGTGCCCACTTGGTCAGCCTTTTGACCACTTAAGGGTTTTATTTGTCTAGCCAAAAAGGACCGACCCCTTCTTTGGGAGTGTGGTCCTTTCGGCTCACTAACTTTTTGCTTTTCTTTCTTTTTTGCAGGTCCGTCCAGTGTCTGGATCCGACTTAAGCAGCCGGCAGGACTAGAGGTAACCGACGTGCCATTAGGCGAAGGCCCTCTAGCTCCGAATCGGCGGGTCGGTGAAGGGCACTGGGCCAACAAAAAAAGAGGCAGGCCTCTGCCTCTAACACCATGGGGGACGCCCCTGGTGTTGTGACGAGGAGGGGGAGTGCCACATCCGGTGGCGCTCCAGTGACGAGAAGGGGGGGTGTCACATCCGGTGACACCCCAGTGCCGAGAAGGGGGGGTGTCACACCCGGTGACACCCCAGTGCCGAGAAGGGGGGGTGTCACATCCGGTGACACCCCAGTGCCGAGAAAGGGGGGTGTCACATCCGGTGACACCCCAGTACCGAGAAAGGGGGGTGTCACATCCGGTGACACCCCAGTGCCGAGAAGGGGGGGTGTCACACCCGGTGACACCCCAGTGCCGCTACCTGGGGATATCACCTTTGGTGATATCCCAGCGACGATTACGGGGGGCACCACACCCGGCGGTGCTCCAGTGCAGTGGGCTGTCCCGGGGGTCGCCACCCCCAGTTCGAGAGCGGTACCAGGGGTCGTTAGGTCTAAAGCTAGTTCGGGGGCTGCTGCCTGGGTGGACCTCGACAGGCCAGAAATATCATCCCCATCATTAGTCGACACCACGAGGGAGGACGAGCTGGCTGCGTGGAGGAAACTCGTCCAGGGCACACCTGGTGGAGAAAGCGCACCCGGCAAAAAGAGGAAACCAGTAAAGAAATGGTGGGCCCTGGACGACCAAGCAGCCATTAGGCCATCTCAGTCGGAAGCCAGCAGCCCCCAGAAAGTCGAAACCGACCTCAGGAAGACCAGGTCACTGGAGGTTATTGTGGTTGATGGGTGCTCCCCGGGGGTGGGGGGAACTAAGCATGTGGAGCCGGCAAAAAAGGAGGAATGGCCAGCCCTCGCAGTGTCCGACTCCCCGATCCCGGAAGAACAAAGGACGCCGCCAACAACATCGGCAGCGGAGGTAGTAGCAGCAACACCTACAAGAGAGACATCAAAAGAACAGCTGAGCTGGGGACCAAAACAAAAACAGACCAAGTCCCCGGAGTTTTACAAAGAACTGCTGGAAACAAAGTACAAGGGACTCATAGAAGGCAATAACATCAAAGCCGTGCCACAAACCCTGGAAACTATAAGGGAGAGGTCGGTCTCTCTCCTTACGCTTGATGCCAAGGGAAAGGGATTAAAAGGCGTCCCGAAGGACCGCATGATGGAGCTGCTTGGAGAGCTTCGAATTCCAGCCCAGTATGCGGTCAGAAGATATAATGCGATGTGGGAGGTCCTCTTGCCAACGAAGGAAGACGCGGAAAAGCTGGCAAGAGGAGACCTCACGTGGAGAGACGTAAAAATAAGACCCGAATACCTCTCCTAAAGGCGAACAAAAGTAACCATTTCTGGGGTCCCCTGCTTCCTAATTGAGGAACAACTGGGGGCAATAATGTCCCAATTTGGAGAAGTGGAAGACTTAGAGGCAGTAAGGGGACCCCGAAATATATTGACCGGGGAGTACAAACTCCAAATGCGCCTCAACCGGAAGCAGTTCCACGAAATCCCAGCTCAGCTGACCTGTGAGGGCTGGACCATGATAGTAATTGTCGAAGGCAGAAGGCCACAATGCTGGCAGTGCCAAAAGACAGGCCACGTGGCACGATTCTGCCCTCAGAAGAAGACGAACACGGTAGAAGCAGAAGCAGGAAAAAGGCCAGAAACGGAAGTGGGATCCAAGAAGGCCGAAAAGAAACCGGAAGAACAAGACTCCACTAAATGGAGTACGGTTGCAGGAAAAAAAGGAAAGAAGCCTGAGCCGGCTCCACATGCCGCAACCAGAAGTATGCCCACAGCCGTTAAAAGAAAAGCCAGGGTTAGTGGATCCGGCTCGGAGAGCGATGGAGGAGACGAGGGCCAAAAAGGTAAACGAGAGAAGAAAGAGAGAGAAAAGGATCCTGAACTCCCGGAACCACAACCCCCCCAAGAGGAAGTTCAGCTTACCCCTCCCCTATTCACCACTCCGATTTCCACGATGGAGCAAGCGAAAGCTCCTGAGGAAGATACTACCGTGGAAAACACCATAGAAAACCCGGAAAAATTCCAATAGATTCCGACCAAGCGGAAAGCTGTAAGACTCAGGAGAAGCAGGAGGAGCAAGAAAAGGCGGCGGCCCCGAGAGAGGAGAGGTCCAAAAAATTCACCTTCCTACCCGGGGAAAAGATTTGTAATGCCGACCTGAGCCATGCGGTCAGTGACCTCAATGGCAGACAAAAAAGATATTTGAAGGAGTTAGAAGGCCTTAAATCCATCGATGGCAAAGAGGTCACTGACCCAAGGAATTTTCGCGATGCCCCATCATTGATCACTTTCGTTAGGGTGAATAGGGGGGGTAGAGCAAAGGCGCTGTGGCGCATGATCGAAGCTGGAAAATCCGCATTCGCGGGATTAAAAATAGTGGACGGGGAGCACCCATCACTCAGTAAGATATCAAACCAGTGCGAAGGGAGGGTCCCCATTTATGTTCACCCCTCCTTTTATAGGGCACTAAAGATGACGTTCCCCCTGGACGTGGGAGGCCTGGCTCGAGACGGACGGCTTACGTCCGAACTGCTCACGGGCAGTCTCGGTCAGGCCTTCGACGTCCTGACCCCCGAGGACTTTAGACCCCTAGTAGAGGAATACTACTAGATAGTGGAAACATGGAAACGAGCTTGAATATAGCTAGTTTAAATGCGAGGGGCATGAGATCCCGAAGCAAGGCTGTTCGCGTGCTGAGGGATCTCGTGGCCCTTGAGGTAGATGTAGCCACCTTGCAAGAGACCCACTTTGTTAGGGCCGGGGACTGCGATGTGCTGGTGAACGATTTTGATGTTTACTCAGCATATGGCAGTCTCTATAGCCGGGGGGTTTCTGTACTAGTGAGTCGCACTCTGTCTGCGACGGTTACACTTGTCCACGCGGACGCTCATGGGAGGTTGGTCGTGGTCGATGTTGCCGTTAAAAGCGGCGCGTTTCGGATCGTGGCAGTTTATGCGCCTAACATCCCCAGCGAGAGGGTTTCCTTTTTTCGGCGGGTGGAGGTGTTTCTCTCTTCGGGTCCGGAGCGGGTAGTTTTAATGGGGGACTGGAATGCCATCCTAGACCCCAGCATAGATAAGGTCGGGGGGGTTAGAGGGTCGGGAGGGTGTGAAAGCAGCCTGTCTGACCTGATGGCCTCGTGCGATCTGGTCGATAGGTTCCGTCTGGATCACCCCGGGAGGGAGATGTGGACGTGGCAATCTAGCTCGGCCGCCTTTACAAGTTCATACTTGGACAGGATGTTAATTAGAAGGGGCGACACAGATTTCCTATCTTGTCCCACGTTCCACTGGTTAGGTCATTCGGACCACAAACTTGTTTTGGCCCGTTTGAAATTAGGTAATAGGCCTAGGTTGGCTGGCTACTGGAAGATGAACGCCTCCTTATTGGAGTCGGTCGACTTCCGGGAGCAGCTGACATTACTAATTCAGAGGGAGTTAGTGGGGGCGGTTACCGGGAGTAGATGGTGGGTTAACCTTAAGGCTACCATTAGGCGCTTTTGTGTCCAATACAGCCAACGCCTCGCGTTAACTAGGGCTCGGACCAAAAGGCACTTAGAGGATAGATTGACCCGGGCGGTGGCAGGGGGGGGGGGATTCCCTAGAACTAGCTCTAGTTAAGGGGGACCTCAATCGCTTGGCTAGCGAGCGATATGAAGGTCAGTTAATTAGGGCTAGGTTAGAAAGAGTTTCCAACGAAGCCGTGAACGTTGACGCTGTTGAGCGTAAGGCTGCCCTAAGACGTGGCTCGGACGGGTACATTCGGGAGGTGAATAACCTGGGAGGGCGTCCTCTCGTGTCGACACGGGAGATCTGCAATGGGTTTCGGCAACATTTGGAGGAGCGCTTCACCAAACTACCCAGACTCCGCGGCCAGGAGTTTGGCAGCTATTTAGCTGGCTCGCCCCGCCTTACTGCGGCCCGAGCGGCTAGCTGCGAGGGGATGGTTACGGAGCGTGAGGTCATTACTGCGTTGAAGCAGGTTGGCCGCAACAAATCTCCGGGGCTCGATGGTTTACCTTACGAACTGTTCTTGAGGCTGTCGCCCATGTTTGTGCCCCTTCTAACGGGCGTGTTTAACCACTGGTTTGCCCAGGACTCGATCCCGAGGCAGGTAACCAAAGGAGTGGTCACGCTTCTGAAGAAGGGGAACCAACATGGAGGGGGGAATCTAGATGACTATAGGCCCATCACTCTGCTTAATGCAGATTTCAAGATTTTGTCCCGCGTTCTTGCGAATCGACTGCAGGCTGTTATCGGCGACTTGGTCGAACCGGATCAGAACTACGCTGTGAAGGATCGATCGATTCAAAACAATCTGCACTTGATTCGCACGATCTTAGAGGGGGTAGAAGACGACACAGAAGCCGCGCTGATCAATTTAGATCAGTCCAAGGCGTTCGACAGGGTGGACCATGGGTTCCTGAGGGCTGTTGTGGAAACCGCCGGCTTTGGTCCGGACTTCCGCAAGTGGATCTCCGCCCTGTATCGTGATCCCGCGGTAGTGGTGCAAGTTAATGGTAGGTTGTCGGAGTCCTTTGGGGTCTCCCGGTCGGTGCGGCAGGGTTGTCCGCTGTCGCCTCTGCTTTATGTCCTGGCGTTGGAGCCCTTCCTTCGCAAATTAAGGGACGAGGCGGCGAGACCAGTCCTACGCGGCATAGCTCTGCCTGGCGGCAAAGTTGCCAGGGTGTCCGCGTACGCCGATGACGTCACCGTGTTCGTCGCACGACGAACCGACATTAAAGCGGTGGTAGAGGCGATCGCTGAGTATGAAGTTGTCACAGGGGCCGTGATCAATCGCAGCAAGTCCGTTGGCCTGCGGTTGGGCGCCTGGACCGGGGTAAACTCGCTTCCAGGTGCGTTCGGCTGGACAGATGGCCCAGTAAAGATCCTCGGTGTGTGGTTCGGGCCGGACCTCCAGCTGGACAAGAATTGGTCGGAAGTACAGACTAAGGTCGAGTCGTCAGTAGGGACTTGGATTCGGAGGAAATTGTCCTTGAAGGGTCGTGCGGAGGCATGTGCTACATACGTGTTTCCGCTGATCCTTTACCGTTTATCTGTTCTTCCCCTGCCTGCGGACCGCTGTAAGGCTTTAGAGCAACTCCTATTCAAACTTCTTTGGGTAGGAGGAAAGCCGTATGTCCGTAGACAGGTCTGTACACAGAAGCTTAGCGAGGGAGGCTTGGGGATGCCTGATCTGCTTAGTCACAAGCACGCAGAAAGATTGGCATTCCTGAGTCGGACACTGATGGAGGAAACGCCCTGGGTACCAGTCGTGGAGCAAGCTTTCCCACGGCTCATATCCAACCCTGCCGCTGAAGGTCGCAGAAGACCGGCGGGGGAAAGGTGTTTCCTGACCGAATGCCGAGCCGCCCTTAGGGCATTGCCGGGGTCCAGTGACCTTGCACGGCCTAGGTGGTTGCTATATAGGGACGTAGTGGAGGGGACTGCAAAAGACCCGCTGGTGGAGCGGCTACATCTGTCGAGGGGGGAAGTTCTCTCGCTGTGGAGTTGGGCGCCTGCCAGTAGCTATATTAACAATGCTGAATTTTCGCTTACGTGGAGGCTAGTCCGAGACGCGCTGCCACTCTTCGGCAAACTAGCCAGGGACAATCATGATAGGGATTATTACTATCCCCCGTGCCCACGCTGCAATGATGAAGAGGAGGAGGAAACGAGAGAACACGCGTTCTTTCTTTGCAGCGGGGTGCGGAGTCTCTGGGAGTATGTCGAAGGGGTAACGGCTCGCATCGACCCCGAGCGGTCGGTGCCACTTGATTTAGCGTACGTAGTCGATAATGTGGATCCGCCGTTTGACAGGGAGAAACGGTTGGGGTTTCTAGCGATCCTAGCGGTGGCTAGGTTAGTGACGTGGGTTTCACGTCTGGACATTGTCTATAGGGGGCAGTCCGTTTCCGATCACGATCTCGTTGTTCGCTTTAAGCATCAACTTAAAACGAAAATCAGATGTGATTGGAAAAGATTGCCCCACATCGACTTTGATAGAAGATGGGTGCACAACACTAGTTTGTGCATCCGACGAGGCGCTAGATTTAAGTTCGTGTTTCCACCCTAGTGGTATTGGTCCTAGGGTGCTGAGGTTTCTTTTTTCTCGGAACCCAGCCCAATCAAGACAAGTAATATAAGGTTTACCTTATAATATTGGGTAGTTTTAAGGCTAGATAGGCAGTAACCACCAAGAGTGGATAGCTTGTGCTTTTTATAGGGCCTAGATTAGGGTAGTATGCGTGTGGATCCTGTTCCCATAGCTTTTTATTTTTTGATAGATTGGCACTAGGAGAGCTTCCAAAGATGCCCAAAAGTCCACTTGTTTTATTTTGTCCCAGGCCTATTTTTGCCCATTACGTACATTATCTTGGATGACGCCATCCATCCCTATTATCCCCGACCCTAATTTATTTTCCATACATGTCCCTAGTTCCTCCACTCCCCTTTAGGGAACGACCTGCTTGCTTTCACCCTTTCCCCCCGGGGGAAGAGGACCGGAAGACAGTGGGCGTTTCATATGACAGACCAGCCGTTAGGTAGGGAGGGTCCCCTTACTAACCCGCCCCCATAGGCATTTTGTTAATTTGTTTTCTTTTTATTTCTTTTTGGGTGTATTCTACTTTGCCCCCCCTCCCCATCATCTCACCCCCATTACAAAAAAAAAAAAAAAAAAAAATTAAAACTCTTTAGTTTGTAGATATTTTTCCTTTTAATTTCTTGTATATAATGTTATATGTTCTTCTTTTATCACAGCGTGAATGTCGCCTGCCATCCCGTAAGCTGGGGAGCTGTTATTTTAAGTAGGTCCGGGTAAGAATGTTAGGCGAAACAGTGCGTGATAGAAACTCTAGTATAGGTTTTATAATAAAGTACTTGCTATCTTACGCAAGTCTAGCTAAGGACTAGAAAAGACCCCTTTTTTCCCCCACTCCCCCTTACTGGCCTTTGTGCCTAAGCTTCTTCGTACCCCAAATGAGGCCTTGGCAGTAGATAATGCCAAGGCCGGGGACGAAGGGCTAAATATAATACTTCCCTGGCACCTTTGCTAGGAGCGTTTAGCAACAGCGTGAGATCAAAGTGTAGTATCTGTTCTCAGAAACTACACCAAGACTGACAACGTTCTATACGCAGCCCACTTGGCCAAATTTTGGCCACTTAAGGGTTTTATTTGTCCAGCCTAAAAGGACCGACCCCTTCTTTGGGAGTGTGGTCCTTTCGGCGTACTAACTGCCTTTGCTTTTCTTTCTCTTGCAGGTCCGTCCAGTGTCTGGATCCGACTTAAGCAGCCGGCAGGACTAGAGGTAACCGACGTGCCATTAGGCGAAGGCCCTCTAGATCCGAATCGGCGGGTCGGTGAAGGGCACTGGGCCAACAAAAAAAGAGGCAGGCCTCTGCCTCTAACACCATGGGGGACGCCCCTGGTGTTGTGACGAGGAGGGGGAGTGCCACATCCGGTGGCACTCCAGTGACGAGAAGGGGGGGTGTCACATCCGGTGACATCCCAGTGCCGAGAAGGGGGGGTGTCACATCCGGTGACACCCCAGTGCCGAGAAGGGGGGGTGTCACACCCGGTGACACCCCAGTGCCGAGAAGAGGGGGTGTCACATCCGGTGACACCCCAGTGCCGAGAAGGGGGGGTGTCACACCCGGTGACACCCCAGTGCCGATACCTGGGGATATCACCTTTGGTGATATCCCAGTGACGATGACGGGGGGCACCACGCTCGGTGGTGCTCCAGTACAGTGGAAGGTCCCGGGGGTCGTCACCCCCAGTTCGGAAGGGTCGCAAGCATTCGGTAGTGCTGCGGGCAGTGTTGCAAATGAGGGGATCGCCACCCAGGAAGGCGCCCCCGGGACGAGCGAACGGGTCTCTGTGGTCGACACTAACAGGCCATGGATGCCGCCTACAACCGGGAGCCGCGAGGAAGTCGTCAAGGCCTGGAGTGACTTCATCAAGCAGACTCCAGGCGGAGAGGAGGAAGATATATCCAAGGCAGCGGCGGCGGCTAAGAAAAAGAAAAGGAGGCCTGTAAAACGTTGGTGGGTGCTCGATAACGAGACACCAACAGTACCGGAACAAACACAGTCGGCAAGGAGCAGCCCCCAAAAGTCGGCCACAGAGACCCGCAGAAGAACTAAATCAGCGGAGGTCATTTTTGTGGATGGGTGCTCCCCGGGGGGGTGGAAACCAAAAAGCGTGGAGCCGGCTAAGAACGAGGAGTGGCCAGCTCTCGCAGGTACAGACTCACCAATCCCAGAGGAGCAAAGAACACCACCTTCAACTCCTGTGGCAGCAGTGTGGGACGGAAAAGTCGCAGCGGAACAACGGAGCTGGGGTCCCCAACCCAAAGAAACTAGACGCCCCCAGTACTACAAGCAGCTCTTCGACGAGAAATATAGTAGCTACGTCGAGGGGAACAACATCAAAGTCGTCCCGGAAGCCCTTGAAAAAATACGGGAAAGATCGGTATCCCTGTTAACCTTAGACGCGAAAGGGAAAGGACTCAAAGGTGTGCCAAAGGATACAATGATGGAGCTGCTGGGCGAACTCAACATCATGGCCCAGTACGCGGTCCGGCGTTTCAACGCCATGTGGGAGGTCCTATTGCCGACAAAAGAAGACGCTGAGAAGCTGGCAAGAGGTGACGTCGTGTGGAGAGATATCAAAATTCGACCGGAATATCTCTCCAAGAGGAGAACGACCATAACGGTAACAGGGGTACCGTGCTTCCTCGTCGAAGAGCAGCTGGGGGCCATCCTGTCCCAATATGGCGATGTGGAAGAAATTGAGGCCATAAAAGGACCTAGAAATATCCACACCGGGGACTACCGGCTCCAGATGCGGCTAACCCGCAAAGAATTCCACGGGATCCCAGCCCAATTTACCTGCGAGGGCTGGTCGATGATCGTCATAGTTGAGGGCAGAAGACCACAATGCTGGCATTGCCAGAAAACGGGTCACGTTGCACGATTCTGCCCTCAAAAGAAGACAACAACGGTGGCGACCAAGAAAACCGAGGAGGAAGCAGGAAGAAAATCAAGGGAGGAGAAGAAAGAGGACGAAGCTGGGACCAGTAAGTGGAGCACCGTAACAGCCAGGACAGCCAAGAAAGCAGAGCCGGCTCCACAAACCGTATCACGACCTACGGCGACTACTGCTAAAAGGAAGCTCAGGGGCAGCTCCTCGGGCTCTGAGAGCGACAATGACAAACACCAGGAGAAGAGAGAAAGAAAGGAAGATCAAAAAGACCAGCACCCTGAGCTTCCGGAAAAAACCACCCCCCAGGAAGAAGTTCAGCTTACCCCTCCCCTTTTCACTACCCAGGATTCAGAGATGGAGCAACAAGGAGCTCCGGAAAACAACATCATAGAGGACCCAGAAGTCGAAATACCAGAACACAGAAAGTCGGCGGCCCCTAGGGAAGAAAGGACCAGGAAACTCCCTTTCTGGCCTGGGGAAAAAATATGCACCGCCGACCTAAGCCATACGGTCAGTGACCTCAACGGCCGACAGAAAAAACATATGAAAGAACTGGAAGCCCTCAAGGTGGTCGATGGAAAGGAGGTCACTGACCCAAAGAATTTCAGCAACGCTCCATCTCTCATTACCTTCGTCCGGGTGAACAGGGGAGGTAGAGCTAAAGCCCTCTGGAGGATGATTGAGGAGGGAAAGACAGCCTTCTCAGGATTCAAAATTGTAGACGGGGAGCACCCATCACTCAGCAAAATAGCCAACCAATGTGAAGGGAGGGTCCCACTTTATGTTCACCCTTCCTTTTATAGGGCACTAAAGATGACGTTCCCCCTGGACGTGGGAGGCCTGGCTCGAGACGGACGGCTTACGTCCGAACTGCTCACGGGCAGTCTCGGTCAGGCCTTCGACGTCCTGACCCCCGAGGACTTTAGACCCCTAGTAGAGGAATACTACTAGATAGTGGAAACATGGAAACGAGCTTGAATATAGCTAGTTTAAATGCGAGGGGCATGAGATCCCGAAGCAAGGCTGTTCGCGTGCTGAGGGATCTCGTGGCCCTTGAGGTAGATGTAGCCACCTTGCAAGAGACCCACTTTGTTAGGGCCGGGGACTGCGATGTGCTGGTGAACGATTTTGATGTTTACTCAGCATATGGCAGTCTCTATAGCCGGGGGGTTTCTGTACTAGTGAGTCGCACTCTGTCTGCGACGGTTACACTTGTCCACGCGGACGCTCATGGGAGGTTGGTCGTGGTCGATGTTGCCGTTAAAAGCGGCGCGTTTCGGATCGTGGCAGTTTATGCGCCTAACATCCCCAGCGAGAGGGTTTCCTTTTTTCGGCGGGTGGAGGTGTTTCTCTCTTCGGGTCCGGAGCGGGTAGTTTTAATGGGGGACTGGAATGCCATCCTGGACCCCAGCATAGATAAGGTCGGGGGGGTTAGAGGGTCGGGAGGGTGTGAAAGCAGCCTGTCTGACCTGATGGCCTCGTGCGATCTGGTCGATAGGTTCCGTCTGGATCACCCCGGGAGGGAGATGTGGACGTGGCAATCTAGCTCGGCCGCCTTTACAAGTTCATACTTGGACAGGATGTTAATTAGAAGGGGCGACACAGATTTCCTATCTTGTCCCACGTTCCACTGGTTAGGTCATTCGGACCACAAACTTGTTTTGGCCCGTTTGAAATTAGGTAATAGGCCTAGGTTGGCAGGCTACTGGAAGATGAACGCCTCCTTATTGGAGTCGGTCGACTTCCGGGAGCAGCTGACATTACTAATTCAGAGGGAGTTAGTGGGGGCGGTTACCGGGAGTAGATGGTGGGTTAACCTTAAGGCTACCATTAGGCGCTTTTGTGTCCAATACAGCCAACGCCTCGCGTTAACTAGGGCTCGGACCAAAAGGCACTTAGAGGATAGATTGACCCGGGCGGTGGCAGGGGGGGATTCCCTAGAACTAGCTCTAGTTAAGGGGGACCTCAATCGCTTGGCTAGCGAGCGATATGAAGGTCAGTTAATTAGGGCTAGGTTAGAAAGAGTTTCCAACGAAGCCGTGAAAGTTGACGCTGTTGAGCGTAAGGCTGCCCTAAGACGTGGCTCGGACGGGTACATTCGGGAGGTGAATAACCTGGGAGGGCGTCCTCTCGTGTCGACACGGGAGATCCGCAATGGGTTTCGGCAACATTTGGAGGAGCGCTTCACCAAACTACCCAGACTCCGCGGCCAGGAGTTTGGCAGCTATTTAGCTGGCTCGCCCCGCCTTACTGCGGCCCGAGCGGCTAGCTGCGAGGGGATGGTTACGGAGCGTGAGGTCATTACTGCGTTGAAGCAGGTTGGCCGCAACAAATCTCCGGGGCTCGATGGTTTACCTTACGAACTGTTCTTGAGGCTGTCGCCCATGTTTGTGCCCCTTCTAACGGGCGTGTTTAACCACTGGTTTGCCCAGGACTCGATCCCGAGGCAGGTAACCAAAGGAGTGGTCACGCTTCTGAAGAAGGGGAACCAACATGGAGGGGGGAATCTAGATGACTATAGGCCCATCACTCTGCTTAACGCAGATTTCAAGATTTTGTCCCGCGTTCTTGCGAATCGACTGCAGGCTGTTATCGGCGACTTGGTCGAACCGGATCAGAACTACGCTGTGAAGGATCGATCGATTCAAAACAATCTGCACTTGATTCGCACGATCTTAGAGGGGGTAGAAGACGACACAGAAGCCGCGCTGATCAATTTAGATCAGTCCAAGGCGTTCGACAGGGTGGACCATGGGTTCCTGAGGGCTGTTGTGGAAACCGCCGGCTTTGGTCCGGACTTCCGCAAGTGGATCTCCGCCCTGTATCGTGATCCCGCGGTAGTGGTGCAAGTTAATGGTAGGTTGTCGGAGTCCTTTGGGGTCTCCCGGTCGGTGCGGCAGGGTTGTCCGCTGTCGCCTCTGCTTTATGTCCTGGCGTTGGAGCCCTTCCTTCGCAAATTAAGGGACGAGGCGGCGAGACCAGTCCTACGCGGCATAGCTCTGCCTGGCGGCAAAGTTGCCAGGGTGTCCGCGTACGCCGATGACGTCACCGTGTTCGTCGCACGACGAACCGACATTAAAGCGGTGATAGAGGCGATCGCTGAGTATGAAGTTGTCACAGGGGCCGTGATCAATCGCAGCAAGTCCGTTGGCCTGCGGTTGGGCGCCTGGACCGGGGTAAACTCGCTTCCAGGTGCGTTCGGCTGGACAGATGGCCCAGTAAAGATCCTCGGTGTGTGGTTCGGGCCGGACCTCCAGCTGGACAAGAATTGGTCGGAAGTACAGACTAAGGTCGAGTCGTCAGTAGGGACTTGGATTCGGAGGAAATTGTCCTTGAAGGGTCGTGCGGAGGCATGTGCTACATACGTGTTTCCGCTGATCCTTTACCGTTTATCTGTTCTTCCCCTGCCTGCGGACCGCTGTAAGGCTTTAGAGCAACTCCTATTCAAACTTCTTTGGGTAGGAGGAAAGCCGTATGTCCGTAGACAGGTCTGTACACAGAAGCTTAGCGAGGGAGGCTTGGGGATGCCTGATCTGCTTAGTCACAAGCACGCAGAAAGATTGGCATTCCTGAGTCGGACACTGATGGAGGAAACGCCCTGGGTACCAGTCGTGGAGCAAGCTTTCCCACGGCTCATATCCAACCCTGCCACTGAAGGTCGCAGAAGACCGGCGGGGGAAAGGTGTTTCCTGACCGAATGCCGAGCCGCCCTTAGGGCATTGCCGGGGTCCAGTGACCTTGCACGGCCTAGGTGGTTGCTATATAGGGACGTAGTGGAGGGGACTGCAAAAGACCCGCTGGTGGAGCGGCTACATCTGTCGAGGGGGGAAGTTCTCTCGCTGTGGAGTTGGGCGCCTGCCAGTAGCTATATTAACAATGCTGAATTTTCGCTTACGTGGAGGCTAGTCCGAGACGCGCTGCCACTCTTCGGCAAACTAGCCAGGGACAATCATGATAGGGATTATTACTATCCCCCGTGCCCACGCTGCAATGATGAAGAGGAGGAGGAAACGAGAGAACACGCGTTCTTTCTTTGCAGCGGGGTGCGGAGTCTCTGGGAGTATGTCGAGGGGGTAACGGCTCGCATCGACCCCGAGCGGTCGGTGCCACTTGATTTAGCGTACGTAGTCGATAATGTGGATCCGCCGTTTGACAGGGAGAAACGGTTGGGGTTTCTAGCGATCCTAGCGGTGGCTAGGTTAGTGACGTGGGTTTCACGTCTGGACATTGTCTATAGGGGGCAGTCCGTTTCCGATCACGATCTGGTTGTTCGCTTTAAGCATCAACTTAAAACGAAAATCAGATGTGATTGGAAAAGATTGCCCCACATCGACTTTGATAGAAGATGGGTGCACAACACTAGTTTGTGCATCCGACGAGGCGCTAGATTTAAGTTCGTGTTTCCACCCTAGTGGTATTGGTCCTAGGGTGCTGAGGTTTCTTTTTTCTCGGAACCCAGCCCAATCAAGACAAGTAATATAAGGTTTACCTTATAATATTGGGTAGTTTTAAGGCTAGATAGGCAGTAACCACCAAGAGTGGATAGCTTGTGCTTTTTATAGGGCCTAGATTAGGGTAGTATGCGTGTGGATCCTGTTCCCATAGCTTTTTATTTTTTGATAGATTGGCACTAGGAGAGCTTCCAAAGATGCCCAAAAGTCCACTTGTTTTATTTTGTCCCAGGCCTATTTTGCCCATTACGTACATTATCTTGGAAGACGCCATCCATCCCTATTATCCCCGACCCTAATTTATTTTCCATACATGTCCCTAGTTCCTCCACTCCCCTTTAGGGAACGACCTGCTTGCTTTCACCCTTTCCCCCCGGGGGAAGAGGACCGGAAGACAGTGGGCGTTTCATATGACAGACCAGCCGTTAGGTAGGGAGGGTCCCCTTACTAACCCGCCCCCATAGGCATTTTGTTAATTTGTTTTCTTTTTATTTTCTTTTTGGGTGTATTTTAGCTTGCCCCCCTCCCCATCATCTCACCCCCATTTATATAAAAAAAAAAAAAAAAAAAAAAAAAAAAAAAAAAAATTAAAACTCTTTAGTTTGTAGATATTTTTCCTTTTAATTTCTTGTATATAATGTTATATGTTCTTCTTTTATCACAGCGTGAATGTCGCCTGCCATCCCGTAAGCTGGGGAGCTGTTATTTTAAGTAGGTCCGGGTAAGAATGTTAGGCGAAACAGTGCGTGATAGAAACTCTAGTATAGGTTTTATAATAAAGTACTTGCTATCTTACGCAAGTCTAGCTAAGGACTAGAAAAGACCCCTTTTTTCCCCCACTCCCCCTTACTGGCCTTTGTGCCTAAGCTTCTTCGTACCCCAAATGAGGCCTTGGCAGTAGATAATGCCAAGGCCGGGGACGAAGGGCTAAATATAATACTTCCCTGGCACCTTTGCTAGGAGCGTTTAGCAACAGCGTGAGATCAAAGTGTAGTATCTGTTCTCAGAAACTACACCAAGACTGACAACGTTCTATACGCAGCCCACTTGGCCAAATTTTGGCCACTTAAGGGTTTTATTTGTCCAGCCTAAAAGGACCGACCCCTTCTTTGGGAGTGTGGTCCTTTCGGCTCACTAACTTTTTGCTTTTCTTTCTTTTTTGCAGGTCCGTCCAGTGTCTGGATCCGACTTAAGCAGCCGGCAGGACTAGAGGTAACCGACGTGCCATTAGGCGAAGGCCCTCTAGATCCGAATCGGCGGGTCGGTGAAGGGCACTGGGCCAACAAAAAAAGAGGCAGGCCTCTGCCTCTAACACCATGGGGGACGCCCCTGGTGTTGTGACGAGGAGGGGGAGTGCCACATCCGGTGGCACTCCAGTGACGAGAAGGGGGGGTGTCACATCCGGTGACATCCCAGTGCCGAGAAGGGGGGGTGTCACATCCGGTGACACCCCAGTGCCGAGAAGGGGGGGTGTCACACCCGGTGACACCCCAGTGCCGAGAAGGGGGGGTGTCACATCCGGTGACACCCCAGTGCCGAGAAGGGGGGGTGTCACACCCGGTGACACCCCAGTGCCGATACCTGGGGATATCACCTTTGGTGATATCCCAGTGACGATGACGGGGGGCACCACGCTCGGTGGTGCTCCAGTACAGTGGAAGGTCCCGGGGGTCGTCACCCCCAGTTCGGAAGGGTCGCAAGCATTCGGTAGTGCTGCGGGCAGTGTTGCAAATGAGGGGATCGCCACCCAGGAAGGCGCCCCCGGGACGAGCGAACGGGTCTCTGTGGTCGACACTAACAGGCCATGGATGCCGCCTACAACCGGGAGCCGCGAGGAAGTCGTCAAGGCCTGGAGTGACTTCATCAAGCAGACTCCAGGCGGAGAGGAGGAAGATATATCCAAGGCAGCGGCGGCGGCTAAGAAAAAGAAAAGGAGGCCTGTAAAACGTTGGTGGGTGCTCGATAACGAGACACCAACAGTACCGGAACAAACACAGTCGGCAAGGAGCAGCCCCCAAAAGTCGGCCACAGAGACCCGCAGAAGAACTAAATCAGCGGAGGTCATTTTTGTGGATGGGTGCTCCCCGGGGGGGTGGAAACCAAAAAGCGTGGAGCCGGCTAAGAACGAGGAGTGGCCAGCTCTCGCAGGTACAGACTCACCAATCCCAGAGGAGCAAAGAACACCACCTTCAACTCCTGTGGCAGCAGTGTGGGACGGAAAAGTCGCAGCGGAACAACGGAGCTGGGGTCCCCAACCCAAAGAAACTAGACGCCCCCAGTACTACAAGCAGCTCTTCGACGAGAAATATAGTAGCTACGTCGAGGGGAACAACATCAAAGTCGTCCCGGAAGCCCTTGAAAAAATACGGGAAAGATCGGTATCCCTGTTAACCTTAGACGCGAAAGGGAAAGGACTCAAAGGTGTGCCAAAGGATACAATGATGGAGCTGCTGGGCGAACTCAACATCATGGCCCAGTACGCGGTCCGGCGTTTCAACGCCATGTGGGAGGTCCTATTGCCGACAAAAGAAGACGCTGAGAAGCTGGCAAGAGGTGACGTCGTGTGGAGAGATATCAAAATTCGACCGGAATATCTCTCCAAGAGGAGAACGACCATAACGGTAACAGGGGTACCGTGCTTCCTCGTCGAAGAGCAGCTGGGGGCCATCCTGTCCCAATATGGCGATGTGGAAGAAATTGAGGCCATAAAAGGACCTAGAAATATCCACACCGGGGACTACCGGCTCCAGATGCGGCTAACCCGCAAAGAATTCCACGGGATCCCAGCCCAATTTACCTGCGAGGGCTGGTCGATGATCGTCATAGTTGAGGGCAGAAGACCACAATGCTGGCATTGCCAGAAAACGGGTCACGTTGCACGATTCTGCCCTCAAAAGAAGACAACAACGGTGGCGACCAAGAAAACCGAGGAGGAAGCAGGAAGAAAATCAAGGGAGGAGAAGAAAGAGGACGAAGCTGGGACCAGTAAGTGGAGCACCGTAACAGCCAGGACAGCCAAGAAAGCAGAGCCGGCTCCACAAACCGTATCACGACCTACGGCGACTACTGCTAAAAGGAAGCTCAGGGGCAGCTCCTCGGGCTCTGAGAGCGACAATGACAAACACCAGGAGAAGAGAGAAAGAAAGGAAGATCAAAAAGACCAGCACCCTGAGCTTCCGGAAAAAACCACCCCCCAGGAAGAAGTTCAGCTTACCCCTCCCCTTTTCACTACCCAGGATTCAGAGATGGAGCAACAAGGAGCTCCGGAAAACAACATCATAGAGGACCCAGAAGTCGAAATACCAGAACACAGAAAGTCGGCGGCCCCTAGGGAAGAAAGGACCAGGAAACTCCCTTTCTGGCCTGGGGAAAAAATATGCACCGCCGACCTAAGCCATACGGTCAGTGACCTCAACGGCCGACAGAAAAAACATATGAAAGAACTGGAAGCCCTCAAGGTGGTCGATGGAAAGGAGGTCACTGACCCAAAGAATTTCAGCAACGCTCCATCTCTCATTACCTTCGTCCGGGTGAACAGGGGAGGTAGAGCTAAAGCCCTCTGGAGGATGATTGAGGAGGGAAAGACAGCCTTCTCAGGATTCAAAATTGTAGACGGGGAGCACCCATCACTCAGCAAAATAGCCAACCAATGTGAAGGGAGGGTCCCACTTTATGTTCACCCTTCCTTTTATAGGGCACTAAAGATGACGTTCCCCCTGGACGTGGGAGGCCTGGCTCGAGACGGACGGCTTACGTCCGAACTGCTCACGGGCAGTCTCGGTCAGGCCTTCGACGTCCTGACCCCCGAGGACTTTAGACCCCTAGTAGAGGAATGCTACTAGATAGTGGAAACATGGAAACGAGCTTGAATATAGCTAGTTTAAATGCGAGGGGCATGAGATCCCGAAGCAAGGCTGTTCGCGTGCTGAGGGATCTCGTGGCCCTTGAGGTAGATGTAGCCACCTTGCAAGAGACCCACTTTGTTAGGGCCGGGGACTGCGATGTGCTGGTGAACGATTTTGATGTTTACTCAGCATATGGCAGTCTCTATAGCCGGGGGGTTTCTGTACTAGTGAGTCGCACTCTGTCTGCGACGGTTACACTTGTCCACGCGGACGCTCATGGGAGGTTGGTCGTGGTCGATGTTGCCGTTAAAAGCGGCGCGTTTCGGATCGTGGCAGTTTATGCGCCTAACATCCCCAGCGAGAGGGTTTCCTTTTTTCGGCGGGTGGAGGTGTTTCTCTCTTCGGGTCCGGAGCGGGTAGTTTTAATGGGGGACTGGAATGCCATCCTGGACCCCAGCATAGATAAGGTCGGGGGGGTTAGAGGGTCGGGAGGGTGTGAAAGCAGCCTGTCTGACCTGATGGCCTCGTGCGATCTGGTCGATAGGTTCCGTCTGGATCACCCCGGGAGGGAGATGTGGACGTGGCAATCTAGCTCGGCCGCCTTTACAAGTTCATACTTGGACAGGATGTTAATTAGAAGGGGCGACACAGATTTCCTATCTTGTCCCACGTTCCACTGGTTAGGTCATTCGGACCACAAACTTGTTTTGGCCCGTTTGAAATTAGGTAATAGGCCTAGGTTGGCAGGCTACTGGAAGATGAACGCCTCCTTATTGGAGTCGGTCGACTTCCGGGAGCAGCTGACATTACTAATTCAGAGGGAGTTAGTGGGGGCGGTTACCGGGAGTTGATGGTAGGTTAACCTTAAGGCTACCATTAGGCGCTTTTGTGTCCAATACAGCCAACGCCTCGCGTTAACTAGGGCTCGGACCAAAAGGCACTTAGAGGATAGATTGACCCGGGCGGTGGCAGGGGGGGATTCCCTAGAACTAGCTCTAGTTAAGGGGGACCTCAATCGCTTGGCTAGCGAGCGATATGAAGGTCAGTTAATTAGGGCTAGGTTAGAAAGAGTTTCCAACGAAGCCGTGAACGTTGACGCTGTTGAGCGTAAGGCTGCCCTAAGACGTGGCTCGGACGGGTACATTCGGGAGGTGAATAACCTGGGAGGGCGTCCTCTCGTGTCGACACGGGAGATCCGCAATGGGTTTCGGCAACATTTGGAGGAGCGCTTCACCAAACTACCCAGACTCCGCGGCCAGGAGTTTGGCAGCTATTTAGCTGGCTCGCCCCGCCTTACTGCGGCCCGAGCGGCTAGCTGCTAGGGGATGGTTACGGAGCGTGAGGTCATTACTGCGTTGAAGCAGGTTGGCCGCAACAAATCTCCGGGGCTCGATGGTTTACCTTACGAACTGTTCTTGAGGCTGTCGCCCATGTTTGTGCCCCTTCTAACGGGCGTGTTTAACCACTGGTTTGCCCAGGACTCGATCCCGAGGCAGGTAACCAAAGGAGTGGTCACGCTTCTGAAGAAGGGGAACCAACATGGAGGGGGGAATCTAGATGACTATAGGCCCATCACTCTGCTTAACGCAGATTTCAAGATTTTGTCCCGCGTTCTTGCGAATCGACTGCAGGCTGTTATCGGCGACTTGGTCGAACCGGATCAGAACTACGCTGTGAAGGATCGATCGATTCAAAACAATCTGCACTTGATTCGCACGATCTTAGAGGGGGTAGAAGACGACACAGAAGCCGCGCTGATCAATTTAGATCAGTCCAAGGCGTTCGACAGGGTGGACCATGGGTTCCTGAGGGCTGTTGTGGAAACCGCCGGCTTTGGTCCGGACTTCCGCAAGTGGATCTCCGCCCTGTATCGTGATCCCGCGGTGGTGGTGCAAGTTAATGGTAGGTTGTCGGAGTCCTTTGGGGTCTCCCGGTCGGTGCGGCAGGGTTGTCCGCTGTCGCCTCTGCTTTATGTCCTGGCGTTGGAGCCCTTCCTTCGCAAATTAAGGGACGAGGCGGCGAGACCAGTCCTACGCGGCATAGCTCTGCCTGGCGGCAAAGTTGCCAGGGTGTCCGCGTACGCCGATGACGTCACCGTGTTCGTCGCACGACGAACCGACATTAAAGCGGTGATAGAGGCGATCGCTGAGTATGAAGTTGTCACAGGGGCCGTGATCAATCGCATCAAGTCCGTTGGCCTGCGGTTGGGCGCCTGGACCGGGGTAAACTCGCTTCCAGGTGCGTTCGGCTGGACAGATGGCCCAGTAAAGATCCTCGGTGTGTGGTTCGGGCCGGACCTCCAGCTGGACAAGAATTGGTCGGAAGTACAGACTAAGGTCGAGTCGTCAGTAGGGACTTGGATTCGGAGGAAATTGTCCTTGAAGGGTCGTGCGGAGGCATGTGCTACATACGTGTTTCCGCTGATCCTTTACCGTTTATCTGTTCTTCCCCTGCCTGCGGACCGCTGTAAGGCTTTAGAGCAACTCCTATTCAAACTTCTTTGGGTAGGAGGAAAGCCGTATGTCCGTAGACAGGTCTGTACACAGAAGCTTAGCGAGGGAGGCTTGGGGATGCCTGATCTGCTAAGTCACAAGCACGCAGAAAGATTGGCATTCCTGAGTCGGACACTGATGGAGGAAACGCCCTGGGTACCAGTCGTGGAGCAAGCTTTCCCACGGCTCATATCCAACCCTGCCGCTGAAGGTCGCAGAAGACCGGCGGGGGAAAGGTGTTTCCTGACCGAATGCCGAGCCGCCCTTAGGGCATTGCCGGGGTCCAGTGACCTTGCACGGCCTAGGTGGTTGCTATATAGGGATGTAGTGGAGGGGACTGCGAAAGACCCGCTGGTGGAGCGGCTACATCTGTCGAGGGGGAAGTTCTCTCGCTGTGGAGTTGGGCGCCTGCCAGTAGCTACATCAACAACGCTGAATTTTCTCTTACGTGGAGGCTAGTCCGAGACGCGCTGCCACTCTTTGGCAAACTAGCCAGGGACGATCATGATAGGGATTATTACTATCCCCCGTGCCCACGCTGCAATGATGAGGAAGAGGAGGAGACGAGAGAACACGCGTTCTTTCTTTGCAGCGGGGTGCGGAGTCTCTGGGAGTATGTCGAAGGGGTAACGGCTCGCATCGACCCCGAGCGGTCGGTGCCACTTGATTTAGCGTACGTAGTCGATAATGTGGATCCGCCGTTTGACAGGGAGAAACGGTTGGGGTTTCTAGCGATCCTAGCGGTGGCTAGGTTAGTGACGTGGGTTTCACGTCTGGACATTGTCTATAGGGGGCAGTCTGTTTCCGATCACGATCTGGTTGTTCGCTTTAAGCATCAACTTAAAACGAAAATCAGATGTGATTGGAAAAGATTGCCCCACATCGACTTTGATAGAAGATGGGTGCACAACACTAGTTTGTGCATCCGACGAGGCGCTAGATTTAAGTTCGTGTTTCCACCCTAGTGGTATTGGTCCTAGGGTGCTGAGGTTTCTTTTTTCTCGGAACCCAGCCCAATCAAGACAAGTAATATAAGGTTTACCTTATAATATTGGGTAGTTTTAAGGCTAGATAGGCAGTAACCACCAAGAGTGGATAGCTTGTGCTTTTTATAGGGCCTAGATTAGGGTAGTATGCGTGTGGATCCTGTTCCCATAGCTTTTTATTTTTTGATAGATTGGCACTAGGAGAGCTTCCAAAGATGCCCAAAAGTCCACTTGTTTTATTTTGTCCCAGGCCTATTTTGCCCATTACGTACATTATCTTGGAAGACGCCATCCATCCCTATTATCCCCGACCCTAATTTATTTTCCATACATGTCCCTAGTTCCTCCACTCCCCTTTAGGGAACGACCTGCTTGCTTTCACCCTTTCCCCCCGGGGGAAGAGGACCGGAAGACAGTGGGCGTTTCATATGACAGACCAGCCGTTAGGTAGGGAGGGTCCCCTTACTAACCCGCCCCCATAGGCATTTTGTTAATTTGTTTTCTTTTTATTTTCTTTTTGGGTGTATTTTAGCTTGCCCCCCTCCCCATCATCTCACCCCCATTTATATAAAAAAAAAAAAAAAAAAAAAAAAAAAATTAAAACTCTTTAGTTTGTAGATATTTTTCCTTTTAATTTCTTGTATATAATGTTATATGTTCTTCTTTTATCACAGCGTGAATGTCGCCTGCCATCCCGTAAGCTGGGGAGCTGTTATTTTAAGTAGGTCCGGGTAAGAATGTTAGGCGAAACAGTGCGTGATAGAAACTCTAGTATAGGTTTTATAATAAAGTACTTGCTATCTTACGCAAGTCTAGCTAAGGACTAGAAAAGACCCCTTTTTTCCCCCACTCCCCCTTACTGGCCTTTGTGCCTAAGCTTCTTCGTACCCCAAATGAGGCCTTGGCAGTAGATAATGCCAAGGCCGGGGACGAAGGGCTAAATATAATACTTCCCTGGCACCTTTGCTAGGAGCGTTTAGCAACAGCGTGAGATCAAAGTGTAGTATCTGTTCTCAGAAACTACACCAAGACTGACAACGTTCTATACGCAGCCCACTTGGCCAAATTTTGGCCACTTAAGGGTTTTATTTGTCCAGCCTAAAAGGACCGACCCCTTCTTTGGGAGTGTGGTCCTTTCGGCTCACTAACTTTTTGCTTTTCTTTCTTTTTTGCAGGTCCGTCCAGTGTCTGGATCCGACTTAAGCAGCCGGCAGGACTAGAGGTAACCGACGTGCCATTAGGCGAAGGCCCTCTAGATCCGAATCGGCGGGTCGGTGAAGGGCACTGGGCCAACAAAAAAAGAGGCAGGCCTCTGCCTCTAACACCATGGGGGACGCCCCTGGTGTTGTGACGAGGAGGGGGAGTGCCACATCCGGTGGCACTCCAGTGACGAGAAGGGGGGGTGTCACATCCGGTGACATCCCAGTGCCGAGAAGGGGGGGTGTCACATCCGGTGACACCCCAGTGCCGAGAAGGGGGGGTGTCACACCCGGTGACACCCCAGTGCCGAGAAGGGGGGGTGTCACATCCGGTGACACCCCAGTGCCGAGAAGGGGGGGTGTCACACCCGGTGACACCCCAGTGCCGATACCTGGGGATATCACCTTTGGTGATATCCCAGTGACGATGACGGGGGGCACCACGCTCGGTGGTGCTCCAGTACAGTGGAAGGTCCCGGGGGTCGTCACCCCCAGTTCGGAAGGGTCGCAAGCATTCGGTAGTGCTGCGGGCAGTGTTGCAAATGAGGGGATCGCCACCCAGGAAGGCGCCCCCGGGACGAGCGAACGGGTCTCTGTGGTCGACACTAACAGGCCATGGATGCCGCCTACAACCGGGAGCCGCGAGGAAGTCGTCAAGGCCTGGAGTGACTTCATCAAGCAGACTCCAGGCGGAGAGGAGGAAGATATATCCAAGGCAGCGGCGGCGGCTAAGAAAAAGAAAAGGAGGCCTGTAAAACGTTGGTGGGTGCTCGATAACGAGACACCAACAGTACCGGAACAAACACAGTCGGCAAGGAGCAGCCCCCAAAAGTCGGCCACAGAGACCCGCAGAAGAACTAAATCAGCGGAGGTCATTTTTGTGGATGGGTGCTCCCCGGGGGGGTGGAAACCAAAAAGCGTGGAGCCGGCTAAGAACGAGGAGTGGCCAGCTCTCGCAGGTACAGACTCACCAATCCCAGAGGAGCAAAGAACACCACCTTCAACTCCTGTGGCAGCAGTGTGGGACGGAAAAGTCGCAGCGGAACAACGGAGCTGGGGTCCCCAACCCAAAGAAACTAGACGCCCCCAGTACTACAAGCAGCTCTTCGACGAGAAATATAGTAGCTACGTCGAGGGGAACAACATCAAAGTCGTCCCGGAAGCCCTTGAAAAAATACGGGAAAGATCGGTATCCCTGTTAACCTTAGACGCGAAAGGGAAAGGACTCAAAGGTGTGCCAAAGGATACAATGATGGAGCTGCTGGGCGAACTCAACATCATGGCCCAGTACGCGGTCCGGCGTTTCAACGCCATGTGGGAGGTCCTATTGCCGACAAAAGAAGACGCTGAGAAGCTGGCAAGAGGTGACGTCGTGTGGAGAGATATCAAAATTCGACCGGAATATCTCTCCAAGAGGAGAACGACCATAACGGTAACAGGGGTACCGTGCTTCCTCGTCGAAGAGCAGCTGGGGGCCATCCTGTCCCAATATGGCGATGTGGAAGAAATTGAGGCCATAAAAGGACCTAGAAATATCCACACCGGGGACTACCGGCTCCAGATGCGGCTAACCCGCAAAGAATTCCACGGGATCCCAGCCCAATTTACCTGCGAGGGCTGGTCGATGATCGTCATAGTTGAGGGCAGAAGACCACAATGCTGGCATTGCCAGAAAACGGGTCACGTTGCACGATTCTGCCCTCAAAAGAAGACAACAACGGTGGCGACCAAGAAAACCGAGGAGGAAGCAGGAAGAAAATCAAGGGAGGAGAAGAAAGAGGACGAAGCTGGGACCAGTAAGTGGAGCACCGTAACAGCCAGGACAGCCAAGAAAGCAGAGCCGGCTCCACAAACCGTATCACGACCTACGGCGACTACTGCTAAAAGGAAGCTCAGGGGCAGCTCCTCGGGCTCTGAGAGCGACAATGACAAACACCAGGAGAAGAGAGAAAGAAAGGAAGATCAAAAAGACCAGCACCCTGAGCTTCCGGAAAAAACCACCCCCCAGGAAGAAGTTCAGCTTACCCCTCCCCTTTTCACTACCCAGGATTCAGAGATGGAGCAACAAGGAGCTCCGGAAAACAACATCATAGAGGACCCAGAAGTCGAAATACCAGAACACAGAAAGTCGGCGGCCCCTAGGGAAGAAAGGACCAGGAAACTCCCTTTCTGGCCTGGGGAAAAAATATGCACCGCCGACCTAAGCCATACGGTCAGTGACCTCAACGGCCGACAGAAAAAACATATGAAAGAACTGGAAGCCCTCAAGGTGGTCGATGGAAAGGAGGTCACTGACCCAAAGAATTTCAGCAACGCTCCATCTCTCATTACCTTCGTCCGGGTGAACAGGGGAGGTAGAGCTAAAGCCCTCTGGAGGATGATTGAGGAGGGAAAGACAGCCTTCTCAGGATTCAAAATTGTAGACGGGGAGCACCCATCACTCAGCAAAATAGCCAACCAATGTGAAGGGAGGGTCCCACTTTATGTTCACCCTTCCTTTTATAGGGCACTAAAGATGACGTTCCCCCTGGACGTGGGAGGCCTGGCTCGAGACGGACGGCTTACGTCCGAACTGCTCACGGGCAGTCTCGGTCAGGCCTTCGACGTCCTGACCCCCGAGGACTTTAGACCCCTAGTAGAGGAATGCTACTAGATAGTGGAAACATGGAAACGAGCTTGAATATAGCTAGTTTAAATGCGAGGGGCATGAGATCCCGAAGCAAGGCTGTTCGCGTGCTGAGGGATCTCGTGGCCCTTGAGGTAGATGTAGCCACCTTGCAAGAGACCCACTTTGTTAGGGCCGGGGACTGCGATGTGCTGGTGAACGATTTTGATGTTTACTCAGCATATGGCAGTCTCTATAGCCGGGGGGTTTCTGTACTAGTGAGTCGCACTCTGTCTGCGACGGTTACACTTGTCCACGCGGACGCTCATGGGAGGTTGGTCGTGGTCGATGTTGCCGTTAAAAGCGGCGCGTTTCGGATCGTGGCAGTTTATGCGCCTAACATCCCCAGCGAGAGGGTTTCCTTTTTTCGGCGGGTGGAGGTGTTTCTCTCTTCGGGTCCGGAGCGGGTAGTTTTAATGGGGGACTGGAATGCCATCCTGGACCCCAGCATAGATAAGGTCGGGGGGGTTAGAGGGTCGGGAGGGTGTGAAAGCAGCCTGTCTGACCTGATGGCCTCGTGCGATCTGGTCGATAGGTTCCGTCTGGATCACCCCGGGAGGGAGATGTGGACGTGGCAATCTAGCTCGGCCGCCTTTACAAGTTCATACTTGGACAGGATGTTAATTAGAAGGGGCGACACAGATTTCCTATCTTGTCCCACGTTCCACTGGTTAGGTCATTCGGACCACAAACTTGTTTTGGCCCGTTTGAAATTAGGTAATAGGCCTAGGTTGGCAGGCTACTGGAAGATGAACGCCTCCTTATTGGAGTCGGTCGACTTCCGGGAGCAGCTGACATTACTAATTCAGAGGGAGTTAGTGGGGGCGGTTACCGGGAGTTGATGGTAGGTTAACCTTAAGGCTACCATTAGGCGCTTTTGTGTCCAATACAGCCAACGCCTCGCGTTAACTAGGGCTCGGACCAAAAGGCACTTAGAGGATAGATTGACCCGGGCGGTGGCAGGGGGGGATTCCCTAGAACTAGCTCTAGTTAAGGGGGACCTCAATCGCTTGGCTAGCGAGCGATATGAAGGTCAGTTAATTAGGGCTAGGTTAGAAAGAGTTTCCAACGAAGCCGTGAACGTTGACGCTGTTGAGCGTAAGGCTGCCCTAAGACGTGGCTCGGACGGGTACATTCGGGAGGTGAATAACCTGGGAGGGCGTCCTCTCGTGTCGACACGGGAGATCCGCAATGGGTTTCGGCAACATTTGGAGGAGCGCTTCACCAAACTACCCAGACTCCGCGGCCAGGAGTTTGGCAGCTATTTAGCTGGCTCGCCCCGCCTTACTGCGGCCCGAGCGGCTAGCTGCTAGGGGATGGTTACGGAGCGTGAGGTCATTACTGCGTTGAAGCAGGTTGGCCGCAACAAATCTCCGGGGCTCGATGGTTTACCTTACGAACTGTTCTTGAGGCTGTCGCCCATGTTTGTGCCCCTTCTAACGGGCGTGTTTAACCACTGGTTTGCCCAGGACTCGATCCCGAGGCAGGTAACCAAAGGAGTGGTCACGCTTCTGAAGAAGGGGAACCAACATGGAGGGGGGAATCTAGATGACTATAGGCCCATCACTCTGCTTAACGCAGATTTCAAGATTTTGTCCCGCGTTCTTGCGAATCGACTGCAGGCTGTTATCGGCGACTTGGTCGAACCGGATCAGAACTACGCTGTGAAGGATCGATCGATTCAAAACAATCTGCACTTGATTCGCACGATCTTAGAGGGGGTAGAAGACGACACAGAAGCCGCGCTGATCAATTTAGATCAGTCCAAGGCGTTCGACAGGGTGGACCATGGGTTCCTGAGGGCTGTTGTGGAAACCGCCGGCTTTGGTCCGGACTTCCGCAAGTGGATCTCCGCCCTGTATCGTGATCCCGCGGTGGTGGTGCAAGTTAATGGTAGGTTGTCGGAGTCCTTTGGGGTCTCCCGGTCGGTGCGGCAGGGTTGTCCGCTGTCGCCTCTGCTTTATGTCCTGGCGTTGGAGCCCTTCCTTCGCAAATTAAGGGACGAGGCGGCGAGACCAGTCCTACGCGGCATAGCTCTGCCTGGCGGCAAAGTTGCCAGGGTGTCCGCGTACGCCGATGACGTCACCGTGTTCGTCGCACGACGAACCGACATTAAAGCGGTGATAGAGGCGATCGCTGAGTATGAAGTTGTCACAGGGGCCGTGATCAATCGCATCAAGTCCGTTGGCCTGCGGTTGGGCGCCTGGACCGGGGTAAACTCGCTTCCAGGTGCGTTCGGCTGGACAGATGGCCCAGTAAAGATCCTCGGTGTGTGGTTCGGGCCGGACCTCCAGCTGGACAAGAATTGGTCGGAAGTACAGACTAAGGTCGAGTCGTCAGTAGGGACTTGGATTCGGAGGAAATTGTCCTTGAAGGGTCGTGCGGAGGCATGTGCTACATACGTGTTTCCGCTGATCCTTTACCGTTTATCTGTTCTTCCCCTGCCTGCGGACCGCTGTAAGGCTTTAGAGCAACTCCTATTCAAACTTCTTTGGGTAGGAGGAAAGCCGTATGTCCGTAGACAGGTCTGTACACAGAAGCTTAGCGAGGGAGGCTTGGGGATGCCTGATCTGCTAAGTCACAAGCACGCAGAAAGATTGGCATTCCTGAGTCGGACACTGATGGAGGAAACGCCCTGGGTACCAGTCGTGGAGCAAGCTTTCCCACGGCTCATATCCAACCCTGCCGCTGAAGGTCGCAGAAGACCGGCGGGGGAAAGGTGTTTCCTGACCGAATGCCGAGCCGCCCTTAGGGCATTGCCGGGGTCCAGTGACCTTGCACGGCCTAGGTGGTTGCTATATAGGGATGTAGTGGAGGGGACTGCGAAAGACCCGCTGGTGGAGCGGCTACATCTGTCGAGGGGGAAGTTCTCTCGCTGTGGAGTTGGGCGCCTGCCAGTAGCTACATCAACAACGCTGAATTTTCTCTTACGTGGAGGCTAGTCCGAGACGCGCTGCCACTCTTTGGCAAACTAGCCAGGGACGATCATGATAGGGATTATTACTATCCCCCGTGCCCACGCTGCAATGATGAGGAAGAGGAGGAGACGAGAGAACACGCGTTCTTTCTTTGCAGCGGGGTGCGGAGTCTCTGGGAGTATGTCGAAGGGGTAACGGCTCGCATCGACCCCGAGCGGTCGGTGCCACTTGATTTAGCGTACGTAGTCGATAATGTGGATCCGCCGTTTGACAGGGAGAAACGGTTGGGGTTTCTAGCGATCCTAGCGGTGGCTAGGTTAGTGACGTGGGTTTCACGTCTGGACATTGTCTATAGGGGGCAGTCTGTTTCCGATCACGATCTGGTTGTTCGCTTTAAGCATCAACTTAAAACGAAAATCAGATGTGATTGGAAAAGATTGCCCCACATCGACTTTGATAGAAGATGGGTGCACAACACTAGTTTGTGCATCCGACGAGGCGCTAGATTTAAGTTCGTGTTTCCACCCTAGTGGTATTGGTCCTAGGGTGCTGAGGTTTCTTTTTTCTCGGAACCCAGCCCAATCAAGACAAGTAATATAAGGTTTACCTTATAATATTGGGTAGTTTTAAGGCTAGATAGGCAGTAACCACCAAGAGTGGATAGCTTGTGCTTTTTATAGGGCCTAGATTAGGGTAGTATGCGTGTGGATCCTGTTCCCATAGCTTTTTATTTTTTGATAGATTGGCACTAGGAGAGCTTCCAAAGATGCCCAAAAGTCCACTTGTTTTATTTTGTCCCAGGCCTATTTTGCCCATTACGTACATTATCTTGGAAGACGCCATCCATCCCTATTATCCCCGACCCTAATTTATTTTCCATACATGTCCCTAGTTCCTCCACTCCCCTTTAGGGAACGACCTGCTTGCTTTCACCCTTTCCCCCCGGGGGAAGAGGACCGGAAGACAGTGGGCGTTTCATATGACAGACCAGCCGTTAGGTAGGGAGGGTCCCCTTACTAACCCGCCCCCATAGGCATTTTGTTAATTTGTTTTCTTTTTATTTTCTTTTTGGGTGTATTTTAGCTTGCCCCCCTCCCCATCATCTCACCCCCATTTATATAAAAAAAAAAAAAAAAAAAAAAAAAAAAAAAAATTAAAACTCTTTAGTTTGTAGATATTTTTCCTTTTAATTTCTTGTATATAATGTTATATGTTCTTCTTTTATCACAGCGTGAATGTCGCCTGCCATCCCGTAAGCTGGGGAGCTGTTATTTTAAGTAGGTCCGGGTAAGAATGTTAGGCGAAACAGTGCGTGATAGAAACTCTAGTATAGGTTTTATAATAAAGTACTTGCTATCTTACGCAAGTCTAGCTAAGGACTAGAAAAGACCCCTTTTTTCCCCCACTCCCCCTTACTGGCCTTTGTGCCTAAGCTTCTTCGTACCCCAAATGAGGCCTTGGCAGTAGATAATGCCAAGGCCGGGGACGAAGGGCTAAATATAATACTTCCCTGGCACCTTTGCTAGGAGCGTTTAGCAACAGCGTGAGATCAAAGTGTAGTATCTGTTCTCAGAAACTACACCAAGACTGACAACGTTCTATACGCAGCCCACTTGGCCAAATTTTGGCCACTTAAGGGTTTTATTTGTCCAGCCTAAAAGGACCGACCCCTTCTTTGGGAGTGTGGTCCTTTCGGCTCACTAACTTTTTGCTTTTCTTTCTTTTTTGCAGGTCCGTCCAGTGTCTGGATCCGACTTAAGCAGCCGGCAGGACTAGAGGTAACCGACGTGCCATTAGGCGAAGGCCCTCTAGATCCGAATCGGCGGGTCGGTGAAGGGCACTGGGCCAACAAAAAAAGAGGCAGGCCTCTGCCTCTAACACCATGGGGGACGCCCCTGGTGTTGTGACGAGGAGGGGGAGTGCCACATCCGGTGGCACTCCAGTGACGAGAAGGGGGGGTGTCACATCCGGTGACACCCCAGTGCCGAGAAGGGGGGGTGTCACATCCGGTGACACCCCAGTGCCGAGAAGGGGGGGGTGTCACACCCGGTGACACCCCAGTGCCGAGAAGGGGGGGTGTCACACCCGGTGACACCCCAGTGCCGAGAAGGGGGGGTGTCACACCCGGTGACACCCCAGTGCCGAAACGCGGGGATATCACCTTCGGGGATATCCTCGTACCGTTAATGAGGGGGAATGCCACGCCCACTGACTCTCCGGTGTCGGTTTCGGGGGTCGCTACCCCCAGTTCCAGCATGGAGAGTTCGATGGAGAACCTAGACTCCTGGAAAAATGTTGTCCAGGGCCCACCTGGCGGAAGGCTTGCCTACAAGGCTAGGAAGCCTGTTAAAAAATGGTGGGTCCCGGACGAACCCAGAGAAACGCAATCAGAAGCAAGTAGCCCCCAGAAAGCTGACACCGGGGAGTTAAGGAAAACAAAATCCCTCGAGGTCATCGTGATAGATGGGTGCTCCTCGTCCAAGACTACACCAAAGACACCAGCCAGCACGGCGGAGTGGCCAGCCCTCACAAGCGACGACTCCCCGATAACGCCAGCCCAAAGACCAAAGGACCAGACAGCCGGGACCAGCACGCCAGGGGAACCCCAGACGTCGGGAGCCTGGGCCGAAAAGGACAGCGGCAAAACAAAAACTCCGGATTTTTACAAGGACCTCTTGGAGACCAAGTACATGGAACTCATCGAGGGAAATACCATCAAGACCCTGCCCGGTACTTGGGACGACATAAAAGAAAGAACGCTGTCCTTTATAACTTTTGACGCAGGAGGAAAGGGACTCACCGGGGTTTCCCTGGAGAAAATGCTAGAAACAATAAGCCAGCTAAAAATTCCGGCCCAGTATTTGGTAAAGAGACTCCGTTCCACGTGGGATGTCCTTTTGCCATCAAAGGAGGTGGCGATAAGTTGGGCAAAAGGAGACCTCACGTGGAAAGACATACGCCTCAGGCCGGAATACTTGTCAAGGAGGCAGGTAACTGTCACAGTGCTGGGAGTCCCGTGTTTTATCGGGGAGGATCTGCTAGGCGCAACATTCTCACAGTTTGGGCAGGTCGAAGGTGTACATCCTGTCAAGGGTCCCCGGAACATCATCACGGGGACCTACAAGATCTACATAAGGATAGACCGAAAGAATTTCCACCAGATCCCTGCCCAGCTGACATGTGAGGGCTGGAACATGGCAGTAATAGTAGAGGGGAGAAGACCGCTGTGCTGGCTTTGCCTGAAGCCCGGACACATGGCCCGCTTCTGTCCTACAAGAAAGGACGCTCCGAAAACAAAGGAAGCCACTACGAGTCCACAAACAGAACAACCCAAGGAAGGACAGAAGCCGGCAAAGACAAAGGGGGAGAACGAATGGAGCAAAGTCGCCGCAAAAGGCAAGAAGACGGAGGTGGCCCCCACAACACCGAGGGCAGTTGCGGCGACTACTAAGAGGAAGCTCCCGGTAAGCTCCTCAGAGTCGGAGGAAGAAGAACGTGCCCCAAAACTCAAGAACAAGGAGAAGCGAGAGAGGAAGGAGCTGCCGAAAGACACAGAACAGGAGCTTCCTCTAGAAGAAAACACCAATGAGACTCCCCCTGAGTCTATGGAAGACGTAACAGCTGAGCCTCCAGCATCTCTCACCAAAGAAGCTCAGCCTACCCCTCCCCTATTCAACACTCCAGAGCCGGAAAGAACAGCTCCGGAAGACCAGCAAGCGGCGTCGGCGCAGAAAGCAGTGGAAGAAAAGGCGCCCTCCAGGACGGAAAAAACAAGAAAATATCCTTTTTGGCCTGGGGAGCGCCTTTGCGACGCAGAACTAGCTGTCGGGGACCTAAACGGTACGCAGAAAAAGAATCTCCGGCAGCTAGAAAAGTTAACAACTGTAGACTGCAAGAACATCACGGACCCACGAAATTTCGCCGACGCCCCGAATCTCATCACCTTCGTGCGGCCAAATAGGGGAGGAAGATCAAAGGCACTATGGAGGATGCTGGAGGCAGGAAAAACAACTTTCCCGGGCTTCAGGCTCATGGACGAGGAGCACCCATCTCTGACAAAAATTGCTAAGCAATGTGAAGGTCGGGTCCCTATTTACGTTCACCCCTCTTTCTATAGGGCAATTAAATTGACGTTCCCCTTGGACGTGGGGGGTCTGGCCAGGAACGGGCGGCTTACGCCCGACCTGCTCAAGGGCAGTCTGGGCCAGACCTTCGACGTCCTCTCTCCCGAGGACTTTAGACCCCTAGTAGAGGAATACTACTAGGTAGTGGAAACATGGAAACGAGCCTAAATTTAGCTAGTTTAAATGCGAGGGGCATGAGATCCCGAAGCAAGGCTGTTCGCGTGCTGAGGGATCTCGTGGCCCTTGAGGTAGACATAGCCACCTTGCAAGAGACCCACTTTGTTGGGGCCGGGGACTGCGATGTGCTGGTGAACGATTTTGATGTTTACTCAGCATATGGCAGTCTCTATAGCCGGGGGGTCTCTGTACTAGTGAGTCGCACTCTGTCTGCGACGGTTACACTTGTCCACGCGGACGCTCATGGGAGGCTGGTCGTGGTCGATGTTGCCGTTAAAAGCGGCGCGTTTCGGATCGTGGCAGTTTATGCGCCTAACATCCCCAGCGAGAGGGTTTCCTTTTTTCGGCGGGTGGAGGTGTTTCTCTCTTCGGGTCCGGAGCGGGTAGTTTTAATGGGGGACTGGAATGCCATCCTGGACCCCAATATAGATAGGGTCGGGGGGGTTAGAGGGTCGGGAGGGTGTGAAAGCAGCCTGTCTGACCTGATGGCCTCGTGCGATCTGGTCGATAGGTTCCGTCTGGATCACCCCGGGAGGGAGATGTGGACGTGGCAATCTAGTTCGGCCGCCTTTACAAGTTCATACTTGGACAGGATGTTAATTAGAAGGGGCGACACAGATTTCCTATCTTGCCCCACGTTCCACTGGTTAGGTCATTCGGACCACAAACTTGTTTTGGCCCGTTTGAAATTAGGTAATAGGCCTAGGTTGGCAGGCTACTGGAAGATGAACGCCTCCTTATTGGAGTCGGTCGACTTCCGGGAGCAGCTGACATTACTAATTCAGAGGGAGTTAGTGGGGGCGGTTACCGGGAGTAGATGGTGGGTTAACCTTAAGGCTACCATTAGGCGCTTTTGTGTCCAATACAGCCAACGCCTCGCGTTAACTAGGGCTCGGACCAAAAGGCACTTAGAGGATAGATTGACCCGGGCGGTGGCAGGGGGGGATTCCCTAGAACTAGCTCTGGTTGGGGGGGGCCTCAATCGCTTGGCTAGCGAGCGATGTGAGGGTCAGTTGGTTGGGGCTGGGTTGGAAAGAGTTTCCAGCGAGGCCGTGAGCGTTGACGCTGTTGAGCGTGAGGCTGCCCTAAGACGTGGCTCGGACGGGTACATTCGGGAGGTGAGTGGCCTGGGAGGGCGTCCTCTCGTGTCGACGCGGGGGATCTGCAGTGGGTTTCGGCAGCATTTGGAGGAGCGCTTCGCCAAGCTGCCCAGGCTCCGCGGCCGGGAGTTTGGCAGCTGTTTGGCTGGCTCGCCCCGCCTTACTGCGGCCCGAGCGGCTAGCTGCGAGGGGATGGTTACGGAGCGTGAGGTCATTACTGCGTTGAAGCAGGTTGGCCGCAACAAATCTCCGGGGCTCGATGGTTTACCTTACGAACTGTTCTTGAGGCTGTCGCCCATGTTTGTGCCCCTTCTGACGGGCGTGTTTAACCACTGGTTTGCCCAGGACTCGATCCCGAGGCAGGTAACCAAAGGAGTGGTCACGCTTCTGAAGAAGGGGAACCAACATGGAGGGGGGAATCTAGATGACTATAGGCCCATCACTCTGCTTAACGCAGACTTCAAGATTTTGTCCCGCGTTCTTGCGAATCGACTGCAGGCTGTTATCGGCGACTTGGTCGAACCGGATCAGAACTACGCTGTGAAGGATCGATCGATTCAAAACAATCTGCACTTGATTCGCACGATCTTAGAGGGGGTAGAAGACGACACAGAAGCCGCGCTGATCAATTTAGATCAGTCCAAGGCGTTCGAGCGGGTGGACCATGGGTTCCTGAGGGCTGTTGTGGAAACCGCCGGCTTTGGTCCGGACTTCCGCAAGTGGATCTCCGCCCTGTATCGTGATCCCGCGGTGGTGGTGCAAGTTAATGGTAGGTTGTCGGAGTCCTTTGGGGTCTCCCGGTCGGTGCGGCAGGGTTGTCCGCTGTCGCCTCTGCTTTATGTCCTGGCGTTGGAGCCCTTCCTTCGCAAATTAAGGGACGAGGCGGCGAGACCAGTCCTACGCGGCATAGCTCTGCCTGGCGGCAAAGTTGCCAGGGTGTCCGCGTACGCCGATGACGTCACCGTGTTCGTCGCACGACGAACCGACATTGAAGCGGTGATAGAGGCGATCGCTGAGTATGAAGTTGTCACAGGGGCCGTGATCAATCGCAGCAAGTCCGTTGGCCTGCGGTTGGGCGCCTGGACCGGGGTAAACTCGCTTCCAGGTGCGTTCGGCTGGACAGATGGCCCAGTAAAGATCCTCGGTGTGTGGTTCGGGCCGGACCTCCAGCTGGACAAGAATTGGTCGGAAGTACAGACTAAGGTCGAGTCGTCAGTAGGGACTTGGATTCGGAGGAAATTGTCCTTGAAGGGTCGTGCGGAGGCATGTGCTACATACGTGTTTCCGCTGATCCTTTACCGTTTATCTGTTCTTCCCCTGCCTGCGGACCGCTGTAAGGCTTTAGAGCAACTCCTATTCAAACTTCTTTGGGTAGGAGGAAAGCCGTATGTCCGTAGACAGGTCTGTACACAGAAGCTTAGCGAGGGAGGCTTGGGGATGCCTGATCTGCTTAGTCACAAGCACGCAGAAAGATTGGCATTCCTGAGTCGGACACTGATGGAGGAAACGCCCTGGGTACCAGTCGTGGAGCAAGCTTTCCCACGGCTCATATCCAACCCTGCCGCTGAAGGTCGCAGAAGACCGGCGGGGGAAAGGTGTTTCCTGACCGAATGCCGAGCCGCCCTTAGGGCATTGCCGGGGTCCAGTGACCTTGCACGGCCTAGGTGGTTGCTATATAGGGACGTAGTGGAGGGGACTGCAAAAGACCCGCTGGTGGAGCGGCTACATCTGTCGAGGGGGGAAGTTCTCTCGCTGTGGAGTTGGGCGCCTGCCAGTAGCTATATTAACAATGCTGAATTTTCGCTTACGTGGAGGCTAGTCCGAGACGCGCTGCCACTCTTCGGCAAACTAGCCAGGGACGATCATGATAGGGATTATTACTATCCCCCGTGCCCACGCTGCAATGATGAAGAAGAGGAGGAAACGAGAGAACACGCGTTCTTTCTTTGCAGCGGGGTGCGGAGTCTCTGGGAGTATGTCGAGGGGGTAACGGCTCGCATCGACCCCGAGCAGTCGGTGCCACTTGATTTAGCGTACGTAGTCGATAATGTGGATCCGCCGTTTGACAGGGAGAAACGGTTGGGGTTTCTAGCGATCCTAGCGGTGGCTAGGTTAGTGACGTGGGTTTCACGTCTGGACATTGTCTATAGGGGGCAGTCTGTTTCCGATCACGATCTGGTTGTTCGTTTTAAGCATCAACTTAAAACGAAAGTCAGATGTGATTGGAAAAGATTGCCCCACATCGACTTTGATAGAAGATGGGTGCACAACACTAGTTTGTGCATCCGACGAGGCGCTAGATTTAAGTTCGTGTTTCCACCCTAGTGGTATTGGTCCTAGGGTGCTGAGGTTTCTTTTTTCTCGGAACCCAGCCCAATCAAGACAAGTAATATAAGGTTTACCTTATAATATTGGGTAGTTTTTAAGGCTAGATAGGCAGTAACCACCAAGAGTGGATAGCTTGTGCTTTTTATAGGGCCTAGATTAGGGTAGTATGCGTGTGGATCCTGCTCCCATAGCTTTTTATTTTTTGATAGATTGGCACTAGGAGAGCTTCCAAAGATGCCCAATAGTCCACTTGTTTTATTTTGTCCCAGGCCTATTTTTGCCCATTACGTACATTATCTTGGAAGACGCCATCCATCCCTATTATCCCCGACCCTAATTTATTTTCCATACATGTCCCTAGTTCCTCCACTCCCCTTTAGGGAACGACCTGCTTGCTTTCACCCTTTCCCCCCGGGGGAAGAGGACCGGAAGACAGTGGGCGTTTCATATGACAGACCAGCCGTTAGGTAGGGAGGGTCCCCTTACTAACCCGCCCCCATAGGCATTTTGTTAATTTGTTTTCTTTTTATTTCTTTTTGGGTGTATTCTAGTTTGCCCCCCTCCCCATCATCTCACCCCCATTTATATAAAAAAAAAAAAAAAAAAAAAAAATTAAAACTCTTTAGTTTGTAGATATTTTTCCTTTTAATTTCTTGTATATAATGTTATATGTTCTTCTTTTATCACAGCGTGAATGTCGCCTGCCATCCCGTAAGCTGGGGAGCTGTTATTTTAAGTAGGTCCGGGTAAGAATGTTAGGCGAAACAGTGCGTGATAGAAACTCTAGTATAGGTTTTATAATAAAGTACTTGCTATCTTACGCAAGTCTAGCTAAGGACTAGAAAAGACCCCTTTTTCCCCCACTCCCCCTTACTGGCCTTTGTGCCTAAGCTTCTTCGTACCCCAAATGAGGCCTTGGCAGTAGATAATGCCAAGGCCGGGGACGAAGGGCTAAATATTATACTTCCCTGGCACCTTTGCTAGGAGCGTTTAGCAACAGCGTGAGATCAAAGTGTAGTATCTGTTCTCAGAAACTACACCAAGACTGACAACGTTCTATACGCAGCCCACTTGGCCAAATTTTGGCCACTTAAGGGTTTTATTTGTCCAGCCTAAAAGGACCGACCCCTTCTTTGGGAGTGTGGTCCTTTCGGCTCACTAACTGCCTTTGATTTTCTTTCTTTTTTGCAGGTCCGTCCAGTGTCTGGATCCGACTTAAGCAGCCGGCAGGACTAGAGGTAACCGACGTGCCATTAGGCGAAGGCCCTCTAGCTCCGAATCGGCGGGTCGGTGAAGGGCACTGGGCCAACAAAAAAAGAGGCAGGCCTCTGCCTCTAACACCATGGGGGACGCCCCTGGTGTTGTGACGAGGAGGGGGAGTGCCACATCCGGTGGCACTCCAGTGACGAGAAGGGGGGGTGTCACATCCGGTGACACCCCAGTGCCGAGAAGGGGGGTGTCACATCCGGTGACACCCCAGTGCCGAGAAGGGGGGGTGTCACACCCGGTGACACCCCAGTGCCGATACCTGGGGATATCACCTTTGGTGATATCCCAGCGACGATTACGGGGGGCACCACACCCGGTGGTGCTCCAGTGCAGTGGGCTGTCCCGGGGGTCGCCACCCCCAGTTCGAGAGCGGTACCAGGGGTCGTTAGGTCGAAAGCTAGTTCGGGGGCTGCTGCCTGGGTGGACCTCGACAGGCCAGAAACATCATCCCCACCATTAGTCGACACCACGAGGGAGGACGAGCTGGCTACGTGGAGGAAACTCGTCCAGGGCACACCTGGTGGAGAAGGCGCACCCGGCAAGAAGAGGAGACCAGTAAAGAAATGGTGGGCCCTGGACGACCAAGCAGCCATTAGGCCATCTCAGTCGGAAGCCAGCAGCCCCCAGAAAGTCGAAACTGACCTCAGGAAGACCAGGTCACTGGATGTTATTGTGGTTGATGGGTGCTCCCCGGGGGGGTGGAAAGCCAAAAGCGTCGAGCCGGCAGGAAAGGAGGAGTGGCCAGCCCTCGCAGGCACAGATTCGCCTCCAATACCACAGGAACAAAGGACACCACCGGCAACCCCTGCGGCGCCAGGGTGGACAACACAACAACAACAACAAGAACAGCGGAGCTGGGGTCCCCAACTAAAGGAAACAAGATCCCCCCAGTATTACAAGCAGCTCTTCGATGAGAAATACAAGAACTACGTCGAGGGCAACAACATCTCAGTCGTCCCGGAAGCCCTCGACAAGATCCGGGAAAGGTCCGTATCCCTGTTGACCTTAGACGCCAAGGGCAAGGGGTTAAAAGGAGTGCCCAAGGATAGGATGATGGTGCTACTGGGCGAACTAAACATCAACGCCCAATATGCAGTCAGGCGTTTCAATGCAATGTGGGAGGTACTCTTGCCGACAAAAGAAGATGCCGAGAAATTGGCAAGAGGAGACGTCGTCTGGCAAGACATTAAGATTCGCCCAGAGTACCTCTCCAAGAGGAGAACGACCGTAACGGTAACAGGGGTACCGTGCTTCCTCATCGAGGAGCAGCTGGGGGCCATCTTATCCCAATATGGGGACGTGGAAGACATTCAACCCATAAAAGGACCCAGAAACATCCACACCGGGGACTACCGGCTCCAGATGCGGTTGACCCGCAAAGAATTCTTTGCAATCCCAGCACAATTTACCTGCGAGGGCTGGTCGATGGTCGTCATTGTAGAGGGCAGAAGGCCACAATGCTGGCAATGCCAGAAAACGGGCCACGTTGCCAGATTCTGCCCTCTAAAGAAGACAACGGCCGAGACGACCAAAAAGACAGAAGAAGCTGCTGGAAAAGAGGAAACACTAAAAGAGGCCGAAGCTAGCACCAGCAAATGGAGTACGGTCGCAGCAAAAAAATCGAAGAAGGCCGAGCCGGCTCCACAATCACCACCACGACCGACGGCAACCACGACAAAAAGAAAACAAAGGGGCAGCTCCTCCAGCTCCGAGAGTGAAGAAGACCAGCACCAGGAGAAAAGAGAGAGAAAGGAGGAGCAAAAAGACCAGCGCCCTGAGCTTCCTGATAAAACCACCCCCCAGAAAGAAGTTCAGCCCACCCCTCCCCTGTTCACCACCCAGGATTCAGAGATGGAGCAATCGGGAGCTCCTGAAAATCCAAAACCAACCATAGAAGCACCGAAGGAAAAAGAACTGACAAAGCCGGCGGCCCCAAGGGAGGAAAGGACCAGGAAACTCCCTTTCTGGCCCGGGGAAAAAATCTGCTCCGCCGACTTAAGCCACACGGTCAGTGACCTCAACGGCCGTCAGAAAAAATTTTTAAAAGAACTGGAAGCTCTAAAGGTCGTTGATGGGAAGGAGGTCACTGACCCAAAGAATTTCAGTGAGGCTCCATCTCTTATAACCTTCGTCCGTGTGAACAGGGGAGGCAGAGCAAAAGCTCTTTGGAAAATGATAGAAGAAGGCAAAAAGGCCTTCAAAGAATGTAAAATTGTCGACGGGGAGCACCCATAACTAGGCAAGATAGCCAAACAGTGTGAAGGGAGGGTCCCACTTTATGTTCACCCTTCCTTTTATAGGGCACTAAAGATGACGTTCCCCCTGGACGTGGGAGGCCTGGCTCGAGACGGACGGCTTACGTCCGACCTGCTCACGGGCAGTCTCGGTCAGGCCTTCGACGTCCTGACCCCCGAGGACTTTAGACCCCTAGTAGAGGAATACTACTAGGTAGTGGAAACATGGAAACGAGCTTAAATTTAGCTAGTTTAAATGCGAGGGGCATGAGATCCCGAAGCAAGGCTGTTCGCGTGCTGAGGGATCTCGTGGCCCTTGAGGTAGATATAGCCACCTTGCAAGAGACCCACTTTGTTGGGGCCGGGGACTGCGATGTGCTGGTGAACGATTTTGATGTTCACTCAGCATATGGCAGTCTCTATAGCCGGGGGGTTTCTGTACTAGTGAGTCGCACTCTGTCTGCGACGGTTACACTTGTCCACGCGGACGCTCATGGGAGGTTGGTCGTGGTCGATGTTGCCGTTAAAAGCGGCGCGTTTCGGATCGTGGCAGTTTATGCGCCTAACATCCCCAGCGAGAGGGTTTCCTTTTTTCGGCGGGTGGAGGTGTTTCTCTCTTCGGGTCCGGAGCGGGTAGTTTTAATGGGGGACTGGAATGCCATCCTGGACCCCAGCATAGATAAGGTCGGGGGGGTTAGAGGGTCGGGAGGGTGTGAAAGCAGCCTGTCTGACCTGATGGCCTCGTGCGATCTGGTCGATAGGTTCCGTCTGGATCACCCCGGGAGGGAGATGTGGACGTGGCAATCTAGCTCGGCCGCCTTTACAAGTTCATACTTGGACAGGATGTTAATTAGAAGGGGCGACACAGATTTCCTATCTTGCCCCACGTTCCACTGGTTAGGTCATTCGGACCACAAACTTGTTTTGGCCCGTTTGAAATTAGGTAATAGGCCTAGGTTGGCAGGCTACTGGAAGATGAACGCCTCCTTATTGGAGTCGGTCGACTTCCGGGAGCAGCTGACATTACTAATTCAGAGGGAGTTAGTGGGGGCGGTTACCGGGAGTAGATGGTGGGTTAACCTTAAGGCTACCATTAGGCGCTTTTGTGTCCAATACAGCCAACGCCTCGCGTTAACTAGGGCTCGGACCAAAAGGCACTTAGAGGATAGATTGACCCGGGCGGTGGCAGGGGGGGATTCCCTAGAACTAGCTCTAGTTAAGGGGGACCTCAATCGCTTGGCTAGCGAGCGATATGAAGGTCAGTTAATTAGGGCTAGGTTAGAAAGAGTTTCCAACGAAGCCGTGAACGTTGACGCTGTTGAGCGTAAGGCTGCCCTAAGACGTGGCTCGGACGGGTACATTCGGGAGGTGAATAACCTGGGAGGGCGTCCTCTCGTGTCGACACGGGAGATCTGCAATGGGTTTCGGCAACATTTGGAGGAGCGCTTCACCAAACTACCCAGACTCCGCGGCCAGGAGTTTGGCAGCTATTTAGCTGGCTCGCCCCGCCTTACTGCGGCCCGAGCGGCTAGCTGCGAGGGGATGGTTACGGAGCGTGAGGTCATTACTGCGTTGAAGCAGGTTGGCCGCAACAAATCTCCGGGGCTCGATGGTTTACCTTACGAACTGTTCTTGAGGCTGTCGCCCATGTTTGTGCCCCTTCTGACGGGCGTGTTTAACCACTGGTTTGCCCAGGACTCGATCCCGAGGCAGGTAACCAAAGGAGTGGTCACGCTTCTGAAGAAGGGGAACCAACATGGAGGGGGGAATCTAGATGACTATAGGCCCATCACTCTGCTTAACGCAGATTTCAAGATTTTGTCCCGCGTTCTTGCGAATCGACTGCAGGCTGTTATCGGCGACTTGGTCGAACCGGATCAGAACTACGCTGTGAAGGATCGATCGATTCAAAACAATCTGCACTTGATTCGCACGATCTTAGAGGGGGTAGAAGACGACACAGAAGCCGCGCTGATCAATTTAGATCAGTCCAAGGCGTTCGACAGGGTGGACCATGGGTTCCTGAGGGCTGTTGTGGAAACCGCCGGCTTTGGTCCGGACTTCCGCAAGTGGATCTCCGCCCTGTATCGTGATCCCGCGGTGGTGGTGCAAGTTAATGGTAGGTTGTCGGAGTCCTTTAGGGTCTCCCGGTCGGTGCGGCAGGGTTGTCCGCTGTCGCCTCTGCTTTATGTCCTGGCGTTGGAGCCCTTCCTTCGCAAATTAAGGGACGAGGCGGCGAGACCAGTCCTACGCGGCATAGCTCTGCCTGGCGGCAAAGTTGCCAGGGTGTCCGCGTACGCCGATGACGTCACCGTGTTCGTCGCACGACGAACCGACATTAAAGCGGTGATAGAGGCGATCGCTGAGTATGAAGTTGTCACAGGGGCCGTGATCAATCGCAGCAAGTCCGTTGGCCTGCGGTTGGGCGCCTGGACCGGGGTAAACTCGCTTCCAGGTGCGTTCGGCTGGACAGATGGCCCAGTAAAGATCCTCGGTGTGTGGTTCGGGCCGGACCTCCAGCTGGACAAGAATTGGTCGGAAGTACAGACTAAGGTCGAGTCGTCAGTAGGGACTTGGATTCGGAGGAAATTGTCCTTGAAGGGTCGTGCGGAGGCATGTGCTACATACGTGTTTCCGCTGATCCTTTACCGTTTATCTGTTCTTCCCCTGCCTGCGGACCGCTGTAAGGCTTTAGAGCAACTCCTATTCAAACTTCTTTGGGTAGGAGGAAAGCCGTATGTCCGTAGACAGGTCTGTACACAGAAGCTTAGCGAGGGAGGCTTGGGGATGCCTGATCTGCTTAGTCACAAGCACGCAGAAAGATTGGCATTCCTGAGTCGGACACTGATGGAGGAAACGCCCTGGGTACCAGTCGTGGAGCAAGCTTTCCCACGGCTCATATCCAACCCTGCCGCTGAAGGTCGCAGAAGACCGGCGGGGGAAAGGTGTTTCCTGACCGAATGCCGAGCCGCCCTTAGGGCATTGCCGGGGTCCAGTGACCTTGCACGGCCTAGGTGGTTGCTATATAGGGATGTAGTGGAGGGGACTGCGAAAGACCCGCTGGTGGAGCGGCTACATCTGTCGAGGGGGGAAGTTCTCTCGCTGTGGAGTTGGGCGACTGCCAGTAGCTACATCAACAACGCTGAATTTTCTATTACGTGGAGGCTAGTCCGAGACGCGCTGCCACTCTTCGGCAAACTAGCCAGGGACGATCATGATAGGGATTATTACTATCCCCCGTGCCCACGCTGCAATGATGAAGAAGAGGAGGAGACGAGAGAACACGCGTTCTTTCTTTGCAGCGGGGTGCGGAGTCTCTGGGAGTATGTCGAGGGGGTGACGGCTCGCATCGACCCCGAGCGGTCGGTGCCACTTGATTTAGCGTACGTAGTCGATAATGTGGATCCGCCGTTTGACAGGGAGAAACGGTTTGGGTTTCTAGCGATCCTAGCGGTGGCTAGGTTAGTGACGTGGGTTTCACGTCTGGACATTGTCTATAGGGGGCAGTCTGTTTCCGATCACGATCTGGTCGTTCGTTTTAAGCATCAACTTAAAACGAAAATCAGATGTGATTGGAAAAGATTGCCCCACATCGACTTTGATAGAAGATGGGTGCACAACACTAGTTTGTGCATCCGACGAGGCGCTAGATTTAAGTTCGTGTTTCCACCCTAGTGGTATTGGTCCTAGGGTGCTGAGGTTTCTTTTTTCTCGGAACCCAGCCCAATCAAGACAAGTAATATAAGGTTTACCTTATAATATTGGGTAGTTTTAAGGCTAGATAGGCAGTAACCACCAAGAGTGGATAGCTTGTGCTTTTTATAGGGCCTAGATTAGGGTAGTATGCGTGTGGATCCTGCTCCCATAGATTTTTATTTTTTGATAGATTGGCACTAGGAGAGCTTCCAAAGATGCCCAAAAGTCCACTTGTTTTATTTTGTCCCAGGCCTATTTTGCCCATTACGTACATTATCTTGGAAGACGCCATCCATCCCTATTATCCCCGACCCTAATTTATTTTCCATACATGTCCCTAGTTCCTCCACTCCCCTTTAGGGAACGACCTGCTTGCTTTCACCCTTTCCCCCCGGGGGAAGAGGACCGGAAGACAGTGGGCGTTTCATATGACAGACCAGCCGTTAGGTAGGGAGGGTCCCCTTACTAACCCGCCCCCATAGGCATTTTGTTAATTTGTTTTCTTTTTCTTTCTTTTTGGGTGTACTCTAGTTTGCCCTCCTCCCCATCATCTCACCCCCATTACAAAAAAAAAAAAAAAAAAAAAAAAAAAAAAAAATTAAAACTCTTTAGTTTGTAGATATTTTTCCTTTTAATTTCTTGTATATAATGTTATATGTTCTTCTTTTATCACAGCGTGAATGTCGCCTGCCATCCCGTAAGCTGGGGAGCTGTTATTTTAAGTAGGTCCGGGTAAGAATATTAGGCGAAACAGTGCGTGATAGAAACTCTAGTATAGGTTTTATAATAAAGTACTTGCTATCTTACGCAAGTCTAGCTAAGGACTAGAAAAGACCCCTTTTTCCCCCACTCCCCCTTACTGGCCTTTGTGCCTAAGCTTCTTCGTACCCCAAATGAGGCCTTGGCAGTAGATAATGCCAAGGCCGGGGACGAAGGGCTAAATATAATACTTCCCTGGCACCTTTGCTAGGAGCGTTTAGCAACAGCGTGAGATCAAAGTGTAGTATCTGTTCTCAGAAACTACACCAAGACTGACAACGTTCAATACGCAGCCCACTTGGCCAAATTTTGGCCACTTAAGGGTTTTATTTGTCCAGCCTAAAAGGACCGACCCCTTCTTTGGGAGTGTGGTCCTTTCGGCGTACTAACTGCCTTTGCTTTTCTTTCTCTTGCAGGTCCGTCCAGTGTCTGGATCCGACTTAAGCAGCCGGCAGGACTAGAGGTAACCGACGTGCCATTAGGCGAAGGCCCTCTAGCTCCGAATCGGCGGGTCGGTGAAGGGCACTGGGCCAACAAAAAAAGAGGCAGGCCTCTGCCTCTAACACCATGGGGGACGCCCCTGGTGTTGTGACGAGGAGGGGGAGTGCCACATCCGGTGGCGCTCCAGTGACGAGAAGGGGGGGTGTCACATCCGGTGACACCCCAGTGCCGAGAAGGGGGGGTGTCACATCCGGTGACACCCCAGTGCCGAGAAGGGGGGGTGTCACATCCGGTGACACCCCAGTGCCGAGGAAGGGGGGTGTCACATCCGGTGACACCCCAGTGCCGAGAAGGGGGGGTGTCACACCCGGTTACACCCCAGTGCCGATACCTGGGGATATCACCTTTGGTGATATCCCAGCGACGATTACGGGGGGCACCACACCCGGCGGAGCTCCAGTGCAGTGGGCTGTCCCGGGGGTGTCCACCCCCAGTTCGAGAGCGGTACCAGGGGTCGTTAGGTCTAAAGCTAGTTCGGGGGCTGCTGCCTGGGTGGACCTCGACAGGCCAGAAATATCATCCCCATCATTAGTCGACACCACGAGGGAGGACGAGCTGGCTGCGTGGAGGAAACTCGTCCAGGGCACACCTGGTGGAGAAGGCGCACCCGGCAAAAAGAGGAAACCAGTAAAGAAATGGTGGGCCCTGGACGACCAAGCAGCCATTAGGCCATCTCAGTCGGAAGCCAGCAGCCCCCAGAAAGTCGAAACCGACCTCAGGAAGACCAGGTCACTGGAGGTTATTGTGGTTGATGGGTGCTCCCCGGGGGTGGGGGGAACTAAGCATGTGGAGCCGGCAAAAAAGGAGGAATGGCCAGCCCTCGCAGTGTCCGACTCCCCGATCCCGGAAGAACAAAGGACGCCGCCAACAACATCGGCAGCGGAGGTAGTAGCAGCAACACCTACAAGAGAGACATCAAAAGAACAGCTGAGCTGGGGACCAAAACAAAAACAGACCAAGTCCCCGGAGTTTTACAAAGAACTGCTGGAAACAAAGTACAAGGGACTCATAGAAGGCAACAACATCAAAGCCGTGCCACAAACCCTGGAAACGATAAGGGAGAGGTCGGTCTCTCTCCTTACGCTTGATGCCAAGGGAAAGGGATTAAAAGGCGTCCCGAAGGACCGCATGATGGAGCTGCTTGGAGAGCTTCGAATTCCAGCCCAGTATGCGGTCAGAAGATATAATGCGATGTGGGAGGTCCTCTTGCCAACGAAGGAAGACGCGGAAAAGCTGGCAAGAGGAGACCTCACGTGGAGAGACGTAAAAATAAGACCAGAATACCTCTCCAAAAGGCGAACAAAAGTAACCATTTCTGGGGTCCCCTGCTTCCTAATTGAGGAACAACTGGGGGCAATAATGTCCCAATTTGGAGAAGTGGAAGACTTAGAGGCAGTAAGGGGACCCCGAAATATATTGACCGGGGAGTACAAACTCCAAATGCGCCTCAACCGGAAGCAGTTCCACGAAATCCCAGCTCAGCTGACCTGTGAGGGCTGGACCATGATAGTAATTGTCGAAGGCAGAAGGCCACAATGCTGGCAGTGCCAAAAGACAGGCCACGTGGCACGATTCTGCCCTCAGAAGAAGACGAACACGGTAGAAGCAGAAGCAGGAAAAAGGCCAGAAACGGAAGTGGGATCCAAGAAGGCCGAAAAGAAACCGGAAGAACAAGACTCCACTAAATGGAGTACGGTTGCAGGAAAAAAAGGAAAGAAGCCTGAGCCGGCTCCACATGCCGCAACCAGAAGTATGCCCACAGCCGTTAAAAGAAAAGCCAGGGTTAGTGGATCCGGCTCGGAGAGCGATGGAGGAGACGAGGGCCAAAAAGGTAAACGAGAGAAGAAAGAGAGAGAAAAGGATCCTGAACTCCCGGAACCACAACCCCCCCAAGAGGAAGTTCAGCTTACCCCTCCCCTATTCACCACTCCGATTTCCACGATGGAGCAAGCGAAAGCTCCTGAGGAAGATACTACCGTGGAAAACACCATAGAAAACCCGGAAAAAATTCCAATAGATTCCGACCAAGCGGAAAGCTGTAAGACCCAGGAGAAGCAGGAGGAGAAAGAAAAGGCGGCGGCCCCGAGAGAGGAGAGGTCCAAAAAATTCCCCTTCCTACCCGGGGAAAAGATTTGTAATGCCGACCTGAGCCATGCGGTCAGTGACCTCAATGGCAGACAAAAAAGATATTTGAAGGAGTTAGAAGGCCTTAAATCCATCGATGGCAAAGAGGTCACTGACCCAAGGAATTTCCGCGATGCCCCATCATTGATCACTTTCGTTAGGGTGAATAGGGGGGGTAGAGCAAAGGCGCTGTGGCGCATGATCGAAGCTGGAAAATCCGCATTCGCGGGATTAAAAATAGTGGACGGGGAGCACCCATCACTCAGTAAGATATCAAACCAGTGTGAAGGGAGGGTCCCCATTTATGTTCACCCCTCCTTTTATAGGGCACTAAAGATGACATTCCCCCTGGACGTGGGAGGCCTGGCTCGAGACGGACGGCTTACGTCCGAACTGCTCGCGGGCAGTCTCGGTCAGGCCTTCGACGTCCTGACCCCCGAGGACTTTAGACCCCTAGTAGAGGAATACTACTAGATAGTGGAAACATGGAAACGAGCTTGAATATAGCTAGTTTAAATGCGAGGGGCATGAGATCCCGAAGCAAGGCTGTTCGCATGCTGAGGGATCTCGTGGCCCTTGAGGTAGATGTAGCCACCTTGCAAGAGACCCACTTTGTTAGGGCCGGGGACTGCGATGTGCTGGTGAACGATTTTGATGTTTATTCAGCATATGGCAGTCTCTATAGCCGGGGGGTTTCTGTACTAGTGAGTCGCACTCTGTCTGCGACGGTTACACTTGTCCACGCGGACGCTCATGGGAGGTTGGTCGTGGTCGATGTTGCCGTTAAAAGCGGCGCGTTTCGGATCGTGGCAGTTTATGCGCCTAACATCCCCAGCGAGAGGGTTTCCTTTTTTCGGCGGGTGGAGGTGTTTCTCTCTTCGGGTCCGGAGCGGGTAGTTTTAATGGGGGACTGGAATGCCATCCTGGACCCCAGCATAGATAAGGTCGGGGGGGTTAGAGGGTCGGGAGGGTGTGAAAGCAGCCTGTCTGACCTGATGGCCTCGTGCGATCTGGTCGATAGGTTCCGTCTGGATCACCCCGGGAGGGAGATGTGGACGTGGCAATCTAGCTCGGCCGCCTTTACAAGTTCATACTTGGACAGGATGTTAATTAGAAGGGGCGACACAGATTTCCTATCTTGTCCCACGTTCCACTGGTTAGGTCATTCGGACCACAAACTTGTTTTGGCCCGTTTGAAATTAGGTAATAGGCCTAGGTTGGCTGGCTACTGGAAGATGAACGCCTCCTTATTGGAGTCGGTCGACTTCCGGGAGCAGCTGACATTACTAATTCAGAGGGAGTTAGTGGGGGCGGTTACCGGGAGTAGATGGTGGGTTAACCTTAAGGCTACCATTAGGCGCTTTTGTGTCCAATACAGCCAACGCCTCGCGTTAACTAGGGCTCGGACCAAAAGGCACTTAGAGGATAGATTGACCCGGGCGGTGGCAGGGGGGGGATTCCTTAGAACTAGCTCTAGTTAAGGGGGACCTCAATCGCTTGGCTAGCGAGCGATATGAAGGTCAGTTAATTAGGGCTAGGTTAGAAAGAGTTTCCAACGAAGCCGTGAACGTTGACGCTGTTGAGCGTAAGGCTGCCCTAAGACGTGGCTCGGACGGGTACATTCGGGAGGTGAATAACCTGGGAGGGCGTCCTCTCGTGTCGACACGGGAGATCTGCAATGGGTTTCGGCAACATTTGGAGGAGCGCTTCACCAAACTACCCAGACTCCGCGGCCAGGAGTTTGGCAGCTATTTAGCTGGCTCGCCCCGCCTTACTGCGGCCCGAGCGGCTAGCTGCGAGGGGATGGTTACGGAGCGTGAGGTCATTACTGCGTTGAAGCAGGTTGGCCGCAACAAATCTCCGGGGCTCGATGGTTTACCTTACGAACTGTTCTTGAGGCTGTCGCCCATGTTTGTGCCCCTTCTAACGGGCGTGTTTAACCACTGGTTTGCCCAGGACTCGATCCCGAGGCAGGTAACCAAAGGAGTGGTCACGCTTCTGAAGAAGGGGAACCAACATGGAGGGGGGAATCTAGATGACTATAGGCCCATCACTCTGCTTAATGCAGATTTCAAGATTTTGTCCCGCGTTCTTGCGAATCGACTGCAGGCTGTTATCGGCGACTTGGTCGAACCGGATCAGAACTACGCTGTGAAGGATCGATCGATTCAAAACAATCTGCACTTGATTCGCACGATCTTAGAGGGGGTAGAAGACGACACAGAAGCCGCGCTGATCAATTTAGATCAGTCCAAGGCGTTCGACAGGGTGGACCATGGGTTCCTGAGGGCTGTTGTGGAAACCGCCGGCTTTGGTCCGGACTTCCGCAAGTGGATCTCCGCCCTGTATCGTGATCCCGCGGTAGTGGTGCAAGTTAATGGTAGGCTGTCGGAGTCCTTTGGGGTCTCTCGGTCGGTGCGGCAGGGTTGTCCGCTGTCGCCTCTGCTTTATGTCCTGGCGTTGGAGCCCTTCCTTCGCAAATTAAGGGACGAGGCGGCGAGACCAGTCCTACGCGGCATAGCTCTGCCTGGCGGCAAAGTTGCCAGGGTGTCCGCGTACGCCGATGACGTCACCGTGTTCGTCGCACGACGAACCGACATTAAAGCGGTGATAGAGGCGATCGCTGAGTATGAAGTTGTCACAGGGGCCGTGATCAATCGCAGCAAGTCCGTTGGCCTGCGGTTGGGCGCCTGGACCGGGGTAAACTCGCTTCCAGGTGCGTTCGGCTGGACAGATGGCCCAGTAAAGATCCTCGGTGTGTGGTTCGGGCCGGACCTCCAGCTGGACAAGAATTGGTCGGAAGTACAGACTAAGGTCGAGTCGTCAGTAGGGACTTGGATTCGGAGGAAATTGTCCTTGAAGGGTCGTGCGGAGGCATGTGCTACATACGTGTTTCCGCTGATCCTTTACCGTTTATCTGTTCTTCCCCTGCCTGCGGACCGCTGTAAGGCTTTAGAGCAACTCCTATTCAAACTTCTTTGGGTAGGAGGAAAGCCGTATGTCCGTAGACAGGTCTGTACACAGAAGCTTAGCGAGGGAGGCTTGGGGATGCCTGATCTGCTTAGTCACAAGCACGCAGAAAGATTGGCATTCCTGAGTCGGACACTGATGGAGGAAACGCCCTGGGTACCAGTCGTGGAGCAAGCTTTCCCACGGCTCATATCCAACCCTGCCGCTGAAGGTCGCAGAAGACCGGCGGGGGAAAGGTGTTTCCTGACCGAATGCCGAGCCGCCCTTAGGGCATTGCCGGGGTCCAGTGACCTTGCACGGCCTAGGTGGTTGCTATATAGGGACGTAGTGGAGGGGACTGCAAAAGACCCGCTGGTGGAGCGGCTACATCTGTCGAGGGGGGAAGTTCTCTCGCTGTGGAGTTGGGCGCCTGCCAGTAGCTATATTAACAATGCTGAATTTTCGCTTACGTGGAGGCTAGTCCGAGACGCGCTGCCACTCTTCGGCAAACTAGCCAGGGACAATCATGATAGGGATTATTACTATCCCCCGTGCCCACGCTGCAATGATGAAGAAGAGGAGGAGACGAGAGAACACGCGTTCTTTCTTTGCAGCGGGGTGCGGAGTCTCTGGGAGTATGTCGAAGGGGTAACGGCTCGCATCGACCCCGAGCGGTCGGTGCCACTTGATTTAGCGTACGTAGTCGATAATGTGGATCCGCCGTTTGACAGGGAGAAACGGTTGGGGTTTCTAGCGATCCTAGCGGTGGCTAGGTTAGTGACGTGGGTTTCACGTCTGGACATTGTCTATAGGGGGCAGTCCGTTTCCGATCACGATCTCGTTGTTCGCTTTAAGCATCAACTTAAAACGAAAATCAGATGTGATTGGAAAAGATTGCCCCACATCGACTTTGATAGAAGATGGGTGCACAACACTAGTTTGTGCATCCGACGAGGCGCTAGATTTAAGTTCGTGTTTCCACCCTAGTGGTATTGGTCCTAGGGTGCTGAGGTTTCTTTTTTCTCGGAACCCAGCCCAATCAAGACAAGTAATATAAGGTTTACCTTATAATATTGGGTAGTTTTAAGGCTAGATAGGCAGTAACCACCAAGAGTGGATAGCTTGTGCTTTTTATAGGGCCTAGATTAGGGTAGTATGCGTGTGGATCCTGTTCCCATAGCTTTTTATTTTTTGATAGATTGGCACTAGGAGAGCTTCCAAAGATGCCCAAAAGTCCACTTGTTTTATTTTGTCCCAGGCCTATTTTTGCCCATTACGTACATTATCTTGGAAGACGCCATCCATCCCTATTATCCCCGACCCTAATTTATTTTCCATACATGTCCCTAGTTCCTCCACTCCCCTTTAGGGAACGACCTGCTTGCTTTCACCCTTTCCCCCCGGGGGAAGAGGACCGGAAGACAGTGGGCGTTTCATATGACAGACCAGCCGTTAGGTAGGGAGGGTCCCCTTACTAACCCGCCCCCATAGGCATTTTGTTAATTTGTTTTCTTTTTATTTCTTTTTGGGTGTATTCTAGTTTGCCCCCCCTCCCCATCATCTCACCCCCATTACAAAAAAAAAAAAAAAAAAAAAAAAAAATTAAAACTCTTTAGTTTGTAGATATTTTTCCTTTTAATTTCTTGTATATAATGTTATATGTTCTTCTTTTATCACAGCGTGAATGTCGCCTGCCATCCCGTAAGCTGGGGAGCTGTTATTTTAAGTAGGTCCGGGTAAGAATGTTAGGCGAAACAGTGCGTGATAGAAACTCTAGTATAGGTTTTATAATAAAGTACTTGCTATCTTACGCAAGTCTAGCTAAGGACTAGAAAAGACCCCTTTTTTCCCCCACTCCCCCTTACTGGCCTTTGTGCCTAAGCTTCTTCGTACCCCAAATGAGGCCTTGGCAGTAGATAATGCCAAGGCCGGGGACGAAGGGCTAAATATAATACTTCCCTGGCACCTTTGCTAGGAGCGTTTAGCAACAGCGTGAGATCAAAGTGTAGTATCTGTTCTCAGAAACTACACCAAGACTGACAACGTTCTATACGCAGCCCACTTGGCCAAATTTTGGCCACTTAAGGGTTTTATTTGTCCAGCCTAAAAGGACCGACCCCTTCTTTGGGAGTGTGGTCCTTTCGGCGTACTAACTGCCTTTGCTTTTCTTTCTCTTGCAGGTCCGTCCAGTGTCTGGATCCGACTTAAGCAGCCGGCAGGACTAGAGGTAACCGACGTGCCATTAGGCGAAGGCCCTCTAGCTCCGAATCGGCGGGTCGGTGAAGGGCACTGGGCCAACAAAAAAAGAGGCAGGCCTCTGCCTCTAACACCATGGGGGACGCCCCTGGGGTTGTGACGAGGAGGGGGAGTGCCACATCCGGTGGCACTCCAGTGACGAGAAGGGGGGTGTCACATCCGGTGACACCCCAGTGCCGAGAAGGGGGGGTGTCACATCCGGTGACACCCCAGTGCCGAGAAGGGGGGGTGTCACACCCGGTGACACCCCAGTGCCGAGAAGGGGGGGTGTCACATCCGGTGACACCCCAGTGCCGAGAAAGGGGGGCGTCACATCCGGTGACACCCCAGTACCGAGAAGGGGGGGTGTCACACCCGGTGACACCCCAGTACCGATACCTGGGGATATCACCTTTGGTGATATCCTAGCGACGATGACGGGGGGCACCACACTCGGTAGTGCTCCAGTACAGTGGAAGGTCCCGGGGGTCGTCACCCCCAGTTCGGAAGGGTCGCAAGCGTTCGGTAGTGTTGCGGATGAGGGGATCGCCACCCAGGAAGGCGCCCCCGGGACGAGCGAACGGGTCTCTGTGGTCGACACTAACAGGCCATGGATGCCGCCTACAACCGGGAGCCGCGAGGAAGTCGTCAAGGCCTGGAGTGACTTCATCAAGCAGACTCCAGGCGGAGAGGAGGAAGATATATCCAAGGCAGCGGCGGCGGCTAAGAAAAAGAAAAGGAGGCCTGTAAAACGTTGGTGGGTGCTCGATAACGAGACACCAACAGTACCGGAACAAACACAGTCGGCAAGGAGCAGCCCCCAAAAGTCGGCCACAGAGACCCGCAGAAGAACTAAATCAGCGGAGGTCATTGTTGTGGATGGGTGCTCCCCGGGGGGGGTGGAAACCAAAAAGCGTGGAGCCGGCTAAGAACGAGGAGTGGCCAGCTCTCGCAGGTACAGACTCACCAATCCCAGAGGAGCAAAGAACACCACCTTCAACTCCTGTGGCAGCAGTGTGGGACGGAAAAGTCGCAGCGGAACAACGGAGCTGGGGTCCCCAACCCAAAGAAACTAGACGCCCCCAGTACTACAAGCAGCTCTTCGACGAGAAATATAGTAGCTACGTCGAGGGGAACAACATCAAAGTCGTCCCGGAAGCCCTTGAAAAAATACGGGAAAGATCGGTATCCCTGTTGACCTTAGACGCGAAAGGGAAAGGACTCAAAGGTGTGCCAAAGGATATAATGATGGAGCTGCTGGGCGAACTCAACATCATGGCCCAGTACACGGTCCGGCGTTTCAACGCCATGTGGGAGGTCCTATTGCCGACAAAAGAAGACGCTGAGAAGCTGGCAAGAGGTGACGTCGTGTGGAGAGATATCAAAATTCGACCGGAATATCTCTCCAAGAGGAGAACGACCGTAACGGTAACAGGGGTACCGTGCTTCCTCGCCGAAGAGCAGCTGGGGGCCATCCTGTCCCAATATGGCGATGTGGAAGAAATTGAGGCCATAAAAGGACCTAGAAATATCCACACCGGGGACTACCGGCTCCAGATGCGGCTAACCCGCAAAGAATTCCACGGGATCCCAGCCCAATTTACCTGCGAGGGCTGGTCGATGATCGTCATAGTTGAGGGCAGAAGACCACAATGCTGGCATTGCCAGAAAACGGGTCACGTTGCACGATTCTGCCCTCAAAAGAAGACAACAACGGTGGCGACCAAGAAAACCGAGGAGGAAGCAGGAAGAAAATCAAGGGAGGAGAAGAAAGAGGACGAAGCTGGGACCAGTAAGTGGAGCATCGTAACAGCCAGGACAGCCAAGAAAGCAGAGCCGGCTCCACAAACCGTATCACGACCTACGGCGACTACTGCTAAAAGGAAGCTCAGGGGCAGCTCCTCGGGCTCTGAGAGCGACAATGACAAACACCAGGAGAAGAGAGAAAGAAAGGAAGATCTTAAAGACCAGCACCCTGAGATTCCGGAAAAAACCACCCCCCAGGAAGAAGTTCAGCTTACCCCTCCCCTTTTCACTACCCAGGATTCAGAGATGGAGCAACAAGGAGCTCCGGAAAACAACATCATAGAGGACCCAGAAGTCGAAATACCAGAACACAGAAAGTCGGCGGCCCCTAGGGAAGAAAGGACCAGGAAACTCCCTTTCTGGCCTGGGGAAAAAATATGCACCGCCGACCTAAGCCATACGGTCAGTGACCTCAACGGCCGACAGAAAAAACATATGAAAGAACTGGAAGCCCTCAAGGTGGTCGATGGAAAGGAGGTCACTGACCCGAAGAATTTCAGCAACGCTCCATCTCTCATTACCTTCGTCCGGGTGAACAGGGGAGGTAGAGCTAAAGCCCTCTGGAGGATGATCGAGGAGGGAAAGACAGCCTTCTCAGGATTCAAAATTGTAGACGGGGAGCACCCATCACTCAGCAAAATAGCCAACCAATGTGAAGGGAGGGTCCCACTTTACGTTCACCCTTCCTTTTATAGGGCACTAAAGATGACGTTTCCCCTGGACGTAGGAGGCCTGGCTCGAGACGGACGGCTTACGTCCGACCTGCTCACGGGCAGTCTCGGTCAGGCCTTCGACGTCCTGACCCCCGAGGACTTTAGACCCCTAGTAGAGGAATACTACTAGATAGTGGAAACATGGAAACGAGCTTGAATTTAGCAAGTTTAAATGCGAGGGGCATGAGATCCCGAAGCAAGGCTGTTCGCGTGCTGAGGGATCTCGTGGCCCTTGAGGTAGATATAGCCACCTTGCAAGAGACCCACTTTGTTGGGGCCGGGGACTGCGATGTGCTGGTGAACGATTTTGACGTTTACTCAGCATATGGCAGTCTCTATAGCCGGGGGGTTTCTGTACTAGTGAGTCGCACTCTGTCTGCGACGGTTACACTTGTCCACGCGGACGCTCATGGGAGGTTGGTCGTGGTCGATGTTGCCGTTAAAAGCGGCGCGTTTCGGATCGTGGCAGTTTATGCGCCTAACATCCCCAGCGAGAGGGTTTCCTTTTTTCGGCGGGTGGAGGTGTTTCTCTCTTCGGGTCCGGAGCGGGTAGTTTTAATGGGGGACTGGAATGCCATCCTGGACCCCAATATAGATAAGGTCGGGGGGGTTAGAGGGTCGGGAGGGTGTGAAAGCAGCCTGTCTGACCTGATGGCCTCGTGCGATCTGGTCGATAGGTTCCGTCTGGATCACCCCGGGAGGGAGATGTGGACGTGGCAATCTAGCTCGGCCGCCTTTACAAGTTCATACTTGGATAGGATGTTAATTAGAAGGGGCGACACAGATTTCTTATCTTGTCCCACGTTCCACTGGTTAGGTCATTCGGACCACAAACTTGTTTTGGCCCGTTTGAAATTATGTAATAGGCCTAGGTTGGCTGGCTACTGGAAGATGAACGCCTCCTTATTGGAGTCGGTCGACTTCCGGGAGCAGCTGACATTACTAATTCAGAGGGAGTTAGTGGGGGCGGTTACCGGGAGTAGATGGTGGGTTAACCTTAAGGCTACCATTAGGCGCTTTTGTGTCCAATACAGCCAACGCCTCGCGTTAACTAGGGCTCGGACCAAAAGGCACTTAGAGGATAGATTGACCCGGGCGGTGGCAGGGGGGGATTCCCTAGAACTAGCTCTAGTTAAGGGGGACCTCAATCGCTTGGCTAGCGAGCGATATGAAGGTCAGTTAATTAGGGCTAGGTTAGAAAGAGTTTCCAACGAAGCCGTGAACGTTGACGCTGTTGAGCGTAAGGCTGCCCTAAGACGTGGCTCGGACGGGTACATTCGGGAGGTGAATAACCTGGGAGGGCGTCCTCTCGTGTCGACACGGGAGATCTGCAATGGGTTTCGGCAACATTTGGAGGAGCGCTTCACCAAACTACCCAGACTCCGCGGCCAGGAGTTTGGCAGCTATTTAGCTGGCTCGCCCCGCCTTACTGCGGCCCGAGCGGCTAGCTGCGAGGGGATGGTTACGGAGCGTGAGGTCATTACTGCGTTGAAGCAGGTTGGCCGCAACAAATCTCCGGGGCTCGATGGTTTACCTTACGAACTGTTCTTGAGGCTGTCGCCCATGTTTGTGCCCCTTCTGACGGGCGTGTTTAACCACTGGTTTGCCCAGGACTCGATCCCGAGGCAGGTAACCAAAGGAGTGGTCACGCTTCTGAAGAAGGGGAACCAACATGGAGGGGGGAATCTAGATGACTATAGGCCCATCACTCTGCTTAACGCAGATTTCAAGATTTTGTCCCGCGTTCTTGCGAATCGACTGCAGGCTGTTATCGGCGACTTGGTCGAACCGGATCAGAACTACGCTGTGAAGGATCGATCGATTCAAAACAATCTGCACTTGATTCGCACGATCTTAGAGGGGGTAGAAGACGACACAGAAGCCGCGCTGATCAATTTAGATCAGTCCAAGGCGTTCGACAGGGTGGACCATGGGTTCCTGAGGGCTGTTGTGGAAACCGCCGGCTTTGGTCCGGACTTCCGCAAGTGGATCTCCGCCCTGTATCGTGATCCCGCGGTGGTGGTGCAAGTTAATGGTAGGTTGTCGGAGTCCTTTGGGGTCTCCCGGTCGGTGCGGCAGGGTTGTCCGCTGTCGCCTCTGCTTTATGTCCTGGCGTTGGAGCCCTTCCTTCGCAAATTAAGGGACGAGGCGGCGAGACCAGTCCTACGCGGCATAGCTCTGCCTGGCGGCAAAGTTGCCAGGGTGTCCGCGTACGCCGATGACGTCACCGTGTTCGTCGCACGACGAACCGACATTAAAGCGGTGATAGAGGCGATCGCTGAGTATGAAGTTGTCACAGGGGCCGTGATCAATCGCATCAAGTCCGTTGGCCTGCGGTTGGGCGCCTGGACCGGGGTAAACTCGCTTCCAGGTGCGTTCGGCTGGACAGATGGCCCAGTAAAGATCCTCGGTGTGTGGTTCGGGCCGGACCTCCAGCTGGACAAGAATTGGTCGGAAGTACAGACTAAGGTCGAGTCGTCAGTAGGGACTTGGATTCGGAGGAAATTGTCCTTGAAGGGTCGTGCGGAGGCATGTGCTACATACGTGTTTCCGCTGATCCTTTACCGTTTATCTGTTCTTCCCCTGCCTGCGGACCGCTGTAAGGCTTTAGAGCAACTCCTATTCAAACTTCTTTGGGTAGGAGGAAAGCCGTATGTCCGTAGACAGGTCTGTACACAGAAGCTTAGCGAGGGAGGCTTGGGGATGCCTGATCTGCTAAGTCACAAGCACGCAGAAAGATTGGCATTCCTGAGTCGGACACTGATGGAGGAAACGCCCTGGGTACCAGTCGTGGAGCAAGCTTTCCCACGGCTCATATCCAACCCTGCCGCTGAAGGTCGCAGAAGACCGGCGGGGGAAAGGTGTTTCCTGACCGAATGCCGAGCCGCCCTTAGGGCATTGCCGGGGTCCAGTGACCTTGCACGGCCTAGGTGGTTGCTATATAGGGATGTAGTGGAGGGGACTGCGAAAGACCCGCTGGTGGAGCGGCTACATCTGTCGAGGGGGGAAGTTCTCTCGCTGTGGAGTTGGGCGCCTGCCAGTAGCTACATCAACAACGCTGAATTTTCTCTTACGTGGAGGCTAGTCCGAGACGCGCTGCCACTCTTTGGCAAACTAGCCAGGGACGATCATGATAGGGATTATTACTATCCCCCGTGCCCACGCTGCAATGATGAGGAAGAGGAGGAGACGAGAGAACACGCGTTCTTTCTTTGCAGCGGGGTGCGGAGTCTCTGGGAGTATGTCGAAGGGGTAACGGCTCGCATCGACCCCGAGCGGTCGGTGCCACTTGATTTAGCGTACGTAGTCGATAATGTGGATCCGCCGTTTGACAGGGAGAAACGGTTGGGGTTTCTAGCGATCCTAGCGGTGGCTAGGTTAGTGACGTGGGTTTCACGTCTGGACATTGTCTATAGGGGGCAGTCTGTTTCCGATCACGATCTGGTTGTTCGCTTTAAGCATCAACTTAAAACGAAAATCAGATGTGATTGGAAAAGATTGCCCCACATCGACTTTGATAGAAGATGGGTGCACAACACTAGTTTGTGCATCCGACGAGGCGCTAGATTTAAGTTCGTGTTTCCACCCTAGTGGTATTGGTCCTAGGGTGCTGAGGTTTCTTTTTTCTCGGAACCCAGCCCAATCAAGACAAGTAATATAAGGTTTACCTTATAATATTGGGTAGTTTTAAGGCTAGATAGGCAGTAACCACCAAGAGTGGATAGCTTGTGCTTTTTATAGGGCCTAGATTAGGGTAGTATGCGTGTGGATCCTGTTCCCATAGCTTTTTATTTTTTGATAGATTGGCACTAGGAGAGCTTCCAAAGATGCCCAAAAGTCCACTTGTTTTATTTTGTCCCAGGCCTATTTTTGCCCATTACGTACATTATCTTGGAAGACGCCATCCATCCCTATTATCCCCGACCCTAATTTATTTTCCATACATGTCCCTAGTTCCTCCACTCCCCTTTAGGGAACGACCTGCTTGCTTTCACCCTTTCCCCCCGGGGGAAGAGGACCGGAAGACAGTGGGCGTTTCATATGACAGACCAGCCGTTAGGTAGGGAGGGTCCCCTTACTAACCCGCCCCCATAGGCATTTTGTTAATTTGTTTTCTTTTTATTTCTTTTTGGGTGTATTCTAGTTTGCCCCCCTCCCCATCATCTCACCCCCATTACAAAAAAAAAAAAAAAAAAATTAAAACTCTTTAGTTTGTAGATATTTTTCCTTTTAATTTCTTGTATATAATGTTATATGTTCTTCTTTTATCACAGCGTGAATGTCGCCTGCCATCCCGTAAGCTGGGGAGCTGTTATTTTAAGTAGGTCCGGGTAAGAATGTTAGGCGAAACAGTGCGTGATAGAAACTCTAGTATAGGTTTTATAATAAAGTACTTGCTATCTTACGCAAGTCTAGCTAAGGACTAGAAAAGACCCCTTTTTCCCCCACTCCCCCTTACTGGCCTTTGTGCCTAAGCTTCTTCGTACCCCAAATGAGGCCTTGGCAGTAGATAATGCCAAGGCCGGGGACGAAGGGCTAAATATAATACTTCCCTGGCACCTTTGCTAGGAGCGTTTAGCAACAGCGTGAGATCAAAGTGTAGTATCTGTTCTCAGAAACTACACCAAGACTGACAACGTTCTATACGCAGCCCACTTGGCCAAATTTTGGCCACTTAAGGGTTTTATTTGTCCAGCCTAAAAGGACCGACCCCTTCTTTGGGAGTGTGGTCCTTTCGGCGTACTAACTGCCTTTGCTTTTCTTTCTCTTGCAGGTCCGTCCAGTGTCTGGATCCGACTTAAGCAGCCGGCAGGACTAGAGGTAACCGACGTGCCATGAGGCGAAGGCCCTCTAGCTCCGAATCGGCGGGTCGGTGAAGGGCACTGGGCCAACAAAAAAAGAGGCAGGCCTCTGCCTCTAACACCATGGGGGACGCCCCTGGTGTTGTGACGAGGAGGGGGAGTGCCACATCCGGTGGCACTCCAGTGACGAGAAGGGGGGGGGGTGTCACATCCGGTGACACCCCAGTGCCGAGAAGGGGGGGTGTCACACCCGGTGACACCCCAGTGCCGAGAAGGGGGGGTGTCACATCCGGTGACACCCCAGTGCCGAGAAGGGGGGGTGTCACATCCGGTGACACCCCAGTGCCGAGAAGGGGGGATGTCACACCCGGTGACACCCCAGTACCGATACCTGGGGATATCACCTTTGGTGATATCCCAGCGACGATGACGGGGGGCACTACACTCGGTAGTGCTCCAGTACAGTGGAAGGTCCCGGGGGTCGTCACCCCCAGTTCGGAAGGGTCGCAAGCGTTCGGTAGTGTTGCGGATGAGGGGATCGCCACCCAGGAAGGCGCCCCCGGGATGAGCGAACGGGTCTCTGTGGTCGACACTTACAGGCCATGGATACCGCCTACAACCGGGAGCCGCGAGGAAGTCGTCAAGGCCTGGAGTGACTTCATCAAGCAGACTCCAGGCGGAGAGGAGGAAGATATATCCAAGGCAGCGGCGGCGGCTAAGAAAAAGAAAAGGAGGCCTGTAAAACGTTGGTGGGTGCTCGATAACGAGACACCAACAGTACCGGAACAAACACAGTCGGCAAGGAGCAGCCCCCAAAAGTCGGCCACAGAGACCCGCAGAAGAACTAAATCAGCGGAGGTCATTGTTGTGGATGGGTGCTCCCCGGGGGGGTGGAAACCAAAAAGCGTGGAGCCGGCTAAGAACGAGGAGTGGCCAGCTCTCGCAGGTACAGACTCACCAATCCCAGAGGAGCAAAGAACACCACCTTCAACTCCTGTGGCAGCAGTGTGGGACGGAAAAGTCGCAGCGGAACAACGGAGCTGGGGTCCCCAACCCAAAGAAACTAGACGCCCCCAGTACTACAAGCAGCTCTTCGACGAGAAATATAGTAGCTACGTCGAGGGGAACAACATCAAAGTCGTCCCGGAAGCCCTTGAAAAAATACGGGAAAGATCGGTATCCCTGTTGACCTTAGACGCGAAAGGGAAAGGACTCAAAGGTGTGCCAAAGGATATAATGATGGAGCTGCTGGGCGAACTCAACATCATGGCCCAGTACGCGGTCCGGCGTTTCAACGCCATGTGGGAGGTCCTATTGCCGACAAAAGAAGACGCTGAGAAGCTGGCAAGAGGTGACGTCGTGTGGAGAGATATCAAAATTCGACCGGAATATCTCTCCAAGAGGAGAACGACCGTAACGGTAACATGCGTCATGAGTAAGTTGCTAGAATCTGTATTAAATACAGAAGTAATCAAACATCTCAACAAAAATAACCTTCTTAGTGACACTCAATATGGTTTCCGTTCTGCTAGATCTACAGCAGATGTCCTTACAGTTATATCGCATAGGATTAGCAAATCTCTCGACGGTGGCAATCTTTCTAGGGCAATTGCTCTTGACATATCTAAAGCCTTTGATAGGGTATGGCATAAAGGTTTACTTCATAAGATCGCTAGCTATGGTATAGCTGGAAAAGTCTTCTCAATTATTAAATCATTTCTTTCTGATAGATTCATAAGAGTAGTAGTGTAGGGGCAAAAATCAGAAGCTCACAATATTAATGCCGGTGTCCCTCAGGGATCCATCCTGGGCCCAACTCTTTTCCTGATCTACATTAATGATCTTCCAAATCATATCCTTACATCATTTGTAGACATTTATGCTGACGACACTACCATTTATGGTACCACATCTAAGACAGTAAACGAGCAAGTTCTCTCCAATTCTCTCTCCTCTGATCTTGAGCACGTAGTACAATGGGGAAAGGAGTGGCTGGTTACTTTTAATGCATCTAAAACCAAGCTTCTCTCTTTACATCATCAACATTCTAATCCACATTTGTCATCAATTGAAATGAATGGCTCTCGTCTTCAGGAGGCCTCAAGTTTTGACAAGCTTCTGGGCTTGACCATTACTCCTGATCTTAAATGGAACACGTATATCAAATCTGTTGCCAAGGCCGCTGGAAAAATGGTGGGATCTTTCTATCGATCCAGTAGATATCTCACTGCTGATGCTATTCTCTATCTATATAAGAGCCAGGTACGTCCAAGGATGGAATACTGTTGCCACATCTGGGCAGGAGCTGCTAGAAAGAACTTGTCCTGCCTTGATAGAGTTCAAAATAGACTTCGTAGCCTCGTAGATGTCCTTTTCTCCTCCTTGCAACCTCTATCTCACAGAAGAGATGTTGCGAGTTTGTCTCTGATGTATCGTTATTTTCATGGAAAGTGTTCAACTGAGCTTCAATCTATGGTCCCCCCTCGCCAAACTTTCACAAGAAACACTCGTCTAGCTGTAAACACTATCAATAATTTCCCCCACTCTTTATCTGTGCCTAAACCTAAACGTAGATTCCATGAACAAAGCTTCTTTCTTAGAACTGCACGCCTGTGGAATTGTCTTCCGTTTTCCTGCTTTCCGGCTGACTACAATATGGTTTTGTTCAAGTCTAAAGTAAATAAGTTCTTGATGAGCCGTTCCATATAAGTTATTAAATTTACCAAATTTTCATTACTAATGATTACTAAATTGACCAACTTCTACTGTACACTCTTTAACCCTTATCCTTGAGTGGCCTCTGGGCCTTGATAATGTGGTGATGCCTTTGTAAAAAAAAAAAAAAAAAAAAAAGGGGTACCGTGCTTCCTCGCCGAAGAGCAGCTGGGGGCCATCCTGTCCCAATATGGCGATGTGGAAGAAATTGAGGCCATAAAAGGACCTAGAAATATCCACACCGGGGACTACCGGCTCCAGATGCGGCTAACCCGCAAAGAATTCCACGGGATCCCAGCCCAATTTACCTGCGAGGGCTGGTCGATGATCGTCATAGTTGAGGGCAGAAGACCACAATGCTGGCATTGCCAGAAAACGGGTCACGTTGCACGATTCTGCCCTCAAAAGAAGACAACAACGGTGGCGACCAAGAAAACCGAGGAGGAAGCAGGAAGAAAATCAAGGGAGGAGAAGAAAGAGGACGAAGCTGGGACCAGTAAGTGGAGCACCGTAACAGCCAGGACAGCCAAGAAAGCAGAGCCGGCTCCACAAACCGTATCACGACCTACGGCGACTACTGCTAAAAGGAAGCTCAGGGGCAGCTCCTCGGGCTCTGAGAGCGACAATGACAAACACCAGGAGAAGAGAGAAAGAAAGGAAGATCAAAAAGACCAGCACCCTGAGCTTCCGGAAAAAACCACCCCCCAGGAAGAAGTTCAGCTTACCCCTCCCCTTTTCACTACCCAGGATTCAGAGATGGAGCAACAAGGAGCTCCGGAAAACAACATCATAGAGGACCCAGAAGTCGAAATACCAGAACACAGAAAGTCGGCGGCCCCTAGGGAAGAAAGGACCAGGAAACTCCCTTTCTGGCCTGGGGAAAAAATATGCACCGCCGACCTAAGCCATACGGTCAGTGACCTCAACGGCCGACAGAAAAAACATATGAAAGAACTGGAAGCCCTCAAGGTGGTCGATGGAAAGGAGGTCACTGACCCGAAGAATTTCAGCAACGCTCCATCTCTCATTACCTTCGTCCGGGTGAACAGGGGAGGTAGAGCTAAAGCCCTCTGGAGGATGATCGAGAAGGGAAAGACAGCCTTCTCAGGATTCAAAATTGTAGACGGGGAGCACCCATCACTCAGCAAAATAGCCAACCAATGTGAAGGGAGGGTCCCACTTTACGTTCACCCTTCCTTTTATAGGGCACTAAAGATGACGTTTCCCCTGGACGTAGGAGGCCTGGCTCGAGACGGACGGCTTACGTCCGACCTGCTCACGGGCAGTCTCGGTCAGGCCTTCGACGTCCTGACCCCCGAGGACTTTAGACCCCTAGTAGAGGAATACTACTAGATAGTGGAAACATGGAAACGAGCTTGAATTTAGCAAGTTTAAATGCGAGGGGCATGAGATCCCGAAGCAAGGCTGTTCGCGTGCTGAGGGATCTCGTGGCCCTTGAGGTAGATATAGCCACCTTGCAAGAGACCCACTTTGTTGGGGCCGGGGACTACGATGTGCTGGTGAACGATTTTGACGTTTACTCAGCATATGGCAGTCTCTATAGCCGGGGGGTTTCTGTACTAGTGAGTCGCACTCTGTCTGCGACGGTTACACTTGTCCACGCGGACGCTCATGGGAGGTTGGTCGTGGTCGATGTTGCCGTTAAAAGCGGCGCGTTTCGGATCGTGGTAGTTTATGCGCCTAACATCCCCAGCGAGAGGGTTTCCTTTTTTCGGCGGGTGGAGGTGTTTCTCTCTTCGGGTCCGGAGCGGGTAGTTTTAATGGGGGACTGGAATGCCATCCTGGACCCCAATATAGATAAGGTCGGGGGGGTTAGAGGGTCGGGAGGGTGTGAAAGCAGCCTGTCTGACCTGATGGCCTCGTGCGATCTGGTCGATAGGTTCCGTCTGGATCACCCCGGGAGGGAGATGTGGACGTGGCAATCTAGCTCGGCTGCCTTTACAAGTTCATACTTGGATAGGATGTTAATTAGAAGGGGCGACACAGATTTCTTATCTTGTCCCACGTTCCACTGGTTAGGTCATTCGGACCACAAACTTGTGTTGGCCCGTTTGAAATTAGGTAATAGGCCTAGGTTGGCTGGCTACTGGAAGATGAACGCGTCCTTATTGGAGTCGGTCGACTTCCGGGAGCAGCTGACATTACTAATTCAGAGGGAGTTAGTGGGGGCGGTTACCGGGAGTAGATGGTGGGTTAACCTTAAGGCTACCATTAGGCGCTTTTGTGTCCAATACAGCCAACGCCTCGCGTTAACTAGGGCTCGGACCAAAAGGCACTTAGAGGATAGATTGACCCGGGCGGTGGCAGGGGGGATTCCCTAGAACTAGCTCTAGTTAAGGGGGACCTCAATCGCTTGGCTAGCGAGCGATATGAAGGTCAGTTAATTAGGGCTAGGTTAGAAAGAGTTTCCAACGAAGCCGTGAACGTTGACGCTGTTGAGCGTAAGGCTGCCCTAAGACGTGGCTCGGACGGGTACATTCGGGAGGTGAATAACCTGGGAGGGCGTCCTCTCGTGTCGACACGGGAGATCTGCAATGGGTTTCGGCAACATTTGGAGGAGCGCTTCACCAAACTACCCAGACTCCGCGGCCAGGAGTTTGGCAGCTATTTAGCTGGCTCGCCCCGCCTTACTGCGGCCCGAGCGGCTAGCTGCGAGGGGATGGTTACGGAGCGTGAGGTCATTACTGCGTTGAAGCAGGTTGGCCGCAACAAATCTCCGGGGCTCGATGGTTTACCTTACGAACTGTTCTTGAGGCTGTCGCCCATGTTTGTGCCCCTTCTGACGGGCGTGTTTAACCACTGGTTTGCCCAGGACTCGATCCCGAGGCAGGTAACCAAAGGAGTGGTCACGCTTCTGAAGAAGGGGAACCAACATGGAGGGGGGAATCTAGATGACTATAGGCCCATCACTCTGCTTAACGCAGATTTCAAGATTTTGTCCCGCGTTCTTGCGAATCGACTGCAGGCTGTTATCGGCGACTTGGTCGAACCGGATCAGAACTACGCTGTGAAGGATCGATCGATTCAAAACAATCTGCACTTGATTCGCACGATCTTAGAGGGGGTAGAAGACGACACAGAAGCCGCGCTGATCAATTTAGATCAGTCCAAGGCGTTCGACAGGGTGGGCCATGGGTTCCTGAGGGCTGTTGTGGAAACCGCCGGCTTTGGTCCGGACTTCCGCAAGTGGATCTCCGCCCTGTATCGTGATCCCGCGGTGGTGGTGCAAGTTAATGGTAGGTTGTCGGAGTCCTTTGGGGTCTCCCGGTCGGTGCGGCAGGGTTGTCCGCTGTCGCCTCTGCTTTATGTCCTGGCGTTGGAGCCCTTCCTTCGCAAATTAAGGGACGAGGCGGCGAGACCAGTCCTACGCGGCATAGCTCTGCCTGGCGGCAAAGTTGCCAGGGTGTCCGCGTACGCCGATGACGTCACCGTGTTCGTCGCACGACGAACCGACATTAAAGCGGTGATAGAGGCGATCGCTGAGTATGAAGTTGTCACAGGGGCCGTGATCAATCGCAGCAAGTCCGTTGGCCTGCGGTTGGGCGCCTGGACCGGGGTAAACTCGCTTCCAGGTGCGTTCGGCTGGACAGATGGCCCAGTAAAGATCCTCGGTGTGTGGTTCGGGCCGGACCTCCAGCTGGACAAGAATTGGTCGGAAGTACAGACTAAGGTCGAGTCGTCAGTAGGGACTTGGATTCGGAGGAAATTGTCCTTGAAGGGTCGTGCGGAGGCATGTGCTACATACGTGTTTCCGCTGATCCTTTACCGTTTATCTGTTCTTCCCCTGCCTGCGGACCGCTGTAAGGCTTTAGAGCAACTCCTATTCAAACTTCTTTGGGTAGGAGGAAAGCCGTATGTCCGTAGACAGGTCTGTACACAGAAGCTTAGCGAGGGAGGCTTGGGGATGCCTGATCTGCTAAGTCACAAGCACGCAGAAAAATTGGCATTCCTGAGTCGGACACTGATGGAGGAAACGCCCTGGGTACCAGTCGTGGAGCAAGCTTTCCCACGGCTCATATCCAACCCTGCCGCTGAAGGTCGCAGAAGACCGGCGGGGGAAAGGTGTTTCCTGACCGAATGCCGAGCCGCCCTTAGAGCATTGCCGGGGTCCAGTGACCTTGCACGGCCTAGGTGGTTGCTATATAGGGATGTAGTGGAGGGGACTGCGAAAGACCCGCTGGTGGAGCGGCTACATCTGTCGAGGGGGGAAGTTCTCTCGCTGTGGAGTTGGGCGCCTGCCAGTAGCTACATCAACAACGCTGAATTTTCTCTTACGTGGAGGCTAGTCCGAGACGCGCTGCCACTCTTTGGCAAACTAGCCAGGGACGATCATGATAGGGATTATTACTATCCCCCGTGCCCACGCTGCAATGATGAGGAAGAGGAGGAGACGAGAGAACACGCGTTCTTTCTTTGCAGCGGGGTGCGGAGTCTCTGGGAGTATGTCGAAGGGGTAACGGCTCGCATCGACCCCGAGCGGTCGGTGCCACTTGATTTAGCGTACGTAGTCGATAATGTGGATCCGCCGTTTGACAGGGAGAAACGGTTGGGGTTTCTAGCGATCCTAGCGGTGGCTAGGTTAGTGACGTGGGTTTCACGTCTGGACATTGTCTATAGGGGGCAATCTGTTTCCGATCACGATCTGGTTGTTCGTTTTAAGCATCAACTTAAAACGAAAATCAGATGTGATTGGAAAAGATTGCCCCACATCGACTTTGATAGAAGATGGGTGCACAACACTAGTTTGTGCATCCGACGAGGCGCTAGATTTAAGTTCGTGTTTCCACCCTAGTGGTATTGGTCCTAGGGTGCTGAGGTTTCTTTTTTCTCGGAACCCAGCCCAATCAAGACAAGTAATATAAGGTTTACCTTATAATATTGGGTAGTTTTAAGGCTAGATAGGCAGTAACCACCAAGAGTGGATAGCTTGTGCTTTTTATAGGGCCTAGATTAGGGTAGTATGCGTGTGGATCCTGTTCCCATAGCTTTTTATTTTTTGATAGATTGGCACTAGGAGAGCTTCCAAAGATGCCCAAAAGTCCACTTGTTTTATTTTGTCCCAGGCCTATTTTGCCCATTACGTACATTATCTTGGAAGACGCCATCCATCCCTATTATCCCCGACCCTAATTTATTTTCCATACATGTCCCTAGTTCCTCCACTCCCCTTTAGGGAACGACCTGCTTGCTTTCACCCTTTCCCCCCGGGGGAAGAGGACCGGAAGACAGTGGGCGTTTCATATGACAGACCAGTCGTTAGGTAGGGAGGGTCCCCTTACTAACCCGCCCCCATAGGCATTTTGTTAATTTATTTTCTTTTTATTTCTTTTTGGGTGTATTCTAGCTTGCCCCCCTCCCCATCATCTCACCCCCATTACAAAAAAAAAAAAAAAAAAAAAAAAAAAAAATTAAAACTCTTTAGTTTGTAGATATATTTTCCTTTTAATTTCTTGTATATAATGTTATATGGTCTTCTTTTATCACAGCGTGAATGTCGCCTGCCATCCCGTAAGCTGGGGAGCTGTTATTTTAAGTAGATCCGGGTAAGAATGTTAGGCGAAACAGTGCGTGATAGAAACTCTAGTATAGGTTTTATAATAAAGTACTTGCTATCTTACGCAAGTCTAGCTAAGGACTAGAAAAGACCCATTTTTCCCCCACTCCCCCTTACTGGCCTTTGTGCCTAAGCTTCTTCGTACCCCAAATGAGGCCTTGGCAGTAGATAATGCCAAGGCCGGGGACGAAGGGCTAAATATAATACTTCCCTGCCCCCGGGTAACGTAGTCATGATCAAAGTGTAGTATCTGTTCCAAGAGACGCACTAGACCAGACAAAGTTCTCGAAAGCAGGTGCCCACTTGGTCAGCCTTTTGACCACTTAAGGGCTTTTTCTTTGTCCGGCCTAAAAGGACCGACCCCTTCTTTGGGTGAGTGGTCCTTTCGGCCAACTAACTGTTTGCTTTTCTTTCTTTTTTGCAGGTCCGTCCAGTGTCTGGATCCGACTTAAGCAGCCGGCAGGACTAGAGGTAACCGACGTGCCATTAGGCGAAGGCCCTCTAGCTCCGAATCGGCGGGTCGGTGAAGGGCACTGGGCCAACAAAAAAAAGAGGCAGGCCTCTGCCTCTAACACCATGGGGGACGCCCCTGGTGTTGTGACGAGGAGGGGGAGTGCCACATCCGGTGGCGCTCCAGTGACGAGAAGGGGGGGTGTCACATCCGGTGACACCCCAGTGCCGAGAAGGGGGGGTGTCACACCCGGTGACACCCCAGTGCCGAGAAGGGGGGGTGTCACATCCGGTGACACCCCAGTGCCGAGAAAGGGGGGTGTCACATCCGGTGACACCCCAGTACCGAGAAAGGGGGGTGTCACATCCGGTGACACCCCAGTGCCGAGAAGGGGGGGTGTCACACCCGGTGACACCCCAGTGCCGATACCTGGGGATATCACCTTTGGTGATATCCCAGCGACGATTACGGGGGGCACCACACCCGGTGGTGCTCCAGTGCAGTGGGCTGTCCCGGGGGTCGCCACCCCCAGTTCGAGAGCGGTACCAGGGGTCGTTAGGTCTAAAGCTAGTTCGGGGGCTGCTGCCTGGGTGGACCTCGACAGGCCAGAAATATCATCCCCATCATTAGTCGACACCACGAGGGAGGACGAGCTGGCTGCGTGGAGGAAACTCGTCCAGGGCACACCTGGTGGAGAAGGCGCACCCGGCAAAAAGAGGAGACCAGTAAAGAAATGGTGGGCCCTGGACGACCAAGCAGCCATTAGGCCATCTCAGTCGGAAGCCAGCAGCCCCCAGAAAGTCGAAACCGACCTCAGGAAGACCAGGTCACTGGAGGTTATTGTGGTTGATGGGTGCTCCCCGGGGGTGGGGGGAACTAAGCATGTGGAGCCGGCAAAAAAGGAGGAATGGCCAGCCCTCGCAGTGTCCGACTCCCCGATCCCGGAAGAACAAAGGACGCCGCCAACAACATCGGCAGCGGAGGTAGTAGCAGCAACACCTACAAGAGAGACATCAAAAGAACAGCTGAGCTGGGGACCAAAACAAAAACAGACCAAGTCCCCGGAGTTTTACAAAGAACTGCTGGAAACAAAGTACAAGGGACTCATAGAAGGCAATAACATCAAAGCCGTGCCACAAACCCTGGAAACGATAAGGGAGAGGTCGGTCTCTCTCCTTACGCTTGATGCCAAGGGAAAGGGATTAAAAGGCGTCCCGAAGGACCGCATGATGGAGCTGCTTGGAGAGCTCCGAATTCCAGCCCAGTATGCGGTCAGAAGATATAATGCGATGTGGGAGGTCCTCTTGCCAACGAAGGAAGACGCGGAAAAGCTGGCAAGAGGAGACCTCACGTGGAGAGACGTAAAATAAGACCCGAATACCTCTCCAAAAGGCGAACAAAAGTAACCATTTCTGGGGTCCCCTGCTTCCTAATTGAGGAACAACTGGGGGCAATAATGTCCCAATTTTGAGAAGTGGAAGACTTAGAGGCAGTAAGGGGACCCCGAAATATATTGACCGGGGAGTACAAACTCCAAATGCGCCTCAACCGGAAGCAGTTCCACGAAATCCCAGCTCAGCTGACCTGTGAGGGCTGGACCATTATAGTAATTGTCGAAGGCAGAAGGCCACAATGCTGGCAGTGCCAAAAGACAGGCCACGTGGCACGATTCTGCCCTCAGAAGAAGACGAACACGGTAGAAGCAGAAGCAGGAAAAAGGCCAGAAACGGAAGTGGGATCCAAGAAGGCCGAAAAGAAACCGGAAGAACAAGACTCCACTAAATGGAGTACGGTTGCAGGAAAAAAAGGAAAGAAGCCTGAGCCGGCTCCACATGCCGCAACCAGAAGTATGCCCACAGCCGTTAAAAGAAAAGCCAGGGTTAGTGGATCCGGCTCGGAGAGCGATGGAGGAGACGAGGGCCAAAAAGGTAAACGAGAGAGGAAAGAGAGAGAAAAGGATCCTGAACTCCCGGAATCACAACCCCCCCAAGAGGAAGTTCAGCTTACCCCTCCCCTATTACCCACTCCGATTTCCACGATGGAGCAAGCGAAAGCTCCTGAGGAAGATACTACCGTGGAAAACACCATAGAAAACCCGGAAAAAATTCCAATAGATTCCGACCAAGCGGAAAGCTGTAAGACCCAGGAGAAGCAGGAGGAGCAAGAAAAGGCGGCGGCCCCGAGAGAGGAGAGGTCCAAAAAATTCCCCTTCCTACCCGGGGAAAAGATTTGTAATGCCGACCTGAGCCATGCGGTCAGTGACCTCAATGGCAGACAAAAAAGTTATTTGAAGGAGTTAGAAGGCCTTAAATCCATCGATGGCAAAGAGGTCACTGACCCAAGGAATTTTCGCGATGCCCCATCATTGATCACTTTCGTTAGGGTGAATAGGGGGGGTAGAGCAAAGGCGCTGTGGCGCATGATCGAAGCTGGAAAATCCGCATTCGCGGGATTAAAAATAGTGGACGGGGAGCACCCATCACTCAGTAAGATATCAAACCAGTGCGAAGGGAGGGTCCCCATTTATGTTCACCCCTCCTTTTATAGGGCACTAAAGATGACGTTCCCCCTGGACGTGGGAGGCCTGGCTCGAGACGGACGGCTTACGTCCGAACTGCTCACGGGCAGTCTCGGTCAGGCCTTCGACGTCCTGACCCCCGAGGACTTTAGACCCCTAGTAGAGGAATACTACTAGATAGTGGAAACATGGAAACGAGCTTGAATATAGCTAGTTTAAATGCGAGGGGCATGAGATCCCGAAGCAAGGCTGTTCGCGTGCTGAGGGATCTCGTGGCCCTTGAGGTAGATGTAACCACCTTGCAAGAGACCCACTTTGTTGGGGCCGGGGACTGCGATGTGCTGGTGAACGATTTTGATGTTTACTCAGCATATGGCAGTCTCTATAGCCGGGGGGTCTCTGTACTAGTGAGTCGCACTCTGTCTGCGACGGTTACACTTGTCCACGCGGACGCTCATGGGAGGTTGGTCGTGGTCGATGTTGCCGTTAAAAGCGGCGCGTTTCGGATCGTGGCAGTTTATGCGCTTAACATCCCCAGCGAGAGGGTTTCCTTTTTTCGGCGGGTGGAGGTGTTTCTCTCTTCGGGTCCGGAGCGGGTAGTTTTAATGGGGGACTGGAATGCCATCCTGGACCCCAGCATAGATAAGGTCGGGGGGGTTAGAGGGTCGGGAGGGTGTGAAAGCAGCCTGTCTGACCTGATGGCCTCGTGCGATCTGGTCGATAGGTTCCGTCTGGATCACCCCGGGAGGGAGATGTGGACGTGGCAATCTAGCTCGGCCGCCTTTACAAGTTCATACTTGGACAGGATGTTAATTAGAAGGGGCGACACAGATTTCCTATCTTGTCCCACGTTCCACTGGTTAGGTCATTCGGACCACAAACTTGTTTTGGCCCGTTTGAAATTAGGTAATAGGCCTAGGTTGGCAGGCTACTGGAAGATGAACGCCTCCTTATTGGAGTCGGTCGACTTCCGGGAGCAGCTGACATTACTAATTCAGAGGGAGTTAGTGGGGGCGGTTACCGGGAGTAGATGGTGGGTTAACCTTAAGGCTACCATTAGGCGCTTTTGTGTCCAATACAGCCAACGCCTCGCGTTAACTAGGGCTCGGACCAAAAGGCACTTAGAGGATAGATTGACCCGGGCGGTGGCAGGGGGGGATTCCCTAGAACTAGCTCTAGTTAAGGGGGACCTCAATCGCTTGGCTAGCGAGCGATATGAAGGTCAGTTAATTAGGGCTAGGTTAGAAAGAGTTTCCAACGAAGCCGTGAACGTTGACGCTGTTGAGCGTAAGGCTGCCCTAAGACGTGGCTCGGACGGGTACATTCGGGAGGTGAATAACCTGGGAGGGCGTCCTCTCGTGTCGACACGGGAGATCTGCAATGGGTTTCGGCAACATTTGGAGGAGCGCTTCACCAAACTACCCAGACTCCGCGGCCAGGAGTTTGGCAGCTATTTAGCTGGCTCGCCCCGCCTTACTGCGGCCCGAGCGGCTAGCTGCGAGGGGATGGTTACGGAGCGTGAGGTCATTACTGCGTTGAAGCAGGTTGGCCGCAACAAATCTCCGGGGCTCGATGGTTTACCTTACGAACTGTTCTTGAGGCTGTCGCCCATGTTTGTGCCCCTTCTGACGGGCGTGTTTAACCACTGGTTTGCCCAGGACTCGATCCCGAGGCAGGTAACCAAAGGAGTGGTCACGCTTCTGAAGAAGGGGAACCAACATGGAGGGGGGAATCTAGATGACTATAGGCCCATCACTCTGCTTAACGCAGATTTCAAGATTTTGTCCCGCGTTCTTGCGAATCGACTGCAGGCTGTTATCGGCGACTTGGTCGAACCGGATCAGAACTACGCTGTGAAGGATCGATCGATTCAGAACAATCTGCACTTGATTCGCACGATCTTAGAGGGGGTAGAAGACGACACAGAAGCCGCGCTGATCAATTTAGATCAGTCCAAGGCGTTCGACAGGGTGGACCATGGGTTCCTGAGGGCTGTTGTGGAAACCGCCGGCTTTGGTCCGGACTTCCGCAAGTGGATCTCCGCCCTGTATCGTGATCCCGCGGTAGTGGTGCAAGTTAATGGTAGGTTGTCGGAGTCCTTTGGGGTCTCCCGGTCGGTGCGGCAGGGTTGTCCGCTGTCGCCTCTGCTTTATGTCCTGGCGTTGGAGCCCTTCCTTCGCAAATTAAGGGACGAGGCGGCGAGACCAGTCCTACGCGGCATAGCTCTGCCTGGCGGCAAAGTTGCCAGGGTGTCCGCGTACGCCGATGACGTCACCGTGTTCGTCGCACGACGAACCGACATTGAAGCGGTGGTAGAGGCGATCGCTGAGTATGAAGTTGTCACAGGGGCCGTGATCAATCGCAGCAAGTCCGTTGGCCTGCGGTTGGGCGCCTGGACCGGGGTAAACTCGCTTCCAGGTGCGTTCGGCTGGACAGATGGCCCAGTAAAGATCCTCGGTGTGTGGTTCGGGCCGGACCTCCAGCTGGACAAGAATTGGTCGGAAGTACAGACTAAGGTCGAGTCGTCAGTAGGGACTTGGATTCGGAGGAAATTGTCCTTGAAGGGTCGCGCGGAGGCATGTGCTACATACGTGTTTCCGCTGATCCTTTACCGTTTATCTGTTCTTCCCCTGCCTGCGGACCGCTGTAAGGCTGTAGAGCAACTCCTATTCAAACTTCTTTGGGTAGGAGGGAAGCTGTATGTCCGTAGACAGGTCTGTACACAGAAGCTTAGCGAGGGAGGCTTGGGGATGCCTGATCTGCTAAGTCACAAGCACGCAGAAAGATTGGCATTCCTGAGTCGGACACTGATGGAGGAAACGCCCTGGGTACCAGTCGTGGAGCAAGCTTTCCCACGGCTCATATCCAACCCTGCCGCTGAAGGTCGCAGAAGACCGGCGGGGGAAAGGTGTTTCCTGACCGAATGCCGAGCCGCCCTTAGGGCATTGCCGGGGTCCAGTGACCTTGCACGGCCTAGGTGGTTGCTATATAGGGATGTAGTGGAGGGGACTGCAAAAGACCCGCTGGTGGAGCGGCTACATCTGTCGAGGGGGGAAGTTCTCTCGCTGTGGAGTTGGGCGCCTGCCAGTAGCTACATCAACAACGCTGAATTTTCTATTACGTGGAGGCTAGTCCGAGACGCGCTGCCACTCTTTGGCAAACTAGCCAGGGACGATCATGATAGGGATTATTACTATCCCCCGTGCCCACGCTGCAATGATGAAGAAGAGGAGGAGACGAGAGAACACGCGTTCTTTCTTTGCAGCGGGGTGCGGAGTCTCTGGGAGTATGTCGAAGGGGTAACGGCTTGCATCGACCCCGAGCGGTCGGTGCCACTTGATTTAGCGTACGTAGTCGATAATGTGGATCCGCCGTTTGACAGGGAGAAACGGTTGGGGTTTCTAGCGATCCTAGCGGTGGCTAGGTTAGTGACGTGGGTTTCACGTCTGGACATTGTCTATAGGGGGCAATCCGTTTCCGATCACGATCTGGTTGTTCGTTTTAAGCATCAACTTTAAACGAAAATCAGATGTGATTGGAAAAGATTGCCCCACATCGACTTTGATAGAAGATGGGTGCACAACACTAGTTTGTGCATCCGACGAGGCGCTAGATTTAAGTTCGTGTTTCCACCCTAGTGGTATTGGTCCTAGGGTGCTGAGGTTTCTTTTTTCTCGGAACCCAGCCCAATCAAGACAAGTAATATAAGGTTTACCTTATAATATTGGGTAGTTTTTAAGGCTAGATAGGCAGTAACCACCAAGAGTGGATAGCTTGTGCTTTTTATAGGGCCTAGATTAGGGTAGTATGCGTGTGGATCCTGTTCCCATAGCTTTTTATTTTTTGATAGATTGGCACTAGGAGAGCTTCCAAAGATGCCCAATAGTCCACTTGTTTTATTTTGTCCCAGGCCTATTTTGCCCATTACGTACATTATCTTGGAAGACGCCATCCATCCCTATTATCCCCGACCCTAATTTATTTTCCATACATGTCCCTAGTTCCTCCACTCCCCTTTAGGGAACGACCTGCTTGCTTTCACCCTTTCCCCCCGGGGGAAGAGGACCGGAAGACAGTGGGCGTTTCATATGACAGACCAGCCGTTAGGTAGGGAGGGTCCCCTTACTAACCCGCCCCCATAGGCATTTTGTTGATTTATTTTCTTTTTCTTTCTTTTTGGGTGTATTCTAGCTTGCCCCCCTCCCCATCATCTCACCCCCATTACAAAAAAAAAAAAAAAAAAAAAAAAAAAAAAAAATTAAAACTCTTTAGTTTGTAGATATTTTTCCTTTTAATTTCTTGTATATAATGTTATATTTTCTTCTTTTATCACAGCGTGAATGTCGCCTGCCATCCCGTAAGCTGGGGAGCTGTTATTTTAAGTAGGTCCGGGTAAGAATGTTAGGCGAAACAGTGCGTGATAGAAACTCTAGTATAGGTTTTATAATAAAGTACTTGCTATCTTACGCAAGTCTAGCTAAGGACTAGAAAAGACCCCTTTTTTCCCCACTCCCCCTTACTGGCCTTTGTGCCTTAGCTTCTTCGTACCCCAAATGAGGCCTTGGCAGTAGATAATGCCAAGGCCGGGGACGAAGGGCTAAATATAATACTTCCCTGCCCCCGGGTAACGTAGTCATGATCAAAGTGTAGTATCTGTTCCAAGACACGCACTAGACCAGACAAAGTTCTCGAAAGCAGGTGCCCACTTGGTCAGCCTTTTGACCACTTAAGGGTTTTCTTTGTCCAGCCTATAAGGACCGACCCCTTCTTTGGGAGTGTGGTCCTTTCGGCTCACTAACTGTTTGCTTTTCTTTCTTTTTTGCAGGTCCGTCCAGTGTCTGGATCCGACTTAAGCAGCCGGCAGGGCTAGAGGTAACCGACGTGCCATTAGGCGAAGGCCCTCTAGCTCCGAATCGGCGGGTCGGTGAAGGGCACTGGGCCAACAAAAAAAGAGGCAGGCCTCTGCCTCTAACACCATGGGGGACGCCCCTGGTGTTGTGACGAGGAGGGGGAGTGCCACATCCGGTGGCACTCCAGTGACGAGAAGGGGGGTGTCACATCCGGTGACACCCCAGTGCCGAGAAGGGGGGGTGTCACACCCGGTGACACCCCAGTGCCGAGAAGGGGGGGTGTCACATCCGGTGACACCCCAGTGCCGAGAAGGGGGGGTGTCACATCCGGTGACACCCCAGTGCCGAGAAGGGGGGGTGTCACATCCGGTGACACCCCAGTGCCGAGAAGGGGGGGTGTCACACCCGGTGACACCCCAGTGCCGAAACGCGGGGATATCACCTTCGGGGATATCCTCGTACCGTTAATGAGGGGGAATGCCACGCCCACTGACTCTCCGGTGTCGGTTTCGGGGGTCGCTACCCCCAGTTCCAGCATGGAGAGTTCAATGGAGAACCTAGACTCCTGGAAAAATGTTGTCCAGGGCCCACCTTGCGGAAGGCTTGCCTACAAGGCTAGGAAGCCTGTTAAAAAATGGTGGGTCCCGGACGAACCCAGAGAAACGCAATCAGAAGCAAGTAGCCCCCAGAAAGCTGACACCGGGGAGTTAAGGAAAACAAAATCCCTCGAGGTCATCGTGATAGATGAGTGCTCCTCGTCCAAGACTACACCAAAGACACCAGCCAGCACGGCGGAGTGGCCAGCCCTCACAAGCGACGACTCCCCGATAACGCCAGCCCAAAGACCAAAGGACCAGACAGCCGGGACCAGCACGCCAGGGGAACCCCAGACGTCGTGAGCCTGGGCCGAAAAGGACAGCGGCAAAACAAAAACTCCGGATTTTTACAAGGACCTCTTGGAGACCAAGTACCGGGAACTCATCGAGGGAAATACCATCAAGACCCTGCCCGGTACTTGGGACGACATAAAAGAAAGAACGCTGTCCTTTATAACTTTTGACGCAGGAGGAAAGGGACTCACCGGGGTTTCCCTGGAGAAAATGCTAGAAACAATAAGCCAGCTAAAAATTCCGGCCCAGTATTTGGTAAAGAGACTCCGTTCCACGTTGGATGTCCTTTTGCCATCAAAGGAGGTGGCGATAAGTTGGGCAAAAGGAGACCTCACGTGGAAAGACATACGCCTCAGGCCGGAATACTTGTCAAGGAGGCAAGTAACTGTCACCGTGCTGGGAGTCCCGTGTTTTATCGGGGAGGATCTGCTAGGCGCAACATTCTCGCAGTTTGGGCAGGTCGAAGGTGTACATCCTGTCAAGGGTCCCCGGAACATCATCACGGGGACCTACAAGATCTACATAAGGATAGACAGAAAAAATTTCCACCAGATCCCTGCCCAGCTGACATGTGAGGGCTGGAACATGGCAGTAATAGTAGAGGGGAGAAGACCGCTGTGCTGGCTTTGCCTGAAGCCCGGACACATGGCCCGCTTCTGTCCTACAAGAAATGACGCTCCGAAAACAAAGGAAGCCGCTACGAGTCCACAAACAGAACAACCCAAGGAAGGACAGAAGCCGGCAAAGACAAAGGGGGAGAACGAATGGAGCAAAGTCGCCGCAAAAGGCAAGAAGACGGAGGTGGCCCCCACAACACCGAGGGCAGTTGCGGCGACTACTAAGAGGAAGCTCCCGGTAAGCTCCTCAGAGTCGGAGGAAGAAGAACGTGCCCCAAAACTCAAGAACAAGGAGAAGCGAGAGAGGAAGGAGCTGCCGAAAGACACAGAACAGGAGCTTCCTCTAGAAGAAAACACCAATGAGACTCCCCCTGAGTCTATGGAAGACGTAACAGCTGAGCCTCCAGCATCTCTCACCAAAGAAGCTCAGCCTACCCCTCCCCTATTCAACACTCCGGAGCCGGAAAGAACAGCTCCGGAAGACCAGCAAGCGGCGTCGGCGCAGAAAGCAGTGGAAGAAAAGGCGCCCTCCAGGACGGAAAAAACAAGAAAATATCCTTTTTGGCCTGGGGAGCGCCTTTGCGACGCAGAACTAGCTGTCGGGGACCTAAACGGTACGCAGAAAAAGAATCTCCGGCAGCTAGAAAAGTTAACAACTGTAGACTGCAAGAACATCACGGACCCACGAAATTTCGCCGACGCCCCGAATCTCATCACCTTCGTGCGGCCAAATAGGGGAGGAAGATCAAAGGCACTATGGAGGATGCTGGAGGCAGGAAAAACAACTTTCCCGGGCTTCAGGCTCATGGACGAGGAGCACCCATCTCTGACAAAAATTGCTAAGCAATGTGAAGGTCGGGTCCCTATTTACGTTCACCCCTCCTTCTATAGGGCAATTAAATTGACGTTCCCCTTGGACGTGGGGGGTCTGGCCAGGAACGGGCGGCTTACGCCCGACCTGCTCAAGGGCAGTCTGGGCCAGACCTTCGACGTCCTCTCTCCCGAGGACTTTAGACCCCTAGTAGAGGAATACTACTAGGTAGTGGAAACATGGAAACGAGCCTAAATTTAGCTAGTTTAAATGCGAGGGGCATGAGATCCCGAAGCAAGGCTGTTCGCGTGCTGAGGGATCTCGTGGCCCTTGAGGTAGACATAGCCACCTTGCAAGAGACCCACTTTGTTGGGGCCGGGGACTGCGATGTGCTGGTGAACGATTTTGATGTTTACTCAGCATATGGCAGTCTCTATAGCCGGGGGGTCTCTTTACTAGTGAGTCGCACTCTGTCTGCGACGGTTACACTTGTCCACGCGGACGCTCATGGGAGGCTGGTCGTGGTCGATGTTGCCGTTAAAAGCGGCGCGTTTCGGATCGTGGCAGTTTATGCGCCTAACATCCCCAGCGAGAGGGTTTCCTTTTTTCGGCGGGTGGAGGTGTTTCTCTCTTCGGGTCCGGAGCGGGTAGTTTTAATGGGGGACTGGAATGCCATCCTGGACCCCAATATAGATAGGGTCGGGGGGGTTAGAGGGTCGGGAGGGTGTGAAAGCAGCCTGTCTGACCTGATGGCCTCGTGCGATCTGGTCGATAGGTTCCGTCTGGATCACCCCGGGAGGGAGATGTGGACGTGGCAATCTAGCTCGGCCGCCTTTACAAGTTCATACTTGGACAGGATGTTAATTAGAAGGGGCGACACAGATTTCCTATCTTGCCCCACGTTCCACTGGTTAGGTCATTCGGACCACAAACTTGTTTTGGCCCGTTTGAAATTAGGTAATAGGCCTAGGTTGGCAGGCTACTGGAAGATGAACGCCTCCTTATTGGAGTCGGTCGACTTCCGGGAGCAGCTGACATTACTAATTCAGAGGGAGTTAGTGGGGGCGGTTACCGGGAGTAGATGGTGGGTTAACCTTAAGGCTACCATTAGGCGCTTTTGTGTCCAATACAGCCAACGCCTCGCGTTAACTAGGGCTCGGACCAAAAGGCACTTAGAGGATAGATTGACCCGGGCGGTGGCAGGGGGGGATTCCCTAGAACTAGCTCTAGTTAAGGGGGACCTCAATCGCTTGGCTAGCGAGCGATATGAAGGTCAGTTAATTAGGGCTAGGTTAGAAAGAGTTTCCAACGAAGCCGTGAACGTTGACGCTGTTGAGCGTAAGGCTGCCCTAAGACGTGGCTCGGACGGGTACATTCGGGAGGTGAATAACCTGGGAGGGCGTCCTCTCGTGTCGACACGGGAGATCTGCAATGGGTTTCGGCAACATTTGGAGGAGCGCTTCACCAAACTACCCAGACTCCGCGGCCAGGAGTTTGGCAGCTATTTAGCTGGCTCGCCCCGCCTTACTGCGGCCCGAGCGGCTAGCTGCGAGGGGATGGTTACGGAGCGTGAGGTCATTACTGCGTTGAAGCAGGTTGGCCGCAACAAATCTCCGGGGCTCGATGGTTTACCTTACGAACTGTTCTTGAGGCTGTCGCCCATGTTTGTGCCCCTTCTGACGGGCGTGTTTAACCACTGGTTTGCCCAGGACTCGATCCCGAGGCAGGTAACCAAAGGAGTGGTCACGCTTCTGAAGAAGGGGAACCAACATGGAGGGGGGAATCTAGATGACTATAGGCCCATCACTCTGCTTAACGCAGATTTCAAGATTTTGTCCCGCGTTCTTGCGAATCGACTGCAGGCTGTTATCGGCGACTTGGTCGAACCGGATCAGAACTACGCTGTGAAGGATCGATCGATTCAAAACAATCTGCACTTGATTCGCACGATCTTAGAGGGGGTAGAAGACGACACAGAAGCCGCGCTGATCAATTTAGATCAGTCCAAGGCGTTCGACAGGGTGGACCATGGGTTCCTGAGGGCTGTTGTGGAAACCGCCGGCTTTGGTCCGGACTTCCGCAAGTGGATCTCCGCCCTGTATCGTGATCCCGCGGTAGTGGTGCAAGTTAATGGTAGGTTGTCGGAGTCCTTTGGGGTCTCCCGGTCGGTGCGGCAGGGTTGTCCGCTGTCGCCTCTGCTTTATGTCCTGGCGTTGGAGCCCTTCCTTCGCAAATTAAGGGACGAGGCGGCGAGACCAGTCCTACGCGGCATAGCTCTGCCTGGCGGCAAAGTTGCCAGGGTGTCCGCGTACGCCGATGACGTCACCGTGTTCGTCGCACGACGAACCGACATTGAAGCGGTGGTAGAGGCGATCGCTGAGTATGAAGTTGTCACAGGGGCCGTGATCAATCGCAGCAAGTCCGTTGGCCTGCGGTTGGGCGCCTGGACCGGGGTAAACTCGCTTCCAGGTGCGTTCGGCTGGACAGATGGCCCAGTAAAGATCCTCGGTGTGTGGTTCGGGCCGGACCTCCAGCTGGACAAGAATTGGTCGGAAGTACAGACTAAGGTCGAGTCGTCAGTAGGGACTTGGATTCGGAGGAAATTGTCCTTGAAGGGTCGTGCGGAGGCATGTGCTACATACGTGTTTCCGCTGATCCTTTACCGTTTATCTGTTCTTCCCCTGCCTGCGGACCGCTGTAAGGCTTTAGAGCAACTCCTATTCAAACTTCTTTGGGTAGGAGGGAAGCTGTATGTCCGTAGACAGGTCTGTACACAGAAGCTTAGCGAGGGAGGCTTGGGGATGCCTGATCTGCTAAGTCACAAGCACGCAGAAAGATTGGCATTCCTGAGTCGGACACTGATGGAGGAAACGCCCTGGGTACCAGTCGTGGAGCAAGCTTTCCCACGGCTCATATCCAACCCTGCCGCTGAAGGTCGCAGAAGACCGGCGGGGGAAAGGTGTTTCCTGACCGAATGCCGAGCCGCCCTTAGGGCATTGCCGGGGTCCAGTGACCTTGCACGGCCTAGGTGGTTGCTATATAGGGATGTAGTGGAGGGGACTGCGAAAGACCCGCTGGTGGAGCGGCTACATCTGTCGAGGGGGGAAGTTCTCTCGCTGTGGAGTTGGGCGCCTGCCAGTAGCTACATCAACAACGCTGAATTTTCTATTACGTGGAGGCTAGTCCGAGACGCGCTGCCACTCTTTGGCAAACTAGCCAGGGACGATCATGATAGGGATTATTACTATCCCCCGTGCCCACGCTGCAATGATGAAGAAGAGGAGGAAACGAGAGAACACGCGTTCTTTCTTTGCAGCGGGGTGCGGAGTCTCTGGGAGTATGTCGAAGGGGTAACGGCTCGCATCGACCCCGAGCGGTCGGTGCCACTTGATTTAGCGTACGTAGTCGATAATGTGGATCCGCCGTTTGACAGGGAGAAACGGTTGGGGTTTCTAGCGATCCTAGCGGTGGCTAGGTTAGTGACGTGGGTTTCACGTCTAGACATTGTCTATAGGGGGCAGTCTGTTTCCGATCACGATCTGGTTGTTCGTTTTAAGCATCAACTTAAAACGAAAATCAGATGTGATTGGAAAAGATTGCCCCACATCGACTTTGATAGAAGATGGGTGCACAACACTAGTTTGTGCATCCGACGAGGCGCTAGATTTAAGTTCGTGTTTCCACCCTAGTGGTATTGGTCCTAGGGTGCTGAGGTTTCTTTTTTCTCGGAACCCAGCCCAATCAAGACAAGTAATATAAGGTTTACCTTATAATATTGGGTAGTTTTAAGGCTAGATAGGCAGTAACCACCAAGAGTGGATAGCTTGTGCTTTTTATAGGGCCTAGATTAGGGTAGTATGCGTGTGGATCCTGTTCCCATAGCTTTTTATTTTTTGATAGATTGGCACTAGGAGAGCTTCCAAAGATGCCCAATAGTCCACTTGTTTTATTTTGTCCCAGGCCTATTTTGCCCATTACGTACATTATCTTGGAAGACGCCATCCATCCCTATTATCCCCAACCCTAATTTATTTTCCATACATGTCCCTAGTTCCTCCACTCCCCTTTAGGGAACGACCTGCTTGCTTTCACCCTTTCCCCCCGGGGGAAGAGGACCGGAAGACAGTGGGCGTTTCATATGACAGACCAGCCGTTAGGTAGGGAGGGTCCCCTTACTAACCCGCCCCCATAGGCATTTTGTTAATTTGTTTTCTTTTTCTTTCTTTTTGGGTGTATTCTAGTTTGCCCCCCTCCCCATCATCTCACCCCCATTACAAAAAAAAAAAAAAAAAAAAAAAAATTAAAACTCTTTAGTTTGTAGATATTTTTCCTTTTAATTTCTTGTATATAATGTTATATGTTCTTCTTTTATCACAGCGTGAATGTCGCCTGCCATCCCGTAAGCTGGGGAGCTGTTATTTTAAGTAGGTCCGGGTAAGAATGTTAGGCGAAACAGTGCGTGATAGAAACTCTAGTATAGGTTTTATAATAAAGTACTTGCTATCTTACGCAAGTCTAGCTAAGGACTAGAAAAGACCCCTTTTTCCCCCACTCCCCCTTACTGGCCTTTGTGCCTAAGCTTCTTCGTACCCCAAATGAGGCCTTGGCAGTAGATAATGCCAAGGCCGGGGACGAAGGGCTAAATATAATACTTACCTGGTATCGAGGGTACGGTGATCAATAAGGCCGTTCCTCCAGAGTGAGACCCTTCCATTGCACTACGGTTGGGTTGACCTTTGCGATCGTCCCAAAATGTGGACGATTCGGTGCATTATTTCTAAGTGTGGGGTCTGCGTACGCGCTCACCCCGATAATTCATCAATATCAAATATCCATTTCTAATCCTTCTACTGATAAGTAAACTACCTAATTCTGTTCCGTTTCCCTTTTCTCCAATCGCCCATTTCTGTACGCGCCACAAAACAAGCGATTTTTCCAGATCAGTTTATAATTCACTTCTATTCCAACGTTCTGATTGTAACTAATCTGCATGTCCATATCAGTAACGTTTGCATTGAACATTATCTTTTGTTATATAAAAATCATTGATTTAATTTAAGTAAATAGGACAGTCTCTGGAGTGATTGTTGCGAGTAAAAACTTTAGCTATGGATAAGCCTTTAACAAATAAATAAGTACACAGCCTCTCCTCCATTTTGTGAATGGGATTTGTGTCTAATTATTCATTTTTTGTTTAACATTTGTAATTTTATATTAGCAGAAAATAAATGATAAAAACTCAATCTCTTTAGTGTAAGGAATCGGTCAAGTTGTCACCTACAGCTACTGAAACTGTTTTCTTTTAATATAGATTGATGAACGAAAACGTCTAACAATCTCAAACAGATTTCGTACGTCTGTTGGTTGAACCCCCCACCCATGACCCGTACAGTCTTTCATTATTTATGGAAGGCGGATATTATCGTCGGTTACCCGTGACATGACTCAATTCTCTCGACTTAATTGTGAGTTGGATTTGTACCGAATTATTCATTTTTTGTTTAACATTTGCAGTGGCGGCTCGTGCATGAAGCTGTGGAACTGCAGCAGTGCAGCACCCCCCTCCCAGTTATTTTTACACAATATTAATGATAAAATTAAAAATAATACGTTTGTTTTTAATATTTTATTTTTTCTATGTGTACATTATAAAATCATTAAGTTTAATGTCGGTATGTCCAAAGTCATATAAAAACAAAATAAACATTGCTTGGAGCTGTGAAATTACACTTTCTTAATGAAATTCTCTTGTGCGCATGCGCGGATTAGACGCTTTAGACAGCCGATGAAACCCTCTTGAGGAACTGTCACTTGTCGCAGCCCCGCGTCGTGAAATTCGTTGTTTGCTTAGAGTGTGTGCCTGTATAGATATGATAACATTGTTATTGAAAAAAAAAGGGGTTTACTTACATTTTTAAAAAAAATATTATTAAAATCTGCATATAACGTATTCTTGTACATAAAATATTGTGTTTTTTTTCTTTTTTTTAAATACGCACACTTTTAGCGTTGCGATTTGATTCGGTAGCAGACGGAAATATATAATATGCAGAAACTTTTTTATTATTATTAAAAGTATTCGGGGATTTAGCAGTGAAACTAACACGCGACTAAGGGTAAAAATCAAATATACAATAAATAAATCTTACCATAAATGTTACTTTTCGATCTACCTGCTTTTTTGTTTGTTTTAAGTAGTTTTAAATGCTATTTATTTTGCAACAACTAAACTTTACAAAAACAAACTGTTTACATTTTCCTACAAGCGAAGAAACAGTTTATGTTGAAAATACATTTTAGTTAGAAATATTTTTAACTTGTATGTTTTAGATAAAAAAATTAGCATTTATTTGCCTCCGACAAGGACAATGTTAGAAGTTTTACACTTTGAAAAACGGATTTTTTACACAAGATTTTTTTTATTAAAATGTGTTTGTAAGTAAAAAAAAACACAGTTTTTATAATTATGCATTTTTAAACTTTACATTGAATTTGTTAGTAGATGGGGCAGATAACACGCATTAAAAAAGTAATTAGAAATCCTTCTGGACTGAGACAATTTTAATTTTTTGTTTTGTGGGGGGAGAAAGTTACATTAAAATTCGATGTTTTATAATGCTTATATATGACACCCTATTTTCTTACAATACATCTCCACTTTATGTTGATCTTTACCTGCATGGGAAGGTTAGACAATAGCCAAGTTTGTTTGTTCTTTTTATATAAAATTCAAGTTGTTAAAAGATTTGTAAATAAAATTTTTGTATCTTTAAATATTTTTGTTTGTTTGCTCACTATATAAAAATGTAAACTTTTTATTTTGTATTTTATTTACAAATACGTTTTTTTATAAATGCATCTTTAAAAATAAATTTTGTAAATAAAACTGTTATTAAATAAAACGCTATTTTCAAATGGTAAACTCCTAAATTAACCCTCGTAGGGAGGCAAGTAAATTTCAAAGTTTTTCTTTTTTGTTTTTATAAAAAATAAGTTATTTTAAAAAATGTTTTTCGTTTGTTTGCAAAAAACAAAACAAAGAAAACGCAAACTTTTATTTAATCTGAAATGTTTAAAATGAAAAAAATATATATATATTATTTTTATTCTGTAAAGTGTACATAATTTTAAAAAATCTTTTTTAATAAAAAAGGTTTTGCGTATTATCCATTTCTGGTTGATTATTTGTCTTTGTTATAGATTTGAATATTTATTTGAATGTTTGTTTATTATTTGATTAAATATTTATTTATATATTCGAATCTCTTTTACACGATATAAAAAATATACGTAAAATATTTGAAGCAGCAACCCCCTAATCTCAGGCACGAGCCACCACTGAACATTTGTAATTTTATATTAGCAGAAAATAAATGATAAAAACTCAATCTCTTTAGTGTAAGGAATCGGCCAAGTTGTCACCTACAGCTACTGAAACTGTTTTCTTTTGATATAGATTGATGAACGAAAACGTCTAAAAATCTCTAACAGATTTTGTGTCTATTGGTTGAATCCCCAACTCATGACCCGTACAGTCTTTTATTATTTATGGAAGGCGGACATTATAGGAGGTTACCAGTGACATGACTCAATTCTGTCAACTTAATTGTGAAAAGATTGGTGCTGTGTCTGGCAAATAGACGATGTTTTATTAAAAAGAGGTTACATATTTATAAAGATGATTATTATATTTATAACTATAATTAAAATATTCATAAGTATAATTATAATATTCATAAGTATAATTATATATATTTATAGCTATAATTATAATATTCATAACTATAATTATAATATATATTATTCATTAATTGGAATTCATTTTTGAGATGAGTATATATATATATATATATATATATATATATATATATATATATATATATATATATATATATATATATATATTAATTTATTTTTATTTCGGACTATTATTCTCATCTTTATTAGTTGTTGTTTTTTATCTTTATTGATTGTTATTTTTCACGCGGTTTCGACCAACTATTCCTCTGGCCTTCGTTAGGTGGTAACCGCAACGGATAGGAACTTCGAATCTCCTAACTGCATTTCAGCGATCATTGTCATCCGTAGTTGTTGTCGTCTCACCACGTTTTGGCCATGTATTTGCTTTCTGAACGAATATGGGCACATATCAATTCAATCTGGGATGTTTCATATGTTCGTAAATGATCAATTGATTGATAATGAAAGTCCAGTTATGTTCTTGATTCTTTATATATATATATATATATATATATATATATATATATATATATATATATATATGTTATATATATTTATATATATATATATATATATATATAAATATATATATATATATATATATATGTTATATATATATATATATGTTATATATATATATATGTTATATATATATATATGTTATATATATATATGTTATATATATATATGTTATATATATATGTTATATATATATATATGTTATATATATATATATGTTATATATATATATATGTTATATATATATATATATATATATGTTATATATATATATGTGTTATATATATATATATATATATGTTATATATATATATGTTATATATATATATGTTATATATATATATGTTATATATATATATATGTTATATATATATATGTTATATATATATATATATGTTATATATATATATGTTATATATATATATATGTTATATATATATATATATGTTATATATATATATATATATATATATATATATATATATATATATATATATATATATATATATATATATATATATATATATATATGTATGTATAACAATCGCAAACGCCTGGTGGCGCAATTACATCTTTTGCCGCATATCAAGCTTTTGTTATTAAGCTTCGCTTGGTCTGATCGATTCCTTCGGAATCTCGCCTTGTTTCTTCTGAATCGCTTTTCTACGTAAAACGGTCATAATTGTACGAATTAAATCTTGTTGGACGTTCGGACATTAAAAAAACTTCAAAAATAAAAACTCATAGTTGCGCCTCCGTAATGGGGGAGGGGGTCACTTCAAACACACAAAAAAGGAATATAATTTAAGAAAATATCTCCACTCCTGTTGCAGTGTTGCACCTACTCTCCTGCCCGATCTGGAATCCCTTAGCACCGGGAAATGAAGCTCGTTTTGTAGTTTCCAGCTTCACGCGCACACGAGATTATAAGAGAACGCACGTACTAAAATGCTGGCTGTTTTTCCTTTTCTCGGCCTGAACTCACTCGCTGAGCACCAATGGTAAGACTAGTTTTTTCTTAGCTTCTAACTACACTTTCACAAGTAAAATAATAATCAAACATTTGTTTTCTCATCTTGTTTCACTACAAATATGTTCATGACAATAATATGAAAATAACGTAATTCGTCTTTATTTGCATTTTATACGGTTTTATGATGTTTTTCATTTATAAAAAAATCATAAAAACTAACACAGAATATTTCGAAAATAAAACTCTTTATTTGAAATTAAATTTAGCTGAGGTGTCGTTTAATAAATGTTATATTACTGATTGGAGTCCTGTCGTTGGCATTATGTTATATTTCATTTAAAGGAAACGCTAATGCAAATTGTTTTGTTCTTACTGTTTTAAAAAAATATTAGATATGCAAATTCAGTTTCTTGCCACATGATTTTGCACGCGTTCCTTTTTCTTTAAAAGACTGAGTTCTTTCTCTCTTGCTTTAATAGCTGTGAATTTTATTCAATAAAACCGAGCTTTCTTTATACCTAAAGGTAGATAACTCTTAGGGTTATGTCCCTATACTTGTGGCCATCACACTTTAGTAGCTGTGAATTTTGTTCAATAAAACCGAGCCTTTTTTATTAGAGAGCGCGCATACCTAAAGGTATATAACTCTTAGGGTTCTCTCCATTTACTTGTGGCCATCACACTTTAGTAGCTGTGAATTTTGTTCAATAACACCGAGCCTTCTTTATTAGAGAGCGCGCATACCTAAAGGTAGATAACTCTTAGTGTTATCTCCCTTTACTCGTGGCCATCACACTTTAGTAGCTGTGAATTTTGTTCAATAAAACCGAGCCTTCTTTATTAGAGAGCGCGCATACCTAAAGGTAAATAACTATTAGGGTTATCTCCCTTTACTCGTGGCCATCACACTTTAGTAGCTGTGAATTTTGTTCAATAAAACCGAGCCTTCTTTAATAGAGAGCGCGCATACCTAAAGGTAGATAACTCTTAGTGTTATCTCCCTTTACTCGTGGCCATCACACTTTAGTAACTGTGAATTTTGTTAAATAAAACCGAGCCTTCTTTATTAGAGAGCGCGCATACCTAAAGGTAGATAACTCTTAGGGTTATCTCCCTTTACTCGTGGCCATCACACTTTGGTAGCTGTGAATTTTGTTCAATAAAACCGAGCCTTCTTTATAGAGAGCGCGCATACCTAAAGGTAGATAACTCTTAGTGTTATCTCCCTTTACTCGTGGCCATCACACTTTAGTAACTGTGAATTTTGTTAAATAAAACCGAGCCTTCTTTAATAGAGAGCGCGCATACCTAAAGGTAGATAACTCTTAGTGTTATCTCCCTTTACTCGTGGCCATCACACTTTAGTAGCTGTGAATTTTGTTCAATAAAACCGAGCCTTCTTTAATAGAGAGCGCGCATACCTAAAGGTAGATAACTCTTAGTGTTATCTCCCTTTACTCGTGGCCATCACACTTTAGTAACTGTGAATTTTGTTAAATAAAACCGAGCCTTCTTTATTAGAGAGCGCGCATACCTAAAGGTAGATAACTCTTAGGGTTATCTCCCTTTACTCGTGGCCATCACACTTTGGTAGCTGTGAATTTTGTTCAATAAAACCGAGCCTTCTTTATAGAGAGCGCGCATACCTAAAGGTAGATAACTCTTAGTGTTATCTCCCTTTACTCGTGGCCATCACACTTTAGTAACTGTGAATTTTGTTAAATAAAACCGAGCCTTCTTTATTAGAGAGCGCGCATACCTAAAGGTAGATAACTCTTAGTGTTATCTCCCTTTACTCGTGGCCATCACACTTTGGTAGCTGTGAATTTTGTTCAATAAAACCGAGCCTTCTTTATAGAGAGCGCGCATACCTAAAGGTAGATAACTCTTAGTGTTATCTCCCTTTACTCGTGGCCATCACACTTTAGTAACTGTGAATTTTGTTAAATAAAACCGAGCCTTCTTTATTAGAGAGCGCGCATACCTAAAGGTAGATAACTCTTAGTGTTATCTCCCTTTACTCGTGGCCATCACACTTTAGTAGCTGTGAATTGTTCAATAAAACCGAGCCTTCTTTATTAGAGAGCGCGCATACCTAAAGGTAGATAACTCTTAGTGTTATCTCCCTTTACTCGTGGCCATCAGACTTTAGTAGCTGTGAATTTTGTTCAATAAAACCGATCCTTCTTTATTAGAGAGCGCGCATACCTAAAGGTAGATAACTCTTAGTGTTATCTCCCTTTACTCGTGGCCATCAGACTTTAGTAGCTGTGAATTTTGTTGAATAAAACCGAGCCTTCTTTATAGAGAGCGCGCATACCTAAAGGTAGATAACTCTTAGTGTTATCTCCCTTTACTCGTGGCCATCAGACTTTAGTAGCTGTGAATTTTGTTGAATAAAACCGAGCCTTCTTTATAGAGAGCGCGCATACCTAAAGGTAGATAACTCTTAGTGTTATCTCCCTTTACTCGTGGCCATCACACTTTAGTAACTGTGAATTTTGTTAAATAAAACCGAGCCTTCTTTATTAGAGAGCGCGCATACCTAAAGGTAGATAACTCTTAGTGTTATCTCCCTTTACTCGTGGCCATCACACTTTAGTAGCTGTGAATTGTTCAATAAAACCGAGCCTTCTTTATTAGAGAGCGCGCATACCTAAAGGTAGATAACTCTTAGTGTTATCTCCCTTTACTCGTGGCCATCAGACTTTAGTAGCTGTGAATTTTGTTCAATAAAACCGATCCTTCTTTATTAGAGAGCGCGCATACCTAAAGGTAGATAACTCTTAGTGTTATCTCCCTTTACTCGTGGCCATCAGACTTTAGTAGCTGTGAATTTTGTTGAATAAAACCGAGCCTTCTTTATAGAGAGCGCGCATACCTAAAGGTAGATAACTCTTAGTGTTATCTCCCTTTACTCGTGGCCATCAGACTTTAGTAGCTGTGAATTTTGTTGAATAAAACCGAGCCTTCTTTATAGAGAGCGCGCATACCTAAAGGTAGATAACTCTTAGTGTTATCTCCCTTTACTCGTGGCCATCAGACTTTAGTAGCTGTGAATTTTGTTGAATAAAACCGAGCCTTCTTTATAGAGAGCGCGCATACCTAAAGGTAGATAACTCTTAGTGTTATCTCCCTTTACTCGTGACCATCACACTTTAGTAACTGTGAATTTTGTTCACTAAAACATTAGAAAGAAATGTTTGTTTTACGTCTTCATTTATTTACAACAGTACAAATTATTGAACAAAATTTATTTCCCTCATCGAAAAGACTTCGTCTGGACAAATTTGACGTATCCTCGGCAGACCCTCAGGCTAGCAAGCTTTGAAGATTGTGGTATCGTAACTTTAATTACTATTTATCAACTATTGCTTTGGTAAACCCAGATAAACTTGAAATTCTTTATTTAAACATGGAAAAAACGACACAACAAAGTCAGGCTCGCAACGTCTCTTCTGTGGGAGAGAGGTTGCAGGGAAGAGAAGAGAGCATCCCCCACTAAGCCCCGAAGTCTATTTTGCACTTTGTCAATGCAGGATAGGCTGCTTTTTTTGAAGCTCCAGCCTAGATGTGGCAGCTGTACTCCGTCTTTGGACGTACTTGGCTTTCACAGAGATAGAGAAAGAGAATGTTCATGACATTATAAAAATAACGTAATTCGTCTTTATTTGCATTTTATAAGGTTTTATGATGTTTTCATTAATAAAAAAATCATAAAAGCTAACACACCGTTGCTGACGTTATCGAGGGTTGTTTGGAATTAAACACGTTATTGCATTACTGAAAGGTGTTTACAACAAGTCTTCAAACGTTATTCATGTTAGACATCTGATTTCTACGCGTCTGCAGCAAGAAAACATATCTGTCGACCAATATCTTCAGATTTTAAATCGACTTGCCGCTGACTGTTACGTACAGGAATGAACATAACGACAGGACCCAATGCTCGGATACGATTAGGAGCCGACGACGACGTTACCTTTTATTAGCCAACCGACATTCCCTTGAAGCGTGTTTGAATATATATGGAATTTGCTTTATTAGATATATTTGTCAGATAGTTTTCGATTTTTTCTTTTTTAATTTACTTCAATAAGATTTTAAACATCAAGGAGTTTCTTTCTGGATCTAACATTTGAATTCATTTCGATTTGCATGTAGTGATCACTCTGAAGAAGACAAAATAGATAATACTGCTGAATGCGCATAATATTGGATTTAGCAAAAACTATAAAGCTGATCAAATCATTCTCGAAATTATGGGTAATAATTTATACTTACACGAGAAGCGAAAAAAAAAGTGTATGAAAAAGTATTGAACGCTGAATTTTATCCAAGTTGGCGGCTTATTTTCACTCCTTTATATATAACCGTGTAGAAGTCTAACTTAAATCGTAATTGGGATTTACGGTCGGATCTTTAACACGGACAGAACTACGAATGCATTCAACTTCCGCAACCTGTCTTGAACCATTGTGAAAAGTTTACCACGTTTGATTACATAATCTTGTGTTTAATATTCTGTACATATTGCGATTTGCATTTATTTCGAAGTTACTCTCACCCAAACAGGATCATCTTTACTTACTTCAGAGACCATGCCATTTAAAAAGCATTATTTAGATTCTAATATTTTATTTTGTTCCTATGCTACTTAGACCATATTAATTTGGAACGATCTTTTTTTATGTTGTTTATGAGCCTTAATATCTCACATTTCATGTTACGGTTTTGTTTTATGTTCCCTGATGTTCGACGATCTGTCAAGTTTCATCTCTCCACACATCATCCAATGTGTTTTAACACACAGTGCAAAGACCATACGCCACTAAAATTGAGCATTAAGATATTAGGTCCCTCGGGCGCTAAATCACTGTGAAACAGTTCTCTTGTTGTGTTGTTATCAATTTCTATTTCTTTCGGTTTCTTCTTGCAATTTTTGTTGCTGATTCATCATATTTGCAGCATTTATCATTCATCAATAACACTCGAACACTTTCTACTGAGTGAATTTTGTATGAGTAAACCACATTTTCATATATGTTAAACTTTGGAAGTAATTCCCTTGATTACTATGGCCCCTTATCATGTCCATTTTCATATATGTTAAACTTTTGAAGTTCTTTCTCTTGCTTAATATGGTCATCATTTCCATCTATTCATCTATATATTTATTACTATCTCATCATTTCATTTTAATATCTGTTAAACTTTTGAAATACTTACCCTTGATTACTAAGTTGGCCCGATATGGTTTATTCCAATGTGGCACAGACTTCCTTCTTTTTTTGTTACGCGCATGCGTTAACCGAATATGGCTTTTTTCAATTGTTAGTTATTTTTTAAATTTTGTTTATAAAAATAGAAATATTAAAATAGTGCAAAAGAATACAGATTTTCGGCTTTTTTATTTTATGAAATCAAGTGGTTCCTTAATTAGAACTAATATTTTATTTCATTACGATTAAAATTGAACAGCAGTATTTTTAAGTATAAACTGTTACAGCAGAATCAAATGACACAATCCTAGCAAATGTGTTTTATGTAATACTGTCTAGCTTAACGGTCTCATATGAATAAACAATACTATAAACATATTTTTCCAAGTTTTTACTAATTGTCTTTTTTATGTTGCACAAAACATGATTGAAAAGAAAGACTATTTTCATATTCTGGAAAATTATGAATTTTCACTCGTGTGAGTTTTCATATGTTTGAATGCGCCTTTTCACCAGGTTTTACAGCAGTATTTTTAAGGTAGGTGGCTAGGGATTATGGTCCAGTGTGAGTTCTCATATGTGTCACTAACCTTGATTTGTGAGAAAAAGAGTATCCACAAACTTCACAAGTATGTGGCTTTTCCCCAGTGTGAATTCTCATATGTCTTACTAACGATGATTTTTGAGAACAAGAATATCCACAAACTTCACAAGAATGTGGCTTTTCTCCAGTGTGAGTTCTCATATGTCTCACTAACGTTGATTTTTGATGACAAGAATATCCACACACTTCACAAGAATGTGGCATTTCCCCAATGTGATTTCTCATATGTGTCATTAAAGATGATTTTCCAGAACAAGAATATTCACAAACTTCACAAAAATGTGTCTTTTCCCCAGTGTGAGTTCTTATATGTCTCACTAACATTGATTTCTGAGAAGATGAATATCCACACACTTCACAAGAATGTGGCTTTTCCCCAGTGTGAATTCTAATATGCATCACTAAGTCTGATTTTCGAGAACAAGAATATCCACATACTTCACAAGAATGTGACTTTTCCCCAGTGTGAGTTGTCATATGTTTTACTAAGTCTGATTTTCGAGAACAAGAATATCCACAAACTTCACAAGAATGTGGTCTTTCCCCAGTGTGAGTTCTCATATGCCTTACTAAATTTGACTTTTGAAATGAAGAATATTCACACTCTTCACAAGAATGTAGCATTTTTCTATTTTAAATTATTGACGACTGGACTCTATATCAACTGCTAAACATATATTCATATATATTCCAACCGAGATATCTTTTTTTAAAATGCTTCGGAATGTCAACACATTACAAAAACATTGCCTTTTTCTCTTTTTTAAATTTTCTCATTAATTTGTACAAGCTGAGGATGAGGCTTTATATCAAATGTTAAACATATAACATGTTTTTATGGAATTGTATTAAATATTTTTCTTTTTTAAAGCCACATAATGTTTTCTGTAATTTGTGATTCAATCTTTTCTGACGTTTTGATTTATGTTAACACATATTTAACAAAAATGGTATTACCTTTAAGATGTGTTATGTTTTTATCACTGTTTCAAAGTTCGTTTAATAGTTGAGTCCAGTATAGAAATCGTCTCTGAGATATTGCTGTACTCGGCCAATTAAGATAACAAGTGTTTATAGAATAATTTTAGAAGATAATGATACTCCATTAAAATTCAATCAGGAACATCTGTAAAAAATAATGAAATTCAATATTTTTTTATTTGCATTCACATAATCGTAGTTTGTTTGTTGTTTTCAATATTATTGAATTGAACTCATAACTTCTAGATTTACTTAATCTAAGATATTCATTGACGTAACATTGCAAACATGATTGGATATTTTCTAGCTTTACACAGAGTCTGGCAATAATGGTTTTGCGTAAGATGTAATCTTGTTCAAATTATATCCAACCCTGTTTTTATGATTTAGATCCTAGTCAGAAGAGAAATACTTATATCGATACAATATATATATATATATATATATATATATATATATATATATATATATATATAATTCATAAATTGTTATTCTATCAAGCAACTCATTCGTGATTATATATTAGATTGGTGCAAAAAGAATGCCGGGTTTTTTACTTGAAGTTGAACGTCAAAAAAGACATTATTTTTACACAAACTTAATATATAATAAGGTTAGATGTTTTAAATTTATTATAGTAAATGATTAATTTTATATTTTTTATGGTCTACGGTTTGCACGTTTTTATTAATAATATTTTAATACTTTTCCCCGTGATTTGAGAAGGATAGAATAGTTTAATATGTGTAGTAGGTTTGGGTGTGGATTATGTATTATTTTGATTAACATTTTAAACTTTCCTAATTGGTTCATCATTATATTCATTTGAAAAGCTACAGAAAAATCGATATAGTTTTTTATATTTTGTCTTGTATATTATTTGAAAGTTTTTATCAGTGTTCATCTATATCTTTAACTATATATTAACAAACACTTTAAAGATATTACAAAAGCTGATTCAAAGAAGGTGATTTTTCCCAACCCTCCCAATTACTTAGACAATTAGGTATCGTAGATGTCTACAAATATCACAATATACATTTGTTATGCATATGTGCTGATACAACTATGTTTGTGTTAAGGCTCAAAAAGGGTTTTAAATATAGCAAGTACTTTAGTGGAATGCTATTTGATAAACTTCACATATATGCATCACGACCAACGTGATGATGAGCAAAATTTTTACTTACTTCTGGTGACGTTACGATCAGGATTCGGTTCTGGGCTTCAGAAGGAGTGAGTGACTCGTTTGACACCAGCACGTTTCAGACCTCTTCTTTTCAAATCGACCATCGATTTTTTCCTGGCTTTTATATCCTCCTATCAAAAAAAATAAAAGGAAGAGACAATAAAAAAATAGCTTCTCCTATCATGCACTGTCCTTCTTCTTTCCCAAAGAGCAATGCAGATACGCTCGGTACGTCGTATATTACTTATTTCTCTTGTTTCTAACCATAACCCAGCCTTAAATGGAACCGTTTCTTTTTTCCTTTCGCATATGCCCCACCTTTCTCTCTCTCTCTCTCTCTCTCTCTCTCTCCCTGACACACAGTCTTTTTAATTTGAAAAACCAACTGTATCTCATTTGCATATTTGCCCAGATCTAGTAACCTCAGGTGACCACCAGTCCATAGATGGAAGAGCAGAATTTTTCCTTTCTTCCTTTCTGGAAACAGACGGTATGTTGTACCAATTTCTAATCACAATTTAAATTGCTATGAACAGATAAAATACAATTACCCGAACCCTATCATTTACTTCCACCTGACAATACGATAAACAAATGTTTTTAGTTTAGACAAAAAAAAAAATTTCAAAAAATAGTACAAAGAAAAAACTATTATATTCCAAATAAATGTTACTGAAAGCGAGAAAATAGTCTGACAATCGTTCAAAAATCGAAAATTAAACAAAAATGTCACGGTGACATTTACAGCATATATTGTTTATTAAATTTTTAAATGACTGTACAGAACAAAGTGTTCATTTTACATATCATTTATATAAGAAAGTGATGCTCCCCTCGTAAATCTTAAATATATATGCATGGATTCTCTTTGACCGCCAGCTCATCCTCGCAAAGGACATCCTGCCAGAGACCCAGTGCGGGTTTCGACCTTCCTGGGGGACAATGGACATGCTTTTCCATGTAAGGCAACTGCAGGAAAAAGCCTTAAACAGGAACAGCAATGATGTTCGTCTTTTGGGACCTTAAAAAAGCTTTTGATAAAGTCCCACGACCTGTCATGTGGCCTGTCTTCGCGAGATATAGTTGTCCACCTGACTTCGTTGAACTGGTGCATGCCCTCCATGATGGAATGATTGGAAGAGTTTGTCATCAGAACTCTCTTTCAGACCCATTCCCCATCAACGGTGGTCTGAAGCAGGGGTGTGTTTGGGCTCCAATGTGTTTCTTGCTGTACATCGCAGCAATGCTCAGCAAGATTCCACCAGACACACGCTCAATGGGCCTGCAATTTCACTTGGATGGAGGAATTTTTAACCACATATGATTCCGTGCCAAAACCAAAACCACCTTATGCGAAGTGTGAGAACTACAATATGCTGATAACAACGCCACTCCAGGTCAGACGGCAGATGACCTGCAGTCGTTAGCAGACGCATATAACTCTGCATCTGAAAGGTTTGGGATGCAGGTCAAAATGGACAAGACAAAGACCCTCGTCAAACATCTGCCAGGACAGACGCTCCCAGCTCTTAATATCACGATTAACAACCAACCACTAGAGGAGGTGGATCAATTCTCTTATCTTGGAAGCATTTTAACATCTACTCCTACATGCAAGAAGGACGTGGAGAACAGAATAAAGCATCTCATTTCACCTTTGGACGAATCAACGTCCGCGTATTTGACAACCACACGCGTATGATGACCACAAAGATAATGTTGTTTCAGGCAGTTGTCCTCTCCACGTTCCTGTACGCCTGTGAAACGTGGACACTATGCAGAAGTGGAATAAAACATCTGGAACGCTTCCAACAAACAAAATTAAGGCACATTATGAGAATACCCTGGCAGAGCCATACCTCCAACTCTGAGGTACTGGAACGTGCCAAAATGACAAGTGTTGAGGCCACTATTATCTCCGCTAGACAGGCCACGTCCACAGAATGCAAATTTCAAAGCTTCCCAAGAGAATGATGTACGAAGAACTGGCAAAAGAAAGCAGTCCACGAGGCGCACCAAAAATGCGCTAAAAAAACCAGCTGAAGCGTACTCTGGCAGCAACTGACATCGACCACTCCTCGTGGGAAGAGGCTGTCAGGGACAGGAAGGCGTGGACGACTGCTGTACACAGTAGCAGTGCTTACTTTGAGAAGGAAAAGAGAAGGGAGCGAAATCAAACCCCTCGCCCTCTTCTCCTCTGTGAGCACTGTCCGCGGCTCTTCCACCATAGAATCGGACTGTATAACCATGTATAACCTGGGCACCCACCCGCCTGACGACAGGACCTAATGCTCGGATACGATTAGGAGCCGACGACGACGTTGCCTTTTATTAGCCAAGCGTGTGTAGTTGCTTACCAATTAACAAATTGATGAAAAAAAAAAACTGCTAACTTCTTCAACGAGAAATTCCCTTGCTATTCTGTGCAGTGATTTTTTCATACCGGAAATTGAACAAACGATACCATCAGTAATCTAAGTGTTATTCCTGACTGACATTATTTGTTTTCGGTGTATATTAAGATATATTCAATATCTACCTTACCTCTGTGCTTATTATTGGGACGTGCCAAAATGACAAGTGTTGAGGCCACTATTATCCGTCAGCGCCTCCGCTGGACAGGCCACGTCCATAGAATGCAAATTTCAAAGCTCCCCAAGAGAATGACGTATGGAGAACTGGTAAAAGAAAGCAGATCACGAGGCGCACCAAAAATGCGCTACAAAGACCAGCTGAAGCGTGCTCTGGCAGCAACTGATATCGACTACTCCTCGTGAGAAGAGGCTGCCAGGGACAGGATGGCATGGAGGAATGCTGTACACCGTGGCAGTGGTTACTTTGAGGAGGGAAGGAGAAGGGAATAGACTGGGAGAAGAAGAAGGGAGCGAGAGCAAACCCATCTCCTTCCCCTCCCCTGTGAGCACTGTCTGCGGCTCTTCCGCCATAGAATCGGACTGTATAGGCATGTATCACATAGGCACCCACCCACCTGACGACAGGACCCAAGCATGTGCAACTGCTTACCAATCAACAAATTGATGAAAAAAAAACTCTTAACTTCTTCAACGAGAAATTTCGTTGCTATTCTGTGCAGTGATTTTTTCATACCGGAAATTGAACAAACGATATCTTCAGTAATCTAAGTATTATTCCTGGCTCACATTATTTGTTTTCGGTGTAAGATATATTCAATATCTACCTTAACTCTGTGCTTATTTTCGTTATCCTTCACATCTCTGTGGTGTAAATGAAGAGAAACAAGAACGACCGACCGCGTTTTTGTGTGGCTTACCTCGTGTTCATAATGAAGAAGAAAGAAACAAAAATGGATGCCCTGTTTCTTTATATGCCTACAGGGTGACCACGAGGTATGCAAATGAGATGCTCCTGATTGGAAATAAAAGAGGAGTGATTTGGGGAAGGAGGGGACGCTGAAGTTTGATTGCGAGCAGAGTATTTGGAGAAGAGAAAAGCTAAAGTTGCAAAAGTGCGTTTTGGAGTGGAGAGAAGACGCGTCAAGCGGGAACGGGAAGGTGAAAGTTCGGACAGCAGTGTCACCCAAGCGACAACATTCCCTTGAAGCGTGTTTTAATATATATGGGATTTGCTTTATTAGATATATTTGTCAGATAGTTTTCGATTTTTTTATTTTTTTTATTTACTTCAATAAGATTTTAAAGATCAAGAAGTTTCTTTCTGGATCTAACGGTTTGCATTTATTTCGAAGTTACTCTCACCCAAACGGGATACTCTTTACTTATTTCAGAGACCATGCCATTTAAAAAGCATTATTTAGATTCTAATATTTTATTTTTTTCCTATGCTACTTAGATTATATTAATTTAACCATATTTGGAACGATCATTTTCATGTTGTTTATTAGACTTAATATCTCACATTTCATGTTACGGTTTTGTTTTATGTTCTCTGATGTTCGACGATCTGTCAAGTTTCATCTCTCCACACATCATCCAATGTGTTTTAACACACAGTGCAAAGACCATACGCCACTAAAATTGAACATTGAGATATTAGGTCCCTCGGGCACTAAATCACTGTGTGAAACAGTTCCTTGTAGGCCAGCTTAAAAAAAAACATTTGTGAGTATGCCTTGATATTGACTAGCTAAAATGAAAGTCTCCCACTCTTGCACTCTTGGATTGAAGAATCCATTTGCTTCTCTTGTTATCTTGTTATCAATTTCTATTTCTTTCGTTTTCTTCTTGTATTTTTTGTTGCTGATTCATCATATCTGCAGCAATTATCATTCATCAATAACACTCGAACACTTTCTGCTGAGTGAATTTTGTATGAGTAAACCACATTTTCATATATGTTAAACTTTGGGAGTACTTCCCTTGATTACTATGGCCCCTCATCATGTCCATTTTAATATCTGTTAAACTTTTGAAGTACTTTCTCTTGCTTAATATGGTCTATCATCATTTCCATCTATTCATTTCTTTAACTTTTAAAGTACTTACCCTTGATTACTATCTCATCATTTCATTTTAATATCTGTTAAACTTTTGAAGTACTTCCTCTTGCTTAATATGGTCTCTCATCATTTCCATCTATTCATCTCTTTAACTTTTGAAGTACTTACCCTTGATTACTATCTCATCATTTCATTTTAATATCTGTTAAACTTTTGAAGCACTTACCCTTGATTACTATGGCCCCTTATCATTTCATATCTGTTAAACTTTTGAAATACTTACCCTTGATTACTAAGTTGGCCGATATGCCTGGTTTATTCCCGTGTGGACTAGACTTCCTTCTTTTTGTGTTACGCACATGCGTTAACCAAATATGGATTTTTAAAATTGTTAGTTATTTTTTTAATTTTGTTTAAAAAAATAGAAATATTAAAATAGTGAAAAAGAATACAGATTTTCAGCTTTTTATTTCATCAAATCCAGTGCTTCCCTAATAAGAGCTAATATTTCATTTCATTACGATTAAAATTGAACAGCAGTATTTTTAAGTATAAACTGTTACAGCAGAATCAAATGACACAATCCTAGCAAATGTGTTTTATGTAATACTGTCTAGCTTAACGGTTTCATATGAATAAATGTGAATTCGTATATTAATACTATAAACATATTTTGAAAGTTTTTACGAATTGTCTTTTTATGTTGCACTAAACATTATTGAAAAGAAAGACTATTTTCATATTCTGCAAAATTATGAATTTTCACTCGTGTGAGTTTTCATATGTTTGACCAACGTTGATTTTTGAGAACAAGAATATCCACAAACTTCACAAGTATGTGGCTTTTCCCCGGTGTGAATTCTCATATGTCTTACTAACGATGATTTTTGAGAAGTAGAATATTCACAAACTTCACAAAAATGTGTCTTTTCCCCAGTGTGAGTTCTTATATGTCTCACTAACATTGATTTCTGAGAAGTAGAATATCCACACACTTCACAAGAATGTGGCCTTTCTCCAGTGTGAATTCTCATATGTTTCACTAAATCTGATTTTAAAGAACAAGAATATCCACACACTTCACAAGAGTATGGCTTTTCCCCAGTGTGAATTCTTATATGTCTTACTAACGATGATTTTTGAGAACAAGAATATCCACACACTTCACAAATATGTGGCTTTTCCCCAGTATGAGTTCTCATATGTCTTACTAAATTTGACTTTTCAGAAGAAAAATATCCACACTCTTTACAAGAATGTAGCATTTTTCTATTTTTAATTACTTTAGTTTATTAAAAAAATCAGCTAACAATTATTTCGTAAAGATTTGGATTTTTATGATTAAATTGATGTTTTTTTTAATTTTTTTAAATTTTTTGTTGTTTTTAAATCGTTTTCAGATTCTGATATGTTGTTATTTTATGCATTCAAATTCATCAATGCCATAGTCATTTGGGAAGGTGATATCAATAATGAACGCAAGTCTTAATTTCCAGATCAAGAGTATCCACACACTTTACAAATTATCTTATTTGTACGAGCTGACGACTGGATTCTATATCAACTGTTGAACATATATTCATATATATTCCAACTGAGATATCTTTTTTAAAATGATTCAGAATGTCACCACATTACAAAAACAATGCCTTTCTCTCTTTTTTAAATTTTATCATTAATTTGTACAAGCTGAGGATGAGGCTTTATATCAAATGTTAAACATATAAGATGTTTTTATAGAATTGTATTAAATATTTTTCTTTTTTAAAGCCACATAATTTTTTCTTTAATTTGTGATGCGATCTTTTATGACGTTTATCACTGTTTCAAAGTTCGTTCAATAGTTGAGTCCAGTATAGAAATCGTCTCAGAGATATCGCTGCACTCTTCCAATTAACATAACAAGTGTTTATAGAATAATGTTTAAAGATAATGTTACTCCATTACAATTCCATCAGGAACATCTGTAAAAAATAATGAAATTCAATATTTTTTTTATATTTGCATTCACATAACAGTATTATTCTTGTTTGTGTTGTCAATATTATTGGATTGAACTCACAACCTGTAGATTAATTAATCTAAGATATTCATTGACGTAACATTAAAAAATGATCGGATAATTTCTAGTTTGACACAGAATCAGGCAATAATGGTTTTGCTTGCTTCTTGTTGAAATTATATCCAACCCTGTTTCTATGATTTAGATCCTGGTCAGAAGAGAAATACTTATATCGATACAATTGCAATATATATATATATATATATATATATATATATATATATTGAATTCATAAATTGTTATTCTATCAAGCAACTCATTCGTTATTATATATTAGATTGGTGCAAAAATAATGCCGGTTTTTTACTTGAAATTGAACGTCAAAAAAGACATTATTTTTACACAAACTTGATATATAATCAGGTTAGATGTTTTAAATTTATTATAGTAAATGATTAATTTTATATTTTGTTATGGTCTACGGTTTGCACATTTTTATTAATAATATCTTAATACTTTTTACCCTGATTAGATAAGGATAGAATAGTTTAATATGTGTAGTAAGTTTGGGTGTGGATTATGTATTATTTTGATATTTTAAACTTTCTTAATTTGTTCATCATTATATTCATTTGAAAAGCTACAGAAAAATTGATATAGTTTTTTATATTTTGTCTTGTATATTATTTGAAACTGCAAGCGTTTTCATCAGTGTGTTCATCTATATCTTTAACTATACATTAACAAACACTTTAAAGATATTACAAAAGCTGATTCAAAGAAGGTGATTTTTCCCAACCCTTCCAATTACTTAGACAATCAGGTATCCTAGATGTCTACAAATATCACAATATACATTTTGTATTGTTACCGCATATGTGCTGATAAAACTTCAACAACTATGTTTGTGTTAAGGCTCAAAAAGAGTTTTAAATATACATGCATCATGACCAAAGTGATGATCAGCAAAATTTAACTTCTTGTGACGTTACGGGAAAGAGTGAGTCACTCGCTTAACACCAGACTTTTCAAGAGATGTTCAAGACTCTTTTCTTTTTGTGTTCCTTGCAGGGAATTTTTCCAAGATTTTATATCCTCCTATCAAAAAAAAAAAAGGAAGAGACAATAAAAAAAAAGCTTCTCCCATCATGCACTGCCTTCTCAAGATGCTCTTCGAGTATATAAATGAGCGAGCCATCCTTTCCTTCTTCTTTCCCAAAGAGCGATGCGGATACGCCCGGTCCATCGTATATTACTTATTTCTCTTGTTTCTAACCATAACCCAGCCTTAAACGGCACCTTTTCTTTTTTCCTTTCGCATATACCCCACCTCTCTCTCTCTCTCTCTCTCTCTCTGACACAGTTTTTTTTTTATTTGAAAAACCGACTGTATCTCATTTGCATATTTGCCCAAATCTAGTTACCTCAGGTGACCACCAGTCCATAAATGGAAGAGCGGAATTTTTCCTTTCTTTCTTTCCTGAAACAGACGGTATGTTGTACCACTTTCTAATCACAATTTAAATTGCTATAAACAGATAAAATACAATTACCCGAATCCTATCATTTACGTTTTAAATAAACTTTGATACCAGCATCTTTGTTTGAAACAACAAAATTTATTATTTCTTCTCATATATTTCTCAATTGTCAATCTATTATTCCAAGCTAATAATTATTTGATGAGTAATATTGGTGCACCTCTGATTCAGCTGAACATTGAAATTATTTGTAACAACATATGCCTTTAACTTATCAGTGTTTAAATGTTTTATCTTTAAATATCGGTATTGACCAATGCCTTTCATAAGGGTGTTGCCATATTGCCAGGTGGCTGTAATTAATAAATGAGTCCTGAATACCAATATTGTCATTAATTATCCTCTTTACTGTTTGTCTGGTAAAATCTTTAAATGGTCTTTAAACTGAAGTAATGCAAATAACGTCTGCCTGTGCTTCGTAAACCATGTGTTAATGAACTCTGCAATCATGTTGAAGTTAAAATTGGACCACCATTTTGAAAGAGACTTTAAGTGTTTTATTTTCATAGAATAAACGTTTTTGCAAATTGAACGGAGGTTTTAAATAAACGTTCGTTTAGATGTTGACAAAGCCTAATTATCTTTTTCAGCTGCCCTTAACCATTTTGCATGTTGTTTATGAAGTGTAGGCTGGGATGTGACACCAATGTTTATAAAGCATATAGCTGTTTAAAGAAAAGACTATTATAATGAAGTTATAATATCAGTGAAGTATAAGCTGTTTAAAGAAAAGACTATTATAATGACGTTATAATATCAGTGAAGTACAAGTTATTTAAAGAAAAGACTCTTATATTCTTAATGTGTAACAATTGCCAAATCGAATAAACCTAAAAATTCAAAAAAATTGCGGTTGTGTACGGTGATTATTTGCTTCCTTCACACTTCTATTTTGCTTGAGATGAATGAATGCATTAATTTAGCAAAAGTTGTTCAGGGAAGAAACTAGTGTTTTTGATATTGCATAGAATGTTAAGAATTATTCTCTTTGTTATTTTTACAGCATTTTAATTGAGGTTATGCAACTTATATATATATTTGATATTGCAAGATGGCTTCAGCGACATTATCATTGTATAGAGTGTCAAGAATTTTTACAGCATTTTAATTGAGGTTATGCAACTCATATATAAGGAAGTGACGGAATATGTTGGAATTCAAATTGCAATACCAATTTAAAGATGTTTAAGCTATTTGGTTTACATTTGCTATTCGCAATTTTACACTTTAATCTATGTTATTTTCTGTAAAAAAAAAATGGTAGTAGGAAGGCAGGCTCGAACCCGTACCTTGAAGGAGGAAAAGAATGAGATAAAATATGTGACGTCTTTGCAGTTACGACCACCGCCAAACCGGAAGTGACATAGGTTTTAAATTAAGGCTAGTAAATCGAAAAGAGGGGATGACTTTTGAAAATATCGGTGAAAAAGGAAACACTCCATGTAGAAAAGTGCCCAGTTGAGGATGAAGAAATTAATGTTTTTAGCTAATTTTTCCGTATTTGTCGTCTGAAGGGTCGAACTCCAAAACGATACTGACCTTGTGAAAATCTGTCGGCTCTGTCGAAAGTTTTAGGCAGACATGCAAACATACATACATAGAGTTATATATTGATAGCTCTAATATTCGACCCAAACCGATTAAAAAGCGTGCCCTATCTTTGAATACCCTTTATGTAAAATTTCAAATATTTAGACCAAAAATTGTCCGAGTAATTTGGTAGAGACCGCAGAGGTAAATTTTTTTAAAACTTGGACCCCTAATATGACCCCTTAATATTTGTTGTTTTGGGCTTACATCAAGTTATTAAGTTAGCTCCATGTCAAGGAACCTATATCTAAAATTTCAATTGTTTATACCCAAAATTGGAGAAGGAGTTAGTTAGAGTTCTTAAAAGTCAAATCGTTGAAGTTTCATCCCTTGACAGCCAAATTTCTGGCCGAAAACCGGTTACAAAACTTTTCCCAAATCTCAATACCCTGCATATCAGGTTTCGAGTCTGTAAACAGAAAATTGACAGAGTTATTGTGTAGGGAAATGTACACAGACAGACAGACACAAACAGACAGACACACAGACACTTTCATTTTTATAGATATATTAGCGGGAGGTAACCGGCGTTGCCCGAGTGTTTGGAGGTGTGTGTGGTGTTAAATAAAAAAAAACTGGGAAGGGAGGGTAGAATCGAACCCGAAGCCCTGAGGAGAAGTTTGAAAATAAAATCGGCCAGCCAGAATGAGTTACTGAAAGATGTTTGAATTTATTTAAATAAGAACCAAATTGACAGGTACGCGCGCGGAAGTCATTGAGCGTTATGCCGGCGACGACGACGACGGCATCAATGACCAGGTTTGTTTGTTATAAGCGAAGTAAAATTAGAAAACAACATTAAAACTTAAGCGGAGGAGGAGGGTAATCAAAACATCGAAAAAACACAAAAAAAAACAAACATAAGGCAAACGAACGATGAAAACAGTTGAGAAACACGTGAAAGATAGCTTGAATAACCCTGTTTTGATATTAACATTTAAAAAAATCAAGATTAGAGGAGAGAGAATCAGAGAGCTTTGTCATTTACGACCTTTAATGTGTTGCCATAGATGGCCGTGTCATCAGCATAGATGTCAACGAAGGAATTAAGTATGTGCTTTGGGAGATCATTGACGCAGATCAGGAAGAGTGTTGGGCCCAGGATGGACACCTGGGGGACTTCAGCATTAATACTGTGCGCCTCTGATTTCTGCCCATCAACCACTATTTTTATGAACCTGTCAGAGAGAAATGATTTAATTATTAAGAAAACATTTCCAGTTATACTGTAGCTGGATATCTTGTGAAGTAGGCCCTTATGCCAAACCTTATTGAAGGCCTTTGATATGTCAAGAGCAATTGCCCTAGAAAGGAAGCCTTTTCGAGAGATTCACTAATCCTATGGGATATAACTGTTAGCACATCAGCTGTAGATCTAGCAGAACGGAAACCATATTGCATGTCACTAAGGAGGTTATTTCTGCTGAGGTGGTTGACTACTTCTTTATTTAATATAGATTCCAGTAACTTACTCATAACACACAAGAGACTTATTCGTCTGTACTAAGAGGGGGATGATTTATCGCCAGAGTTCTTAAATACAGGGCATACTGATGAGGTTTTCCAGGGTGTTGGAAAGCACTTCTCCTTAAGGCAACGCTTAAACAGTTTTGTAAGTATGGGGGCAAGTTCTGGTCGAAGCTTTTTCAACACTATAATTGGAATGTCGTCGGGTCAGTTGCTTTACTGGAATCAAGGTTCTTGATTAGTTTGCGACCTCGTGCACAGATATTTGTATGTTGGATAAGGTGTTGTCTGTTGTAGGAGGAAATACGGGGAGTTGATGACCTTCCTTGCAGAGGGTAGAGTTTGCTGCAAAGTTCTTGGTGAATAGTTTGGCCTTGTTGCATGATGATGGTTGGCATGGAACGCACGCTTCTGTTCAGGATCCTGTTTGCTATTTGCCAAAACTGGTGGGAACCAAGCCGCTGCTCAGCTACTTTGGATTTAATGGACTGAGCATGTAGCTCTCTTGCATTTATTATTACTCTTTTACAGTGGTTACTGGCAGTCCTGAAACAGCTTTAGTCTCAGCATATCTATTACGTTGGTAGCTATGGAAAAAGTGATTTCTGTGCGCAATGGCAGCGGCACATTCTGGGGAGAACCATGGCTGGCTGTTAGGTTTTTGTTGGAATTTTTTGGATGGTATGAATCGGTCTATGCCTACAATTTACCATTCGGTAAGGTCTGATACTATAGAGGATACATCCTTTTTAAACATGGAATGCAGAAGCAGATCAGATATGAATTTACGGAAGCTATCCCTGTCAGCCATAGAGTATCGATATACAGTACGGTGGAGAGGTACATCTGAAGACTTATTGAATTTCATTTTTATCTTAACTGATACAACTGTGTGATCGGAGGATGCCAGGGGAGATAGAATGGAACATGAACATAGCTCAGGGAAAGTTGTGAGAAAAAGGTCTAGAAGGCTTGCATACTGACTAGTAGTATCGGGCACACGGGTAGGTTCATGAACAATCTGAGTGAGGTCATAGGCAATGGCAAAATCATGACAGAACCTCCCCTCATCATCTGTCTTATTTGAGTGGGTCAGCCATTCCACATTATGGACATTGAAGTCACCGCAAATGTGAATGGTAGCCGAAGGATGAGCAGAGAGGATGAGGTCAATTTTCTCAGATATACTCTTAAGGACAATAACCCCGCTGTTGTGGGGGCGATAGAGAGCAAATATGAATCTATTTACTATTTGGAAAACAAGTCCTCGCATTAGGAAGGATATCCTTGCAGACCAATTCGTACTTTCACCTAACAATTTAATAATCAAAACGATCATTTTATAGTTTTGACCCACCCCCCAACAGTAGTAAAATAAATTTAAAAAAAACGAATATATTATGTGTAAATGTTACTAAAGGCAACATATACTTTTCTACGTACCTGGATAAGTTTTTTTTTGTTTTATACTTATTTTAAAGCGTTTATTTATTTAGAAAAAATACTGATGAGTTTAAGTTAGTAAAAGAAAAATAGCTATGATCATTTTCACTTTTTTTTTCTATTGTAAACTATGCTAGTTTAAATTATAAACATTTATCAATATTTATTTTCGACATTGGCTTCCATTAGTGATGGCAGATAAACAGGCACATATATAATATAAAGTTAATAAATAAGAAAGTGATCTATAATATAAAATAAAAAATTTTTTGATTAAACATAAAAATAAAATTTTCTGCTCAGTTGTTGACAATTCGAGTTAAATTATTGTTTATATGGTAATTATTATTATTATTATTATTATTATTATTATTATTATTTCGAATTAAATCATTGTTTATACGGTAGTTATTATTATTATTATTATTATTATTTCGAGTTAAATTATTGTGTATATAGTTATTATTATTATTATTATTATTATTATTATTATTATTTCGACTTAAATTATTGTGTATATTGTAATAATCATTATTATTTCTAGTTAAATTATTGTGTGTATGTTTATTATTATTCTTTTTTTCGAGCAAAATTATTGTCTATATGGTAATTATTATTATTATTATTATTGTTATTTCGAGTTGAATTATTGTGTATATGGTAATTAATATTATTATTATTATTATTATTTGGAGTTAAATTATTGTGTATATGGTAAATATTATTTTTATTATTATTATTATTATAATTATCATTATTATTATTATTTCGAATTAAATTATTGTGTATATGGTAATTATTATTATGTTTATTATTATTATTTCGAATTAAATTATTGCGTATATGGTTATTATTATTATTATTATAATTATTATTATTATAATTATTATTATTATTATTATTATTTCGAGTTAAATTATTGTGTATATGGTAATTATTATTATTTTCATTATTATTTTTAGTTAAATTATTATGTATAACGTAATTATTATTATTTCAAGTTAAATTATTGCGTATATGGTAATTAGTATTATTTCGAGTTAAATTATTATGTATATGGTAATTATTATCATTTCGAGTTAAATTATTGTGCATATGGTAATTATTATTATTATTTCGAGTAAAATTATTGTGCATATGGTAATTATTATTATTATGAATTAAATTATTGTGTATACTGTAATTATTATTATTTTGAGTTAAATTATTGTGTATATTGTAATTATTATTATTTTGAGTTAAATTATTGTGTATATGGTAATTATTATTATTTGGAGTTGAATTATTGTGTATATTGTAATTATTATTATTTAAAATTAAATTATTGTGTATATGGTAATTATTATTATTTTGAATTAAATTATTGTGTATATTGTAATTATTATTATTTTGAGTTAAATTGTTGTGTATATGGTAATTATTATTATTTCAAATTAAATTATTGTGTATATGGTAATTATTATTATTTTGAATTAAATTATTGTGTATATATAAATTATTATTTTGAGTTGAATTAATGTGTATATGGTAATTAGTATTATTTCGCGTTAAATTATTGTGTATATGGTAATTATTATTATTTTGAATTAAATTATTGTGTATATTGTAATTATTATTATTTTGAATTAAGTTGTTGTGTATATGGTAATTATTATTATTTCGAATTAAATTATTGTGTATATGGTAATTATTATTATTTTGAATAAAATTATTTTGTATATGGTAATCATTATTATTTTGAATCAAATTATTGTGTATATGGTAATTATCATTATTTTGAATTAAATTATTGTGTATATGGTAATTATTATTACTTCGAATTAAATTATTGTGTATATGGTAATTATTATTATTGTGAATGAAATTATTATATATACGGTAATTATTATCATTTTGAGTTAAATTATTGTGTATATGATAATTATTATTATTTTGAATTAAATTATTGTGTGTATGGTAATTATTATTATTTTGAATTAAATTAATGTGTAGATGGTAATTATTAATATTTTAGTTAAATTATTGTGTATATTGTAATTATTATTATTATTTTGAATTAAATTATTGTGTATATGGTAATTATTATTATTTTTTATGTTATAATGTTTACTTAAATAAACACATTTTGTACAAAATTCTATATGTTAGATTTAAAAAAATATATTTTAAGAGATTATTTTGAAATAGAAGCTTCACAGATTTTTTATGTCTATTTTTTATGTTCTCTATTTAAACATATTTTTAAAATTCAATAATTCCACGGCATGTTTCAAACAAGAGCAACCTTCGATAACGTCAGCAACAGAGGGGCCCTCTGCTGCTGACGTTATCGAAGGTTGCTCTTGTTTGGAGCATGCCATGGAATTATTGAAAGGCGTTTACGTATAGAATTTTGCACAAAATTGTACCAAATTCTATATGTTTGATTGAAAAACATATTTTTAAGAGATTATTTTGAAATGGAAGAGCTTCACACATTTTTTTTTATTCACGTCTTTTGGCGAAATCAATATTTTTATTAGATTGCAATAAAATAAACAAGCTTATTTTAATGTTTCTAATTAATTTAAAACTTATTGGATTTAAATTTTTTAAAGTGTATAAAGCATTTATATTTACAATTTAAGTGTATAAAGAAAGAAAAAAAATAATAACTTACCTTTATTTTTACTGGAATTCAATTACGAAAAAAACATCGGGATAATTTCGTTTTTCTTTTGTCTTCAAAATACAAACATTGTTTTGTTTGTTAGGATTTCTTTAGACAGTTGATACAATTTTTTGTTTTGTGTGTCCAATTCATGAAGAAATAAAATATGTGAAAATATAAAAGAATCAAAATTAAAAGATGAAAAACATTAATAAAATATGAAATTATTTAAATAGAAAATCAACTGTTAACGAACAAAGAATATGGGTCACCGCAATACGGTGTAATCATTATTTCGTTCCTCGTGTAAAAATCTTTGTCCATTAGTTAATCGTGCCGAATTGTTTTCCTGTCAACGCTTAGGCTTGCTGTAAGATTAAGACTGGGCATTTAATTATTTGGACTAGTCGAACTGCTGTTAACATCCGTCTGAATAATCCAAATAATTCTCATAAAACATTTCACATAAACAAATCAAATTTAGGTTAACAAAAAGTAACCCTTTCGAATGAAGATGGCTATAAACAATATTAAAAAAATATATATTTTTTAAATTTTTCTTAAAAACAAAATGTAAATATATATATAAACAAAATATTTTAGAAAATAATTTCTCAATTTTAAATAAAAATTGATTGTAAACATAAAGCATTTTTTTTTTTTTGCAAATAATTATTGGAAAATATTGCAAAGTGTTTACATAGCTGGTTCTTTGGGATAATAGGGGCGCCTCAAAAAGTCAACAAACAGAAAATTTTAGTTTTTACTATTTTAAATCGCTTTTTTATTTTCCCTTTTTTTTCTTTTTTTGGGTTTGTTTTACTGTACACATAGAGTCAAAAAAGTTGTCAAAAAACAAATATATAACAAATAAATGGTACCAAAGGCAAGATAAGTTACTTTTCTACCAAACTGGATATAATTTTCGTGTTTTTATTCAATTTAACATGTTTATTCAGCTCGAAAAGCATACAGTGTTTAGCGTCACTAGACAAAATACTGTTAGAAATTCGCTCAATATATGTTACCGTGACATAACTTGACATATATTCAGTGTTTTTTTAATAGTATTTTGTCTAGTTTATTATTTATAACACCTTTTCCCGAACTTACCGTGTTAAAGAGAGAATCGGCCGCCATCTTGAATTTTCCAATACATCGCTAAACACTGTATGCTTTTCGAGCTGAATAAACATGTTAAATGGAATAAAATCACGAAAATTATATCCAGTTTGGTAGAAAAGTAACTTATCTGCCCTTTGATAACATTTATTTGTTATATATTTGTTTTTTTGACAACTTTTTCGAGTCTATGTGTACAGTAATACAAGCCACCTTTTTTTTTTAGTTTAAAACACAAGTAGCGCCAGAGGGACTGCTAAACGAATGTGAAGAATTGTGTAAAAATGAACGTATGTTTCCGTGACGTCAGATTTGTGTTAACTAGACGAACTATGGAGAAGGTAATCTCGTCAGCATCAGACAAAGCCAGACTCTTTGTCAAGAACTTTGCAGCTAATTCTACCTTTTGCGATCAAGGCCGCCAACCCCCAACATTTCCTCCTGTATTTGAAAACACACTATGTGATATACGTATATCTGTACGTGATGTTGCCAAGCTAATCAAAAACTTTGATTCCAGTAAAGCAACTGGCCCTGACGGTATTCCAATTATAGTACTCAAAAAGCTTCAACCTGAACTAGCGCCCATCCTTACAAAACTATTTAAACGTTGTCTTAAGGAGAATAGTTTCCCATCTCCCTGGGAAATTTCATCAGTATGCCCTGTATTTAAGAATTCAGGTGATCGCTCATCCCCCTGTCAATACATGCCATTAAGTCTCCTGTGCGTCATGAGTAAGTTGCTGGAATCTGTGTTAAATACAGAAGTAATCAACCATCTCAACAAAAATAACCTTCTTAGTGACACTCAATATGGTTTCCGTTCTGCTAGATCTACAGCAGATGTGCTTACAGTCATATCTCATAGGATTAGCAAATCTCTCGACGGAGGCAACCTCTCTAGGGCAATTGCTCTTGACATATGTAAGGCCTTTGAAAGGGTATGGCATAAAGGTTTACTTCATAAGATCTCTAGCTATGGTATAGCTGGAAATGTCTTCTCAATTATTAAATCATTTCTTTCTGATAGGTTCATAAGAGTAGTAGTTGAGGGGCAAAAATCAGAAGCCCACAGTATTAATGCCGGTGTCCTTCAGGGGTCCATCCTGGGCCAAACTCTTTTCCTGATCTGCATTAATGATCTTCCAAATCACATCCTTACATCATTTGTAGACATTTATGCTGACGACACTACCATTTATAGTAGCACATCAAAGACAGTAAACGACCAAGTTCTCTCCAATTCTCTCTCCTCTGATCTTGAGCATGTAGTATAATGGGGAAAGGAGTGGCTGGTTACTTTTAATGCATCTAAAACCAAGCTTCTCTCTTTACATCATCAACATTCTGATCCCCATCTGGCATCAATTGAAATGAATGGCTCTCGTCTTCAGGAGGCCTCAAGTTTTGACAAGCTTCTGGGCTTGACCATTACTCCTGATCTTAAATGGAACACGTACATCAAATCTGTTGCCAAGGCCGCTGGAAAAATGGTGGGATCTTTCTATCGATCCAGTAGATATCTCACTGCTGATGCAATTCTCTATCTATATAAGAGCCAGGTACGTCCAAGGATGGAATACTGTTGCCACATCTGGGCAGGAGCTGCTAGAAAGGACTTGGCCTGCCTTGATAGAGTTCAAAACAGACTTCGTAGCCTCGTAGGAGATGTATTTTTCTCTTTCTTGCAACCTCTATCCTCTATCTCACAGAAGAGATGTTGCGAGTTTGACTCTGATGTATCGTTATTTTCATGGAAAGTGTTCGACTGAGCTTCAATCTATGCCCCCCTCGCCAAACTTTCACAAGAAACACTCGTCTAGCTGTAAACACTATCAATAATTCCCCCCCCACTCTTTATCTGTGCCTAAACCTAAACGTAGATTCCATGAACAAAGCTTTTTTATTAGAACTGCACGCCTGTGGAATTGTCTTCCGTTTTCCTGCTTTCCGGCTGACTACAATATGGTTGTCTTCAAGTCTAACGTAAATAAGTTCTTGATGAGCCGTTCCATATAAGTTATGAAATTTAACAAATTTTCATTACTAATGATTATTATATTGTCCAATTTCTACTGTACAGTCTTTAACCCTTATCCTTGAGTGGCCTCTTGGCCTTGATAATGTGTTGATACCTATGAAAAAAAAGAAAAAAGTCCAATGTGAACACGTTCTAATTGAATCGTCCCCCTAAGTAATCCAAGTTACAAAATTCCCACTGTTTACTATGCTAAAATCACAATGACTAATGTATACCTATTAACCCTTATCCTCGAGTGGCCTCTGGGCCTTGATAAGTGGTGACACCCATGTAAAAAAAAGCCGGGCATCGGCGTTGAAAATAAGGGAAAACTATGTATTCTGGGGCAGATGATTAAAAAAAAAGTTTAAATGAGCAAAGAAAACTAGGGTAAATATGAATAATCACCCTTGAAAATTCCTTTAAAATTACCAATTAATAAGGTTTTCGGGGGCTGAAAACGAAAATAACGTTTGAAATTACGGCAAATGAGTCGTTTCAAAGATATGAAGAAATGTTAGTTTTAAAAAAGTGGGGGATCACTTTTCTATAATAATGTAACGTAAAATGAGCACCCACTTTGTGATTACCACATGATGAGAGGTGGATGACAAAGGAAGAAATAAACAGATGCGGAGGAAAAAATCGAACAATAAAAAAACGATGGGTTGAGAAATGGGTGGAATGGAGAATAGTTCTCAGAGAATTAGAATAAATGAGGGATTTGGGAGTGAGTGGAAAGAAGAGTAGTTTCGAGGAAGAGAGAATTCGATTAGGAGAGAGGCAGAATTAGAAAAGAGAGAGGGATACAGATAGAATGAAAAAAGATATATTAGGTCAATGAGAGAGAGAGAGAGAGAGAGAGAGAGAGAGAGAGAGAGCAAGGAGAAACAGAAGAAGAGGTGAAACAACAGAGGCAGACAGAGATTTCGAAAGAAAGAAAGCAACAGATTAAGCGCGGTAGAGAGTAATGATTTATATATATATATATATATATATATATATATATATATATATATATATATATATATATATATATATACATACATACTGATATATATATATATATATATATATATATATATATATATATATATATATATATATTATTGGTAGTATCGTGTAAACATAAGCACGATGTGTCAACCAAAGAGTGCTCAATGTTTAGACAGAGCAATATTAATATGGGACATATTCATATATATATATATATATATATATATATATATATATATATATATATATATATATATATATATACACACGGTGGGGTAGTAGGAAAAGAGATATTGAGAAAAATAGGGGAAAAATCTTTTAGGTGAAATTATCTATAGCAGCACACATAACATCTAATGTCATTTTATCTCGGCATTTGTTCAATTTTATTTTAAGAACTTTAGGGTTTGTATTACTGTACACATAGATTCGAAAAAGTTGTCATAAAACAAATATATAACAAATAAATGTTATCAAAGGTAAGATAAGTTATTTTTCTACCAAAGTGGACATATTTTTCGTGTTTTTATTTAAGGTAATATGTTTATTCAGCTCGAAAAGCTGACAGTGTTTACCGATGTATTGGAAACTTCAAAATGGCGGCCGACTCTCTCGGAGAGGGTAAGTTTGGGAAAAGGTATTATAAATAATAAACTAGACAAAATACTTTTAGAAATTCGCTCAATATACCGTGACATAAGTTGACATATATTCGGTGGTTTTTTAATAGTATTTTGTCTAGTTTATTATTTATAACATCTTTTGCTAAACTTACCGTGTTAAAGTGACAGTCGGGTGCCATTTTGAATTTTCCAACACATCGGTAAACACTGCATGTTTTTCGAGCTGAATAAAAATGTTACATTGAATAAAAACACAAAAAAATATCCAGTTTGGTAGAAAAGTAACTTATCTTGCTTTTGATAATATTTATTTGTTATGTATTTGTTTTGACAAGAAATAAAGAAGGATTCACTCTCCATGATTGACCACAAAGAATAATCAAGAACGTTAAGATCACGTGATGAGGCCATTCTTGTTTGCTGATCCAGGACTAAAGTTGTCTGTGTTACTTGAGCGGTTTGGCTTTTTGCACCATCTTGCAATCAACAAATACAGAATTATACCATGGGGTTAGTTCACATTTAAAAATGTCCTCAATGTAACGTTCTGTGTTAAGAACAAGAAAAATAGTCTATTGGCATTTTTTAAAAAAATGATGGAGATTTCCCTCTTTCAGAAATGGCTGCTCAGACCATCACTGATGATGATTTCTTCATTTTGAAAATCTTTTCTGTATTATCAGGTATTCTCACAAGGACTTTTTCATTTTGATGCTTGTGGGATGTTGAAGTGAGAATAACTTTTCATCTGTGAAGATGATGTTATTGAGCGTGCCTTGTCTGATAGTAAGGTTTAACAAGAGTCGATTTCTCATGAGTTTCTTTGCAATTGTGGGTGCAGAGAGAACTGTCGCTTTTGGAGCTTATAAGGTGACATTAATAAGTCACTTCGACAGGTAAATAGTAATCGTCCATTTTTATAAACATTTTGTTGATTTTGATTTTTTCCCAACTTGAATATTTCTTGTACACGTAAAAATTAACATCTTTTGTTTCTAAAAAAAATTAGAAATCATACATTACATTATCATATAATAACAATTAAATATTAAATTTATTTTAATATTATCATAAGAAATAGTTCAGAAATTTTGTAACAGGGCTTATGTCCACACTGTATATCGAAAGAAGACACTTTCAGTAGCTGTAGGCGACAGCTAGACGAATTCCTCACGATTAAACGTTGATTACATTTACATGCAAATTAGATACAATCAGAACGTTGGAATTGAAGTGGATAATAAACTGGTCGAGAGAAATGGCGTATTTCTTGGTATTACAGAGATTAAGGGTGATTAAGCGGAGGGATTACAGACCTACGAGTGAGAGGTACTTGGAAGAAGTAGGGAAGGATTTCTGATTTTGATTGTATTATCAGGGTGAGCGCGTACGCAGACCCCACACTTAGAAATAGCACGTCCGAGTCGTCCACATTTGGGACGATCGCAAAGGTCAACCCAACCGCAGTGCAATGGATGGGCCTCGCTCTGGGGGAACGACCTTAATGACCACCGTTACCCCCACGTAAGGTAAGTATATTGTTTTATGTGCCCACCACTGTTTTTATATCACACTTCTATACTAACAAATTCTGACCAATATAAAAATATATTTTCTCAAACACTTATTATTCTTACCAATATAAAAATATATTTTCTCAAACACTTATTATTCTGACCAATATAAAAAATATATTTTCTCAAACTCTTATTATTCTGACCAATATAAAAATATATTTTCTCAAACAGTTATTATTCTGACCAATATAAAAATATATTTTCTCAAACACCAATAAAAAAGCTAAAATAACTCCACATAATTCTCACCAATATCAGTATATCACAACCCCTCTCCCACAGAAAAGACGTTGCGAGCCTATCCTTGTTTTATAATTATTTTCATGGCAAGTGCTCGTCTCAACTCCAATCCCTGGTCCCCCCTCGCCAATCTTTCACGAAAAACACCCGTCTAGCTGAATCCACTGTGAAAAATTTCCCCCACTCTATATCTATGCCTAAATCAAAACGCGGATTCCATGAACAAAGCTTCTTTCTTAGAACTGCACGCCTGTGCAACTCTGTTCCGTCTGCCTGCTTCCCACCTGACTACAACTTGGATGTGTTCAAGTCCAACGTTAACGGATTCCTAATGAACCGCCTCCTTAAGTAAACACTTCATCAAATCTCCACACTAACGTAATGTACTTGCAATAACCCTTATCCCTGAGTGGCTTCCGGGCCTTGATAAGTGGTGATCACTGTGTAAAAAAACATTCTCAAGATCGGGCCAACTGGGGTTAAGTAGATCCGGGTGAGTAGGGACATTTGTCCTCAGACGTCAGCCCATTAAGAGTTCGCTGGGGCTAAACCCACAGTCCATTGGTGTCGCTCTGTGTACAAGCAAAGAAAGATAGGGGTCTTTTGCCTTCTTTAAAATTCTGTTCATTGTTTTCACACAGGCTTCTACAGCTCCGTTGCTTTGGGAATAGCGGGGACTGTTTGTAACGTGCTGAAAACCCCAGTCATTTGCGAACTTGGCAAAGTCCTTCGAAGTATACTGGCTTCCTGGGCCTGTTCTTAGGATGACACGTACCCCATATCTGGCAAAAATAGCTTTAAAACTCTGTATGATTGCACTGGAAGTCATTGAGGTAAGCATGGCGATTTCTGCATATCGAGAGAAGTAGTCGACAAGTATGACAGCTGCTGCCTTTCAACTCAAACAGATCAGAGGCTACAGTGTGCCACGGTCTTGTTGGAAGCTCAGTTGTCATGAGGGGTTCAGGCGGTTGGTCGCTTAGCTCGGCGCATCTTGGACAGTTTTCTACAGTTCTTTTGATTTGTTCAGATAGTCCTGGCCACCATACGGACTGGTGAGCTCTTTGTCTGCACCTGGTAATTCCCTGATGACCAGTGGATTTTGGCAATAATAGTCGGTCTCAGTAGCGACGGGATTATGATCCGTATACCATACATCAGTAATCCATTCTCACACATGATGCTGCCACGGTAGGCCCAATAGGGTTTAATTGATGCTGGGACATGCTCCTTTGATGGCCAGCCATTTGTTACATATTGTAATATGCAGTTCCTGATTTCATCAGTTTTAGTGGCTTCCTCCAGCTCTTTCAGACATTTTGCTGTGGCATGTTCGTTGGTGTTTGGAATTTCGAGATACCAGTAAGCCTTTCCGGATCAGGTCGCAGGCCGTCAGCACTGAGTATATGTCCAAGAAATTTTACTGACGACTTGGATATTTCGCATTTTCCCGGATTGAGCGTAATACCAGCAGCCTGAATTTTTTTCAGTGTGCTCTTCAGCCGGGCATCATGTTCTTGTTGGTTTTTTCCATATACTAAAACATCATCTTGCATGCATATGGCTCCAATTTCGGTCTCTAGTACTTGTGACATGCGTCTCTGGTAGATCTCACTCGCTGATGAAATACCAAACGGGAGGCGGTTGAATTGGTATCGTCCGAATGGAGTTATGAAGGTCGTCAGCGAACGAGATTCTGATGAAAGTGGAATCTGCCAATACCCGCTGTTGGCATCCAACTTGCTCATGATTTTTACTTCCCCTAACTTAGCCAAAAGGTGGTCGACCGTGGGGAGCATGTGGAATTCACGTTTTATGCACTTATTGAGATTTGTGAGATCTACGCATATCCTAATCGTTCCATTTGCTTTTGGTACTACAACCATGGGGGAACACCATTCGGTGGGTGTGTCAACCTTGCTTATGACCCCCAGTTTCTCCATTCTCTGGAGCTCAGCCCGTGTTTTCTCCATCAAGGGTAGTGGTACGCGTCGTTGTGTGGGTACTGAGTATGGACTCGCATCCGGATGTAAGAGTATGGTACATTCTTCTCCAAATGTGCCTAGGCCTGTGAATAAGTCTGGAATTTCTATTTTTGGGTCGAATGGGCGTTTCTGGCTTATGATGGTATGTAAGTCTGGGTGGACAGTTACGAGCTTAAGTGCTTCGATGGCTGGCCTTCCGAACAGTGGCTCCTCGAGATTGGGGATAATAAATATTCTCTGTTCTGCTTAAAGATCTTCATGCGAGACAGTTGCAGTGACCACTCCAGTCACTTTGAGTGGATTACGTCTTGGACCATGAAGAATTTTGTGGGTATCTGAGCGGTCTGGTAGGTCTCTCTGTAACTTATATATGTGCTCTGGAATCGCGGTCACATCCGCCCCAGAGTCCAGCTTGAATTTCAGTGGCACTCCATTGATGGCGATATTGGTTCGCCAAGGCTTACTTATGCTGATATCTGATATCGTCAGAACACCAAGGTACGCATTCTGATCGCTTTTACAGTCATCTGAGCTAGGTTTAATTTCATGCAGCCTTCGTGTGCGACAGCACTGAGCATAGTGGCTAACCCTACCACAATTGTGCAGGTGGCTGAGATGGCAGGACACGTGCGTCTCTGGTGTTGGGTTTTGTTACCACAGCGGTGGCACTCAGCCTCTGGTCTATACTGCTGTGTGCGCTCATTTGTTTGTCGATTTTCATAGTACAGTTCTCGTCCGGGTCTTGTCATGTGTTTACCCTGACCTTGTCTGCGAATTCGGTTGTCACTAACGTAGTGGACTGCAATATTATTGTCAGCTGGATGTTCACCAACGACATGTTCTGGGGACCGCAGGAGATGCTGTTGTGATTTTATTGTTTCACTCTGTCGTGTGCATCTGATGGCCCCACCCAAGGTGAGGTCCGGAATCATTTGCAGACTTAATGATAGCTTAGGATCTGTGTACCTAACTACAATTCTATCACAAATTAATTCCTCGTGCAGGTCTCGAAAATTGCAGTTTTTAGCTGGTGTGTGAAGGTTAGTGATGAATGAATCAATGGACTCACCTTCCTCTTGACACCTTCGTTTGAATCTGGTCCGTTCATAAATTACGTTCGTATCACCCGTACCACTATATTGAAGTTCTGGGCTTCCTCGGGTGCAAGTTTGAATGTGGCGAAAATGTCTTCGGCTTTATCACCCATACAATATATTAGGGTGTCCACTTGACAAGCATTTGGTTTTTCGTCAAGGCTGGACACTGTCCGGTAATGGTTGAACCGTCGTATCCATTTTTCCCATGACTCGGGTTGGTCGAATGGAAGGGGCTCTGGTAGACTCACGTGGCTATTCATACTGGGGGGTTATTATGTAATTTCACGTATTTCTTTTTTTTTTTTTTAACGGCTCTTAGGCTCGATATTTCGTATAACTCTTTCCCCGTATTTTGCTCACATTTGTTAGTAAATCCCTTGTTCTGACACCATGTTATGTCAGGTTTCTATTAATAATAACAGGACAAGAATATGTGACCGTTCAGACAAACATGGCCGACTGACCAAGTCTCGTTTATTAACGTTTATGTCCGAGAGTTTATATTATAAACATTGAACAAAGGGGGGGGACAACTCCCACCGATCCAAGGGACATAACAACTGTAATATTCAATATCAAGGTCGTTTACATGTGAACAACATAAAATCATAATCTTTTCAATGAGAACAAATACAAACGAATGAAAACTTTTAGAATTCAAACCAAAGCACTAAACCAAAAACATATTAATGTAATTAAATCAGTTTTGCATTTCATTAATTGGAACTTGTACAGTTTAATCGAGACATAAAAATGGAAAAAAGAGTTATATTGTACATACGCGTTATGGAATGAAGTTCTCCGAAAAAAAAGTAACTTAATTTGATCAAGTACTTTTTCTTATAGAGGAAAACAAATTTTATAGTAATCGATCTATCATCGCCATTTTGGCTATTTAGGGACACGAGGAAGGGTGGCTTATACAAAGGACAAAATGAAAAAAAGATTTAAAAAGGACAAAGAAATTCTTTAAAATAAGTGAAAAATATTTATATAAGTATTTTTTTCTGCTCATGTTTCAAAACAAAATAATCTCGTCAAAATTTGAAAAACTTTAAACGGTGATTGGAGTTATCTTCTCCTGGCGTTCCCTTCTCCTAAGCGAAAAAACAAAAAGGTGGCCGTTACCCGATCGATCTCATTAAAATTTGATTTTTCTTGATAAAAAAAAAAAAAATAAATAAATAAATAAATAATAATAATAATAATATTAATAATAATAATAATAATAATAATAATAATAATAATAATAATAATAATAATAATAATAATAATAATAATAACTGCTGGATCAAATCAATTGATTTCTTGGTCGACCTAGACGAGAGTACCCAAAATGGCCGACCAGGACTGAGATATGACACGTGACCGGATGTAATGGAAGAAATATCTCATGTATTTAATTTAAGCCGTCGTTTCGTATCTTCGGCTCTAGATGAAGGGGAAAAAAACATAACGAATGAAGGTTTTTGTTCATATTTTTTTAGACAGGGTATTTATTTAGAAAAGGAAAAAAAAAAGGTTTTTGTCCATATTTTTAGACAGGGTATTTAGAAAAGGAAAAAAAAACATCACGAATGAAGGTTTTTGTTCATATTTTTAGACAGGGTATTTTTCTATTACGTGCGTTAAGAACAGATTAAAATTTCTTCCACATTTTCTAAAATAGCCGCTTTTAGGGTGATGGCCGTCCGGTCGGGTATTTGACGCAAAAAACCGAGTTTCGCTGTTCTGTCATAAAACCCTATTACCCATTCTTGCCTACTAACTCTGCCAACGTTATTTTTGCGTTTGAAAAGTAAACTTTCGTCAACTTCAACTATGTGTCCCGTTCCGCCCAACTTTTTTTTATCTTTTAATAACTTGCTCGTGCATATATCTCTGCAATACTCAAACCATTGAATGGCGACACCCGTAGAAACCCCACTGAAATTTGCGGAAGTAGTCACAGGTGTCTGTGAAACAAAATCGAACATAATTTGCAGTATAGTGTGAATATGGAGCTTTGACTTCTCGAAAAAGGTGCCCTTCCGCACCGACATCCTTGTACCACACATAGTGCATCTCCAACAAACTGTGTCTAGTTTAAACGCTGCAGATGGCCTGATACACATTGAATGTCCACAATCACATATTTTCTGGGTGGACACGAGCTGTTTACTTTGGGCATACTGTAATCCTTTCTCCTGGGTAAAATTAAGGAGAATTTCCATTCTTGGAGAAGTAGCCATTTTTTACAAGCGATACGGTAGAGAGAAGAGCAGTGTTGCCAAAGTAAATTCAAGTGCCTGACAGCTTGGTTTCTTTTTCAATTTTGGCTTCAAATTTGGCTTTTTTCTGATAATTTTATATAAATATTTATAAATTATTAAAGATTAAAGAAAAAGTTACAATAAAGTATTTGTTGTATATGTTGTAAGATACGATGTTGTAAGATACGAAACGACGGCTTAAATTAAATACATGAGATATTTCTTCCATTACATCCGGTCAAGTGTCATATCTCAGTCCTGGTCGGCCATTTTGGGTACTCTTGTCTAGGTCGACCGATTTCTTTTTTCCTGAAAACTTTAATCCATAACAAGTACATACAATATATTTTTTTCAATATTTTTATTTTTTGATTTCTTGATTAAACTGTACAAGCACCCATTAATCATTTCAAAGGACGAATGAAACAAAAATAAATTAAAAATTACGATCTAAAGAGTTATTTTCCCGTACAGGAGCAGTAATTTAAAAAATGCCAATAGATACTATATATATATATATTTTTTTCAATATATTAATCTCATAGTATAATTTGCGTCGTCGTCGTCGTCGTCGTCGTCGTCGTCGTCGTCGTCGTCGTCGTCGAGGTAATCGATAATATAGCAATAATATATGTAAATATAAATAATTAATGTAAATGATATAAAATATACTTTTAAAAGTTATATTTGTGACGACAGAAAAAAAAAAGGTTTAGTTTATCAATTTTAAATGTACCTATTTACTATGCCTCCCCACGGGACAGAGTTAGACACCAGGGTCGTTTTTTAACGTGGAGAAAAGGTACAAAAATTAAAATTGTCTCAGTCGTGAAGGATTTCTCCTCCACCGTAAGAGAACAAGAAAATGAAGTGCAGCATCTGAAGAACAGCTACTACACTTTTAAATGTAATTACGAAAAAAATAAAAAAAAAACACCAAACTTTTTATTATTCTAATTTACTTTCAAAAACAAATTAAAAAAATAAATTTTTTTATGTGTAATTATTTTATACACTAGAATCATGTATACAGATTTTTGTAAAAGCAAATTTTATTCACTTTTTTCTTTAGAAAAAATATTTTCCTGTACGCCACACATAGTTCATATATATATATATATATATATATATATATATATATATATATATATATATATATATATATATATATATATATATATATATATATATATATATATATACTATTTATTTTTTTATATTTGGATTATTTGGATTACTGTTCTCATCTTGGATGTAACCAGTAGTTCGACTAATCCAAATCATAATGAAATGTTCACTCTTTTACACGAGGAACAAAATAATGATTACACCGTTTTACGATGAACATAAGTTCTTTGTTCTGAAGCAGTTGATTTTTTCTTCTTATAATAATTTCACGTTTACATCGTGTTTTTTGTCTTTTAATTTGGATTCTTTTATATTTTCATATATTTAATTGCTTAATGAATTGAACACACAAAACGAATTTTGTATCAATTTACTAAAGATTATATTAAGAAATCCTAACAAACGAACAAATTTTCTGCGTTGGACACAAAAGAAAAACGTTTTTTTTTTCGTATTAAATTCCTGGCATAGAAGGTAAGTTTTTATTTTTTCTCTTTACAAAAATATTATTCAACAACTTTAAAATAATCTTAAATATTAAAATAAGTTTATTTTTTATTGCAATCCAATAAAAATATTAGTTTCGTGAATAAAATACGAAATGTGACCATGTGGGTCAACTCAATGTCAAGTTTCTTTCCAACTCCTCCAAAAACTTTAAAATGACGACTTTTCTAGGTTTTCAATGATGCTGAAAATGAATATCACATTTAAATTTGTGGCAGATAAGTAGTTTTCATGATATGAAGAAATTACTTTTTTAAAAAGTGTTGGATCACTGTCTTGTATAAATTTAGCGTAAAAAAGCACCCATGAAAAAAAAAATGAACGAATCGCTTAGTAAAAAAACAGCGCCGGTTTTGGGGGGTGCTGAAAACAAATATCACTTAAAAATTGCTTTATGTTATGAAGAAATTACTAAGTGACCAAAAAGTGGGTTCTCGTTTTACGTTATTTCATATAGGAAAGTGATCCCCAACTTACTGAAAAAGTAATTTCTTCATATCATGAAAACTACTTATCTGCCCCAAATTTAAATGTGATATTCGTTTTCAGCATCACCGAAAAACCTATTCAAGTCGTCATTTTAAATTTTTTTAAGGAGTTGGAAAGAAACTTGACATTGACCGAAATGTGTTTATTTAAGTAAAATTTAAATATTAAAATAAGTTTACAATCTGAAAGGTAAGTTATTTTTTTTACGTTTTAAAAAAAAATCTCATTCAATAACTTTTTAAATAATCTGAAACAGTTTTTTTTTTTTTTTGCAATCTCCTCCAAAAATATTGATTTTTAAAATAATATTAAACATAAAAAGGTTTAATTTTATTGCAATCCAATAAAAATATTGATTTCGTCAATAAAAGTGTGGGTACTCAGGCAGGGAGTGATCCGTGCTGAAATAAATAAGCCATTATTTAAAAAAACTATTCTTAACATGTGGAGGGGGGATATCCTGTACTTTAACCTTACAATTGAATAACAAACATATCATAAAACTTTAATTAAAGTTGGAAATACGATTTAAAAATAGCGCGGATCACTCTCTGCATTAGCACCAAAATGTCTTTATTTAAGTAAAATGTATGTGATTTCTGCGAAAATCTTATGTTTACCATAAACAAAATAATTTGATTTGAAGTTGGTTTAATTGTTAAACAACTGAACACAAAAAACTGCTTTTTTTCGGTATTTAATTGTTTTATTTGGTACTAGTGCACTTATTGATCCGTGCTGAAATAATAACGTTATTATTTTAAAAGCTATCCTTAACATGAAGAGGTGAGCGTGTTTTGTACCTATTCTATACTTTAACCTTACAATTGAATAAAAAAAAAACATATCATAAAACTTTAATTAAACTTGGAAATACGATTTAAAAAATAGCACGGATCAGTAAGTACACTAGCACTAAGATTTTTTTAATTTACCTGTTAAAACAATTAAATACCGAAAAAAGTTTTAAATTAAATTATAGTATTTATGTTAGATATAAGCATTTCCCCCAGAAATAACACACGTTTTAGTAAAATATGTGCATTTTTAACAATACGATTTAAAAATAGCGCAGCTCAGTAAGTGCACTAGCACCACCTATTTAATATATATATATATATATATATATATATATATATATATATATATATATATATATATATATATGTGTGTGTGTGTGTGTGGGTTTGTGTGTGTGTGTGTGTTTTTGTGTGTGTGGATCACTCTCTGCATAAGTACCCGATTTAAAATAAAGAATGTGCAAGTGGACTTCACAGTCGGCAGCCATTTTGAGTGGAAAACTATGCGTTTACCATTAAAAAAAAATATTACATTTTCACCCCAAACGACACATTGCCACTTTGATGTAGGGAGCTACTATCAGGGACATAAGCCACAGGGGTACTACATGGGGAGTGGGGCAACAAGATGTCAGTTCACATTACACTTGAACTTCTGCATGTCAGTACAGTTGGGGAAGCAGGAAGCCAGAAGATAATTTTTAAGTCTATCAGTTCTGGGAAAGAAACAATTAGAGTAGAAGGCTTTCATACATCTAAGGATCTCTACTGTGTAGGGGTGGGACTTTGCTGCTTGTTGGGTTTGTCAGGGGATTTTCATTAAGGGGTACAATAGCTTGTAGTTCGTCAGATCATCCACCATTAAAATACTTGTAAAACAAGCAGAGGGATACAATATTTTGTCGATGAGACAGCAGCTGAAGCTTAGATGAAAGTTCAGGATCAATCAGTTTGACCACTCTCTTTTGAACCCTGCCCAGGAGCGATAGACTAGTAGCAGATGCACCAACCCAAATGTCACATCAGTACTCCATACATTGGCGAATGTGTGCTTTGTAGAGGTATAGAATATTTTCAAGTGTAGATAACTTTCTAGCAGGGTAGAGAGAGCCCACCTTCTTCGCAGCAGTCTTGGCAATGATCTCGATGTATCTATTCCAACACATGTTCCCTGCCTTAACCAAATTAAAAGTAGACTTCATAGTCTAGTGGGTGATGCCATTTTCTCTCCCCTGCAAATTCTTTCTCACAGCCTGTCTCTGCTTTATCATTATTTTCATGGCAAGTGCTCGTCTGAGCTCCAGTTTATAGTCCCTCTCGCCAAACTTTCATGAGAAACACTCGTCTAGCTGAAAAAAATTATCAATAATTTCCTCCACTCTTTATCTGTGCCTAAACATAAACATAGATTCCATGAACAAAGTTTCTTTCTTAGATTTGCCTGCTTTCCAGCTGAGTATAATATCGTCATTTTCAAGTCCAACCTAAGCGTGTTCTTAATGAGCCGTTTCCCTTAAGTAATCCAATTTACCAAATTTTCACTACCAATTATGACGACAGTGTTTCATTGACCACTATATGCTTATCGACCCTTATCCTCGAGTGGCATCCGCGCCTTGATAAATGGCAATTTCTTTGTTAAAAAAACATTAGTGAAACGTGGGTATATAAAATTTCAAACGTAAAATATAATAATTCAAAAGTTTTCTTAAACTTGAAAAAATATATTAATTATTGTGTAAAAGCAACTTAAAAAAATAGTAACTGCTACACACTCTTAAAAACTGGGGTCGTAAATTTAAATCCAACATGTTTCAGCACTTTGTAAGAACATATTTTGTGGAGATCATAAAATTCTATAAAGTCTCTCCTGTAAACAATTTGTGCTCTAGTTTTAATTAAATGACTTTATACTTCTTAAGTTTGCACTTAATAAACTACACACAAAATGTATAGTGCCAGCTCAGAAATGTTAGGTAAGCCTATCTAATCCAATGCTCACCAAACAATGAAGTACAGCCACACAATATATATATATATATTGTCTGATTATTATGTGAAGATGATTTTGTATTGATACACCCCCTACAAATTTTAACCCTAACAGGTACTACTACTCCGGGTAAGAGTGGACCTGGGAGCAATGGCAATTAAAGGGTGGCTCCACACTCCCTAAAGCCTACAAGCTGGGGCCTCACCATCGGATATAGTTTAGGGTCATATCCAGGACCTCAGAAATGTTAGGTAAGCCTATCTAATGCAATGCTCATATATATATATATATATAAAAGTTACAATAAGTTTACCAAGGTAATCAAAATGGTAAACTTAAAATATATTATAAATATTAAAGAGTTAATATTTACAAGTAAAATAAACTCAGCCAGATGCAAAAAGCTCAATAAAACCGAAAAGGAAATAGAGCTTATAATATGAACAAATGATTAATAAAACATGTTAAAAGACATCTTGAAAAAGAGTTAAAAACATATTTAATTTTAAAAAAGGAAGCACAAGATAAGCGGATAGTCCTTAATCCGCGGAGTTTCGAAGAAATACTCTCTTTCTCATCAGAGGGCAGGAAATTAGCAAAATGCAGGATCGGATTTTGCATATAAAAGTATTTAATGAAAGTACAAGTAAGTCAAAGATCTTACTTGGTTAAAAAAAAGGCCAAGAGAGTATAATAATACAATTAAAAATTACATAACATTTTAAATAATGTTGGCCTTTCTATAATTATTGAACCAAATAAAAAACTTAAGATTTTCTAGACATTACACTTAATCTTAATACTGAAACTTACAGCCCCTATCATAAACCAAACCTTACGCTTTTATACGTCCATAAATCTTCTAACCACCCCAATTCAATTATAAAATCTATAGTACCATCCGTCTCTAGAAGAATTTCTACGCTCTCAGCCGATAAAAAACCTTTAATCAAAATGCTACTTTCTTCAATAATGCCTTACGAAATTCAGGATAAGATTCAATATAACCATTATGCTCCACCTGTATGCCGTCTTAAATCTGTAATCACACACAATATGACTCGCAAGAAATCAGTTCAAATAACAAGATCTGCTGCTATCAATAGCAATGGTCCACTCCACAAATATAATCCGAACCAACATGCTAATTGTAATACTTCTAACCCACCCTGTCGCACTAGGAGAAAGAAAAATATTTGGTTTAATCCTCCATTTAGCATAAATATTAAATATTAAAACTAATATACCTAAAGAATTCTTCAATATTGTGGAAAACTCTTTCAAATTCCCACACAGATATAGTTCAATTTTTAATAAAAACTCAATAAGAATTTCTTATTCTACTATGCCTAATTTAGCACCAGGAATCTTAGCATCTAATAACAATAAAATTAAATCAGCCAAAAAAAATCCCTTTCCCAATCCAACCAAAAAGAAACTGCAACTGTATTAACAAACATCTTTGCCCACTCAATAATGATTGCATCCATAAAGATGTAATATATTCATGCACAATTACAGAGCTTCCACGCAATTCTCCCATAATAGACAATAACATTTTGCCACCAAATTATCCTTCCTCCGACAGTCCCTCTGATATAATTATTAATCCAACAAACGAATCAACCAGCCCTTCTATTTTCAATCATACTACCAGCTATAATAATAATAATAATATTTTTCATAGCAGCCATCCTAACACTGATAACACTAATTATCCCCTCCAAACCAATCCTGATACAATTACTCTCCTACCCTCTCTTCATCAAAATGAACAAAATTTTAATTCTCTTCCCAGTATAAATCAACAAATTAATATAAATTCTCGACCCTGAGCTATTAATAAAACATATACATATATAGTTGCTACTTCAACTTTAATAAAGAAAAGAATTTCAAACCACACTTATTCTTTCAATAACCAAAATTCAAATAATAACCAGGGAACTTCTCTAACTACACTGGTTAAAAAGCTTAACTCTGCCAATACCAACTTTTCAATTAAATGGACCATCCTAAAAAAAAAGTTAAGTCTTACACCCCAGGATCTAAGTCTTGTCACCTCTGTACATCTGAAGCTATAACTATTATAACCTCCCCTCAAAGTAGTAATATAATAAACTTTAAAAACGAACTGATCTCCTATTGCAAACATATGTCCAAGTTTAAATATGGTAAATTTGAAAGCACATAGCTATTAATTTAACCCTTCAAATATATTTATTTTCCCATATTTTTTTTTATAATCTTACCTTCTAAGCTTTTTATATTTTTAATTTTATTTGTTTTTCTTTATTTCTTTGGCCGGTTTCCCATCTGCTGTCTCCGTTTTATGGTATAAGTATACCTATTAATTAAATATATACATCAACCTACTCATTTTTATTCTATGTATTTGTTTACTTATATTTCACTATATGCATTTACATACACATTTATTTGCCTTATTCCGGAGTTTGTAGATACCGGCCTTTCCCTCCCCTTATTCTGTATGTAAGTATGTATGTTTTTGTTTAACTTGTATATGTTTTTGGATATGTGTATATTTTATGCATGCGTGTGTTTGTATATATATATGTATATATATGTGTGTGTATTATTGTATATGTATTCATATATGTATATATATTTATATGCGTGTGTGTATGTATATACATGTATGTGTGCATTTGTGTGTCTGTATGTATGTATGTGTAGGTATATATATATATATGTATGTGACTGTATATATATAATTTTCTATTTTTTATTTATTTTTTTATTTATTTACTTTCACTTTATATATATATATATATATATATATATATATATATATATATATATATATATATATATAACACCCCATTTCTTAAGCTTGGCCCTTTATTTGTTCTTCTGATCAGTTGCCTTAATTTAATTCTGGGACTTTCACGTGCATATCTAAGCTGACCTAATTATTAACGGTAACTTTCGCGCTTTTTGTCTGGGTCAGTTTGACCTTGCTTTTCAAATTCAAACTGTCGCCGCTTTTCGTTTTTTTTTGTTTTTTTTAAGCCTTTATTTTTTTTATTCATCCAGCCTTGACAGGCGTGTTTTAAATATTATCTCTAGTGCTTTTCTTATAATGATTTGGAATTCATTCTATTTGCGCTTTTTTCCATTTGAAATTTTAAATTCGACCGTTTTGGATTTTACCATTTTTGGATTTTCACCCTTCACCGGACTATCCATTCATGTGAAATCCTTTTATTATTTTTCTTTTGCCTCCTGTTCCCTTTACCTCACCCTTTTTAACCAAGTAAGATCTTTGATTTACTTGTAGTTTCATTAAATACTTTTATATGCAAAATCCGATCCTGCATTTTGCTAATTTCCTGCCCTCTGATGAGAAGGAGAGTATTTCTTCGAAACTCCGCGGATTAAGGACTATCCACTTATCTTGTGGTTCCTTTTTTAAAATTATATGTTTTAACTCTTTTTCAAGATGTCTTTTAACATGTTTTATTAATCATTTGTTCATATATATATATATATATATATATATATATATATATATATATATATATATATATTGATATAACGCCTAAATATTTTAAGCAGATGAGTTGTTACACACTCCTTACGCATAATACATATTGTCCAAGATACTGTTGGTCTATTTTATAAACAACTCTTACACCATAACCAATTTTATGACGTGATACCATCTAGTGTGAACATCATAAACAATATACAAAATGGACGTTTATAGCCTGACCATCATAAACTACAAACAAAATGGATAGTGGTAGCTTAAAAATTAAAACAAAGTTTCACCAATCTGCACAATAGCTAATTCTATTGCAACCGACGTATGGTCCATAATATGAAACAAAATATCAGTTTAAAACTTCTGTGCCATTTTTCTGTAAAACATAAGTTTTAAAAATAATCAAAATTTGTGATTCAATTTAAACACATCTTATTTACAACCTTTATTTATAACCTCAATTTAATGGCTGAGTAAAATTTGCATAGAAACAGTAAAGTATAATTAAGTGCAATAGGAATACACAGGGTTAATTGAATTAGCATAGTTTTCAATATGGCATTTACCTATCCACTGTTAATTTTATTACTTAATATCATCTCAGCACTATATAAACGACATTCAAAATTGATTGCAGCGGATAAGACATTAGGTGTAACAATCCTTAAAACCTTCCACGGTAAAGGGAGAAATACTTTAAACTCGTTAACAATATGGTTATAAGGACGAATTCACTACAATCAGCAGTGCTTGCCGCTCTGTCTACACAAAACCCGGCTGACAGTTAATGCACATTAAATATCGACAAGATACAGAAACAAAGATTAACATATCAGCACTATATAAACGCCATTAAAAATTGATTGCAGCCGATAAAACATTAGGTGTAACAACCCTGAAAACATTCAATGGTAAAAAGAGAAATGCTTAAAGTAGTTAAAATTCACTACAGTCGCCACTCTGTCTACACAAAACACCTTAAATATCGGCAAGATTCAGAAACAAATATTAACTTGTTTGACTTGTTGATCTTTATTAATTCTCTGTTCGTTATGAATGAAAAAAAACTCTGTTGTATTAAATTCGATATTATCAGTATTACCAAATATGTGATGTAGGAAAATATCCAGTTTAATATCAAACACTTTACAAATAAGCGGCTATATTTACATACATTTTATTTAAAACGAAAACTATCTTAAAAGACCATATCCATTGCTAAGTAACTAGATTATATATTGATTTGTATTATTAACTTTAATTTACTGAGTATTTAAATTCACTTTTATTGTATTATTGTTTAATATATTTCTATGGTTAGCAATATATTTTTTATAAATTTCAGTAGCAACTATGGTAGTTGCATGTATATTATTAGCAATATATTAGTTTATTATTAACAATAGTATTATTGTTCCTACAAATTCTTACTATATTATTATTTATTTCGATTTATTGAATAATTCCTTACATATTAACATTTAAACAATATTATAACACGATCAGCTGGCGTGTGACCGACCCAGGTGTTACACTAAATCTCCTGGAAACAGTCCGCATGTGAAGATCTGTTATTTGACGTCTTTTGTTCAGTAGCAACGATGGTAGTTGTATGCTTATTATACCTAAAATTATTAATCTATTATTGTTTATTTTACTTTATTAATTGCATAATTCATTTATCTATTACAAAATACTATGAATAGTATTAAACATTAAAACAATATGAATGTGAATTAAGTGTTTATTTCTGTAATTTTTAACTGTTTTAAAAAGTTATGTTTCTTGTTTTGTTGGCACGATTAAAATAAAAAATGATATATAAATATTAAATTTCATTTATTTTTATTTTCAGATGTTCCTGCTTGAATGTTTTTAATGAATATTAAGTGACCATCGTTATCTTTAAACAATATTCTATACATAATTATTAGTATTATTATTATTCTATATACAATTATTTCCTTACGTGGCAGACAAAAAAAACTGAACACAACATTATTATACATACATGTGAGAAGGGTTATTTTATCTGGATTGTTTAGCAAATAGTGATGCGAACATCATATTTAAATTTGTGAATTTTTGTTTAATGTTTTTATAAATAATGAGATATCGAATTTAACATTTCATACAAATCTGCATATTTAGAAAAGAGAATATTTTAACTTTTACACTACAAAATATCTTTTATCAAATATATGAAAGGTTAAACACAATTGAAATTTATTTCGCATAAAATCTGACTTGCATAAAAAAACTCCAGATTAAAATTGAAAAGTCTGGATAAAATGACATATTGTTTATAACTTGGTAGTGAGCATCTTGGTCACTGAGCATTTAATTTAGTTAGGAATATATACATAAAGGAAAAAGCCATATTATTGCGAAGTGTGTGGATATTCTTGTCGTAAAAAATCATATTTACTAAAGCATATGAGAACTCACACTCTGCTTGAGAGATAAAGAACTTAAATGGAACATTCGAATATCTATGTATCTCATATAGAGTTCAAGTGTTAGCCCCAGGTTGTGGGCCCCTTGATTTCTGAGAACTTCGACTGAAGTAAAATAAAACAAAAAGGGAAAAGCCACATTTTTGTGAAGTGTGTCGATATTCTTGTTCTCAAAAATAAAAGTTAGTAATACATATGAGAACTCACACTGGGGAAAAGCAACATTCTTGTGAAGTGTTTGGATATTGTTGTTCTGCAAAATACACATTAGTTACACATATGAGAACTCACACTGGGGAAAAGCCACATTCTTGTGAAGTGTGTGGATATTCTTGTTCTAAAAAATCAAGTTTAGTAATACATATGAGAACTCACAGTGGGGAAAAGTCACATTCTTGTAAAGTGTGCGGGTATTCTTGTTCTCAAAAGTCAACATTAGTAAGACATATGAGAACTCACACTGGGGAAAAGCCACATTCTTGTGAAGTGTGTGGATTTTCTTGTTCTCAAAAATCAAGTTTAGTAATACATATGAGAACTCACAGTGGGGAAAAGCCACATTCTTGTGAAGTGTGTGGATATTCTTGTTCTCAAAAATCAAATTCAGTAATACATATGAGAACTCACACTGGGGAAAAGCCACATTCTTGTGAAGTATGTGGATATTCTTTTACTAATAAATCAAATTTAGTGAGACATATGAGGACTCACACTCGAATCCAGTAAGACCAAGAGACCAAAATGAAAGATATACTACAACGTATGAAAATGGTTAATTGGGAGAGGAAAATTATGTTCTACATTTCTTTACTAACTCAGTGCTTGAGAGATAAAGAGCATTCGATGGAACATTCGAATATCTATGTATCTCATATAGACTTCAAGTGTTAGCCCCAGGTCGTGCGCTCCTTGATTTTTGAGAACTTCGACTGAAGTAAAATTAAACAAAAGGGAAAAGTGTGAAGTGTGTGTGTATGCTTGTTCTAAAAAATCACAATTAAGGAGACATACAGGAACTCATACTGGGGAAAAGTCACATTCTTGTGAAGTCTGTGAATATTCTTTTTCTCAAAACTTACATTTAGTGACACATATGAGAACACACACTTGGGAAAAGCAACATTCTTGGCAAGTGTGCGGGTATTCTTTTTCTGAAAAATCAAAGTTAGTAATACATATGAGAACTCATATTGGGGAAAAGCCACATTCTTGTGAAGTGTGCGGATATAGTTTTTTCACAAATAAACATTAGTGACACATATGAGAACTCAAACCAAATATAGTGATTTGGGACAGAGCAAGCAAAAAAGCGACCGTAGTAGAGGTCAGTGTACCCAATGATACAGGGCTTAACAGAGTTGAGAGGGAAAAGATAACAAAGAATCAAGGACGTATGTATGATATGAAACGAAATTGGAAATTAAAAGACGTTTCAATTATACCAGTCATCATAGGAGCAACTGGGCTTTTGAAAAATTACTTTAAAAAGTACATAGCAAGCATACCCGGTGAACCAAGTGCAAGTGAAATACAAACGATTGCACTGAAAGGGACGGCTAGAATTCTGAAAAGATCGCTTGGTTGGATTCACTAAAATAGAGGTAAATGTCAGACATCTGGTTGGATGTCCCATCTCCTAGAAGAAAAAGTTTAAGAAAAATGAAAAAAAAGGGAAAAGCCACATGCTTGTAAAGTGTGCAAATTTTCTTTTTCTAAAAAATCAAATTTAGTGAGACATGAGGCAACTCACATTGGGGAAAAGCCACATATTTGTGAAGTGTGTGGATATTCTTCTTCTAGAAAATCAGAAATATTCAGACATATGAGAATTCACACTGGTTAATTGGGGAGAGGAAAATTATGTTCTCAACGTCTTTACTGACTCAGTGTTTGAGAGATTAAGACTTAAAGGGAACATTCGAATATCTATGTATCTCATATAGACTTCAAGTGTTAGCCCCAAGTTGTGGGCCCCTTGATTTACTTCGACTGAAGTAAAATAAAACAAAAAATGAAGAACCACATACTTCTGAAGCGTGTGAATCTTCTTTTTCTAAAAAAATCAGGGTTAGTCAGACATGTTAGAACTCACACTAGCGGGCCTACAAGCAAATGGCCAATGCCGGTTTTGCCACTCAGCAATTGAGAGCCCAAACCATCTAATTTCCACATGCCCAATCTTATTGGCAGATGGCCTTTACACTGTCCGTCACCATATAGTATGTAAGAACCTCCATTGTAAGATCTGTGGAGAGATGTAACTTGACAGAGCAAGGAACATCTGGGAACATGAACCACCACCGATAACATCAAACGGAAAAGTGATTGTGTTCTATGACAAAGACATACAGGCAGCTAGATAAAAGACAAACCTATCAAACCAGATATTGTAATATAGGACAAGCCCGAAAGAACTGCGCTCATTATCACAGTCCCAAATGATTTTGGCCTTAATAGGGCTGAATGGGAAAAGATAACAAAATATCAGGACCTAAAAAATGATCTAAAAACCACATGGCCTCTGAAAGAAATAAACATTATACTGGTTGTGATAGGAGCAACTGGTTTAATACAAAATAACCTTCACAAATACTTAGAAGCAATCCCTGGAAGACCAAGCTGTAACGAGATACAAAAAGCAGCCATAAAGGGAACAGCATCTATACTTAAAAGAGCCCTCGGATATAAATTTAAATCATAAGAGAATCAAGTGTTAGCTCCAGGAGGAAGCCCCTTGATATATTACTGAAGTAAAATAAAAAAAAAGAAATGGAGAAGCTACATACTTGCAAAGACTGTGGATATTCTAGTATTGAAAAACTAGATTTAGTATCACATTTAAGAACTCACCCTGGGGAAGAGCCCCATACTTGTGAAGTGTGTAGATCTACCTTTACTCAAAATATGTCTTAGTCAGCCATAAGATAACTCACACTGGAGAAACTACAAGGAAATACAGATTGCAGCCATAAAGGGAACAGTGTCTATTCTTAAAAGAGCCCTCGGATATAAATTTAAATTATAATAGAATCAAGTGTTAGCCCCAGGAAGGAGCCCCTTGATCTCTCCAAACTAACAAAAGTAAAAAAAAAGGAAAAAGCTACATACTTGCAAAGTGTGTGGAGCTTCTTTTTGTCGAAAATCAGACTTAGTCAGACATATGAGAACTCACACTGGTGTGCCGCCTTCCTCCGACCATCCAGTGCGTCCCCGTGGTTGTGGATGCAGGCACCCCCTCAGCTTATGTAAATTAGGTAGAGAGAAGCTTTGAATAAGAAATAAGAAGCCATAGACAATGAGGAACAACTATGAAAAATGTCAAATAAATGGAATTCAAACTGAACGCCCAGGATAAAAAGGGCTCCTCACCAGGAAGGAAGAGGAAGGAAATGGTGTGAACCTTCTTGCCCCAAAAAGTGGTACACCAATCATCTCAGAGGTTACACAATGACATCAACCAGTCCATGACAAAGATGGACCAAGCGTCCTTCCTACATCTCGCTTGACAGACCCCAAAAGAAACAGAAGGGGGATAAAAACCCAGTCATGGTCTGTTGAACAGAAGGTCCTTCTGCACTGCTACCACTACTGAAGGTTGGAGAAATGGGGACGCAGTGCAGGAGAGATACTCACCAAGAGAGTAAAAGCCTCGGATCTCCCAGCAGAAAAAAAGGACACATCGTTACACAACCTGCGATGCCTCATCTCAGAGATGGGGAGATATATCCCACAAGCAGAAGTAAATATCATTAAACATGAGGCTCTGAAGACCGCAGAAGAAGACTACCATAAGGTAAAGGATGTGGGGACAAAACGTAGTAAAAATCAAAAGGGGAATATTCCAAGGTGATAGCTTATCTCCCTTACTCTTCTGCTCTTCATGGATGATCTTAAGCTGTATGCTAGCTCTGACACCGATCTGCACCACCTTCTGCAGGTAGTACACACATTCTCCATTTACATCGGAATGAAGTTTGGCCTGGATAAATGTGCCAAATGTACACTCAGAGCTGGAAAGAAGACCCACACAGAAAATATGCAGCTTCATGAAAACATCGACATCAGGGATCTAGAAGAGCACGAGCCTTACAAGTACCTTGGCATTGAGGAAAATGAGAACATACAACATGCCAAAATGAGGGAGAAGATTAGTAAAGAATATGTACGCCGGGTGAGGAAAATATGCAAAACCCAGCTCACCAATAAAAATAAAGTAAAGACACAGAAACTACTAACGCTTCATAAAATAATATATAGAAGTCAGTGTCTACCAAGGCTGTATTTGCCCAGAGGAGAAGGAGGTTTGAGACTCTCAGAGATCAATCATCAACATAGGGCAACTATTGTGAGCACCGGTCAGTATCTGAGAAGCTCCCAGAATGACACCCTCTCAATAGTATATGAACATCAAGAGACATGAGCCAGCAGAACAACATCAGTCACCCAGCTGGCCAAGCATTTTGGCCAGGGATGTCTCTCAGATGAGGACGAAACACCAAACAAGTTAATATAAATTAAAGTAATTTCATAACGTTTGATAACATTGTTAATATAAATTAAAGTACTTTCATAACGTTTGATAACATTGTTAATATAAATTAAAGAAACAATACTATTTATTGCTAATACAGCAAATATGTTGATATTTTTAACTGTTTATTTTCTTATAAGGCTAAAAATCTATCAGGAAGGTTGAAAATTTAATTTAATTTTGTTTTCGGTTTTAAAATTATAAACAAATAATTTTTACACGAGAATGTTTTTTTTAATAATAAATAAAACCTTTCATTGAGTATGTCCAAATATTTGAAAGGTCTATATTTTTTTTTACTAAAGTCGGTTTGAAAATGATTCACCTCGTGCGTGGCTATTAATGAAAGTAGCTGTGACTGAGCGTTATATATTAAAATTGATGGTTTCTTTTTAGAATTATAAACAAATAATTTTTAAATGAGAATATTTGTCAAAAATATATTTTTTAAATTTATTTACTTGCCTCCCCACGAGGGCACAGTCAGACACAAGGTCGGTTTTTAATGTGGGAGAATTTAGCTCCCCAAAAGGGTCACACTGGATAGGAACAAAAATAAAATAAAAATTGTCTTGGTCATGAAGGATTTCTCCTCAACTAACCGAGGACAGAACAAATGAAGTGTAGCATTAGAACAGATACTACACTGTGATTATTATTATTGTAAATGTTTGTTTACTGTCTTTTCTTAGATTTTAGCAATAGTTTACATTATGGTATGAATGTTTTCTTTAATTATGTTTTTAGGTATGTAAGCATCATTTTCGGCCTGAGGATGTAATAAAGAAGTCAAAATTCGATGATAAAACGTTGTGAAATGAACATGCAAAATGAGAACATTTATCGTTTGTTTTCATTCTTAAAATTATTTATCGATGGTTTTCACTTTTAAAATTATTCATCCTTGGTGTGTAATATGTTTTTTAATTCTTTGTTTCCTAACTTCATAATTCAGTTTTATCAGTATTAAATTGTATATTGCTTTAAAATTACTTAATTTTACATAGGTAATTGAACTTTATTCTATATAAAATATAAATATTACCTATGTAAAATTAAGTAATTTTAAAGCAATATACAATTTAATACTGATAAAACTGAAATTGAACTTTATTCAATATAAAATATAAATGTTTCAGTATTAATCGAACTGCGTTCACTTTTCTTTTTAAAAATGTTTTATTGCTCTTGTTCAAATGACCCTCATATAGTACTGACAGTCTGACAAATCTTACCTACATTGCTTGCATACATATTTCACTGTGAAGAAAAAAGAATAAAAAACATATAACAATATTTACAAGTAACTTAAAAGAAGAATATATTTACAAACTAAAGGGTATTTTTTTTAATGAGGGTGAGATGATGGGGAGGGGGGCAAACTAGAATATACCCAAAAAGAAAGAAAAAGAAAACAAATTAACAAAATGCCTATGGGGGCGGGTTAGTAAGGGGCCCCTCCCTACCTAACGGCTGGTCTGTCGTATGAAACGCCCACTGTCTTCCGGTCCTCTTCCCCCGGGGGGAAAGGGTGAAAGCAAGCAGGTCGTTCCCTAAAGGGGAGTGGAGGAACTAGGGACATGTATGGAAAATAAATTAGGGTCGGGGATAATAGGGATGGATGGCGTCTTCCAAGATAAAGTACGTAATGGGCGAAATAGCCCTGGGACAAAATAAAACAAGTGGACTTTTGGGCATCTTTGTAAGCTCTCCTAGTGCAAATCTATCAAAAAATAAAAAGCTATGGGAATAGGATCCACACGCATAATACCCTAATCTAGGCCCTATAAAAAGCACAAGCTATCCACTCTTGGTGGTTACGTACCTATCTAGCCTTAAACCTACCCAACATTATAAGGTAAACCTTATATTACTTGTCTTGATTGGGCTGGGTTCCGAGAAAAAAGAAACCTCAGCACCCTAGGACCAATACCACTAGGGTGGAAACACGAACTGAAATCTAGCGCCTCGTCGGATGCACAAACTAGTGTTGTGCACCCATCTCCTATCAAAGTCGATGTGGTGCAATCTTTTCCAATCACATCTGATTTTCGTTCTAAGTTGATGCTTAAAACGAACAACCAGATTGTGATCAGAAACAGATTGCTCCCTATAGACAATGTCCAGACGTGAAACCCACGTCACTAACCTAGCCACCGCTAGGATCGCTAGAAACACCGCCCGTTTCTCCCTGTCAAACGGCGGATCCACATTGTCAACTACGTACGCCAAATCAAGTGGCACCGACCGCTCCGGATCGATGCGAGCCGTTACCCTTTCGACATACTCTCAGAGACTCCGCACCCCACTGCAAAGAAAGAACGTATGTTCTCTCGTCTCCTCCTCTTCTTCATTGCAGCGTGAGCACGGGGGATAGTAGTAATCCCTATCCCAATCATTCCTGGCTAGTTCGCCAAAGAGTTGCAGCGCGTCCCGGACTAGCCGGACGTAAGTGAAAACTCTGCATTGTTAATATAGCTACTGGCAGGCGCCCAACTCCACAGTGAGAGAACTTCCTCCCTCGACAGATGTAGCCGCTCCACCAGCGGGTCTTTTGCGGTCCCCTCCACTAAATCCCTATAGAGCTTTTATATCGCACTTATATATTAACCACCGACAGGCATTAATAACTTGGGCTATGACAACAGCGTATTCTTGTCATTGTTTTGAGTCTCGAGTATATATCAGACACAGTTAATCAACAGAGAACCGCATCGCATCACTTATATAAAAGCATATAAGATATCAACGAATACACACTCGAGAGTCAAAAGAATTTTAAAAATTGCATCAGCAGTGATAGAAGGATCCAGCCATTTTCCCACCGATGTTTGGTAGAGAATGTTCAACTCAATAAATAAGCCTAGACGAGGGCAAGAGATTGTAATGTTTAAAATTAAAAAGATATGGAACCACTAGGGTTATCTATTCCTGAACGGCTATATATATATATATATATATATATATATATATATATATATATATATATGTATATATATATATATATATATATATATATATATATATATAATCGCATAAAAAGCGGACGAGCCAGTTTTACTCCGTGAATAAACGGGTTGAATATATTAAACACCTGTATTGTGTTCTATTTATTTGTTGATACTCGCGAGCTGATGCATTTTCTAACATTACATCTGACGACAAAGATAAAAAAATATTAAGGATTTTAAAACAATAATTTGATGAACACATGTAGACCGTTACTTTGTTAAAGAATTTATAACAATTGAGCACATGTAGTTTTTTAAAGGAAAACTATATAATATATATATGTATATATATATATATATATATATATATATATATATATATATATATATAATAAAATAAATTATTTCCTGTCCTGGTCATTTTGACATTTGTTTCTCTATTTATATTTAACTCTATCACCATTTTTCCCCTCTTTTTCTTCCCTGATCTTTCTTATTTATATTCATGTCTCGGCAGTAGAGTGAAAAGCATATCTTATTTTTCTTTTATTAATATTATTGGAATTTTTTCCTTTTTTCCTTGTACACATTTTTGTGAATTATTCCATGGATTTCTGCCTTTGGATTATTATGGGCAATCTTCTTCCAATTACGGGATTTTCTTTGGATTTTACTTGTGCAAATGGAAATTCAATTAACATTCTTGAAGTTATATATTTGGATTTTACCGTCACTGGATTATTTATCTTCTACCATACTATCCATTCATGTGTAATAACTTTTTTCTTCACCATATTCCATCTGCTTCACTTTTTTTTGTTATCAAGTAAGATCTTTGACTTGTTGTTTCATCAAATACTTCTGCACGCAAAATCCGATCCCGCATTTTGCTAATTCCTACCCTTTGATGCGAAGGAAAGTATTTCTTCGAAACTCCACGGAGTAAGGACTATCAACTTATCTAGCGTTTTCTTTTTCAGATTAAATATGTTTTTAACACATTTCAAAGTGTTATTTAACATGTTTTATTAACTGTTTGCTCGTATATATATATATATATATATATATATATATATATATATATATATATATATATATAATACGTAACAAACAAATGGCTTCCTTCAGTCTTGACAGACGATGAATACCCACTGTAATGTTGTCTGCGGATGAATTTTTTGTCGCAAGATTTGTGCAATCTCCAACCACAATTCTTCTGAGTCGACATTGCTGAATACGAATTGCAAGTGGCGGTTCAGGACAACTGTAAACAATGCCGAGATAAGCGGAAAGTACATATAGCACTTAGAATTCCCAAATGGCCACCCATCTAGTACTAGCCAGTCTCGACGTTGCTTAACCCCACTGATCTGACGGTAATCGGTATGTCAACGTGATTATGCTATATATATACATTATATATATATATATATATATATATATATATATATATATATATATATATATATATATATATATATATATATATATATATATATATATATATATATATATAACATTTATATATCTAATTAAAAAAAAGAATGTAAATATACTAAATACTAATCATAGTGGGGGTGATAAGTAGTTAAATGGATTAATCCTAATCTTATAAATACAAGACTAATAAATTAAAAAATGTTAACATCTATC